>NC_064417.1:32841197-33189697 GCF_023375975.1 Astyanax mexicanus
TATGGATCCCCATGATCACAAGATTACCACAATCAAGGATTGGACATTTTAGTAAAGTATTTAGATAAAGTAATTCTTTACACACACACTCATTATTTACAAACATGGTTCTACATGGAAGCAGTAAAGGTACAACTCGGGCATCATTCATTTTATGTGGCCTGGTGGCTGACAAAAAAATCCAGTAGAGGATTTAACATTTTGATGATAATCATCCCATGCTAAAACACGCTAAAGCTAAATAACACACTAACATGTAAAACCTGTGAAATTGTAAAGACCAATCACAGCACAGTGAAAAAGATCTCTACATGAATATTCTCAACTCAATTATGAAGGTCTGACATTTTCATTGTTTGGTATTGTTGGGCTGACTCTGTGAGAACCTGGACCTCCAACCTTCTCCGAGGTGGCCTGGGCTAAGCTCATCCTGACATCAGAGTGTGTGTGTATTGTGTGTGTATTATGTGTGTGTATGTGTGGAGTGTGTTTTCTTTTTACCTGCTCCGTATTTACACAGGAAGCGCCGGACTGCCTGGCCACACCCTGCCAACCTGCCCCAGAGAGGAATGTGGGTAATTACGGTCAACAAACTGACGCAAACCTTTAACTATCAGCCTCGCACTGTAGGGATCTTTCAAGCACCATTGACACTGACATACAGACTAAGCCCAACAAAGTAGTGGCAAGCTTACTCTTTCCTGCATGAATAACCCCCTCATCTCCAGCCTCTTTCTTCCCTGCGCACAATTGCATGTCTAGACTGAGCTTTCTGCTGGCGTTTTTTTCATGCTGGTGCCTCCAAAAAAGCTTTGGGAAAACTTCGAACTCGTCTTCTCATGCCCGCCTCCCCCTTCAGCTGCACGTCTTCAGCTAGCAATATTAGCCGACATGTCTCGCTAACACCCACTCAAACAGTCGTTGGGTTCTTCGCAGTGTTCTTCGTGTTCTGCTGGAGGTTCAGCCCAGCTTTGGGGTCTTCAGCTTCTTGGAAACTCAGCATTTCTCTTGCTATTACCATGTGATGTCAAACACACTGTGGGAAAGCAAAGCAAATATTGAAAATGATGATGGAAAAGTGATGGAAATATTTGAAAAGTAAACCTGTCACTCAAAACCAAAAATATATAAAGATGGAAAAGTGTTATTAGTTAATAGTTATTAGCTTAGGCTGTTTGCTTGATTGGTAAATTGGTGAATTTATTGGTTGGTTGGATGACTGTTAGCTGATTGACAGGTTAACTGGTTGAAAGTTTGGTCAACTGGTTGAATGATTGATTAATTGATTAAATGATTGATTGAAAGTTGCATATATGTGCATTTGTGATGTGGTTTTATTGTAGATGATCTAGTGACACTGGGCACTTATAAAATAGGATCATTAAGGGTTCTTCAGAAAGGGTGACTGAAAAGTTTAAAAAGTTAAGCTTTTGATAAAAAAAAAGTCCTGAAAAAAAATGTAAGAGTGTCCACAAACTTTGGATGGGCAGAATTAGATCATTAGCTCAGGTTGTTTAAGTGGTTGACTGCTCAGTTGTTTGGTCGATTATTTGATTGGTTGATTAGTTGGTTGGTTGGTTGAACGACTGATTAACTGGTTGCTTTCTTGCTTGATTTATTGGTTGGTTGATTATTTGGCTGGCTGGTTAATTGGTTAGTTAGTTGGTAAGTTAGTTGGTTGAACGACTGATTAACTGGTTGCTTCCTTGCTTGATTTATTGGTTGGTTGATTGGCTGGCTGCTTATTGGTTGGTTGTTTTGTTGGTGAGGTGGCTGGTTGGATGATTGATTAACTCGCTGATGGCTTGATTTATTGGATTGATGACTGTTTGCCTGTCTGATTAATTGATTGGTTGGCTGGTTGGTTAATTGGTTGGTACAATTAGTATGTACAATTTATGGTGTTTTGGTTGGTTGTTTTTTGCTTGGTTGCTCATCCTAGACTCAGGCTTTCAGCTTTAACAAACTGTTTGTTCAAAAAAATTCAATGTTTCACTTACTTTTACTATGAAATCTGTGATATATCTGCTGAAAGAAACCACAACAAAAAGAGATACTATGTATATATGCTTCTTTATGGATTCTTTAGTAAAGGTCTAATACTTAAAATCAAAAGAAATGCAATGATAGTCTAGGGCTAGAGTGATTTAATGTTTTGATAATGTTATGATAATGTCAAAAACATGAGATATGCAGAACATAAAAGGACTTTATGCAGCTCTGAAAGGGTTAAAATGACTTTAGTTTAACTTTGAAGGATTTTCTCAGGTGCATGGGGTCTGGGAATCCCCTTGTGGGTCTTTGTCCGTCAATATCCTGCCTGACCCTCTGCAAAGACGCCTCAAAGAAAAGCATGGCACTCACACAGCCACCCCACCTGCTCCCTGCCTGTCAGAGCCAATAAACGGGACAGTAGCAGCGCACATATTTCCAAAGGCCAGTTCCCAGTAATGAAGCATCCAGTGCTGAACTGAGGGAAGGCTGATCCCCCAGCTCCTGCCGTCTGCGTCCAGCCTGGAATTCCTCCTGTCAGCCTCTATTGATTAAACGGTTTTCTTATTTGCTGTATGGATCTAACTGCTAATTAAAATAGCAAGCAGTCATTAGCTTTGATGTGACAACATAAAGAAAAAGAAAAAGGTTGATGAGACACGAGATGTTGATCGATCTGTTCAGTGAATGGCGGACAGGATTATTCTTTTTATTAAAACTGACACTCTTCAGCTTGTGACTGACTAATGTGCAGATCACATTCATCATACAGAATGACACCTTACTAATAATTACATCACAGAAAGAACTTTTTTTTTAAGATAATGACATAATTTCATGTCACATTTGACATTATAAGAATATGATAAAACCAACCATACTGGAAAATTGTTCACTAACAATACAGTCCAAACAATGAATTAATGAACTAATCACTCAACAACTTACCAAGCAAATAAACAAACCAACCAATCAAAGATCTACCCAACAAGCAACTAAATAATTAACCAACCAAAGAATAAAAAACAACAGACCACCTGAAATAAATAACAAAGAAACAAACCAAGCAAACTAAACAGCCAATAAACCAATGATTCAACATTTTGATTAATAAACAAGCAAAGTAGCCCACCAACCAATCATGCAACCAACCTGCTAACAATCTGTATAACTGACCAACCAACAAAATATCCAAACACTTAATCAGCCAACCAATCAATAATCCAAGATTCACCTTACCACTTTTTCTACCAAACCCACAACCTAACAAGTACACAAAAGAAGAACCAACCAAGTCAACCACCGTCCAACATGATAAGCAAAAGAAACCACAACCAGCAGTCAAAGAACCAACCAACCAATGAAGAACAAACCAGTACAACCTACTTACCAATTAAGCACACAACAAAACAACCAAAACCAAAAATAGCCCTATCAAGCAAATAGCCAATCAACTTAACTCTTGACCCAACTGTATAAGTATAAGACTAATTATTCAATCAACCAATAAAAATACCTAAAAACCGACTTATTATCCAATCAAACAAACAATATTAATATTGACAAGTTGTTCAACACATCAAACAATCAACTTGCCCGGTTTTCTAATGACATTTATTCTAGTGACATTTAAATCTGTCACTTCCCACCAATCAGGGTTTTATTTGTATCCAGATTGAACTGATTTAAATTATGAAGGTTATGAAATTTGTATAATCTAGAATTGTAAATGTTAGGACATTTTAATCATTACAAGTTAGAGAAAAATGGGGATGAACGAGTGAATGATTTCTCTCCATCCACTCGTTTTCTCCTTCACTCTATTTCCCAGGTAACATGGAGAGAGAGAGAGAGAGCTGCAGCTATACGCTAGAGAGAGAAAACAGGATATAGACAAATGCTTTCTCTCTCTCTCTCTCTCTCTCTCTCCCTCTCTCTCTTTCTCGCTTTCTCTCTCTCTTTGTTTTTCTCTCTCTCTCTCTCTCTCTCTCTCTCGTCCAGCTGGTCCCGCAGTGGCTCCCTGAAGGCCGGCCGATCACACTGGGAACGACTCTCGAAGCAGGAATGAAAAATCTTTAATCTGGAATCACAGCTGTCCTCCCCTCGTTACTGTTCTTCATCCCTCTCCTCCTCCTCCTCCTCCTCTTTCTCCTCCTCCTCTCTGCAGCCTCTTAGGCTGAATGGCTCCCAGTGGTATCCTTCTATGGAGGTAAAATGGGAACTTTCACACCTTTCACTATAGTTTATGTGCCGTCGGCTCATAAACGAAAGGCCTGACTGAGAGAGGAGCGCTGTGAACTGATTGGGATTAACAAGCTCTATTACCTCTATATAAATATAATATATCGCGTCAACACAATCACTGCCAGAAGGAATAAAATGGAAGACAATCATTGGGTTGACATAATACGTTATGTAATAAGTACTACAATGGGAGTACTGTATAAAACACTGTATACAACTTTTCATATGTACTCTTTTACCTGTGAAATAAAATATTTTGCTATGAAGCAGAACTGTTTAAGAAAGAAACAAATCAAGATGACATTTTTAAAAATGGTTCAGTGCCTTGTCAATGTAAGATTTTAGTATACATATATTTTTATTGATTATTTAGCGGACTGCAAACTGCAGAAAATCACCCAGCAAACCAATAGAAACTCTGGATTTAATTTGCAACATTTGGAATTATCATTTTCAATAACATACTGCTGTAACTGGATACCACCATTTAGCTAGCTAGCTACAGTAGGTGGGCAGGTCAAGTCTCATAAACTTGTTTGCTAATATTTAAAGTTATTTATCTAAGTGATCAAGCTTTAGCTACTTTTATATAGCAATATTGGTTGTTTTAGGCTGTTGTAGCTTCAAGATAATACTTTTAAAAGCATGCAAGATTAGTCCAAAAGGTTCTCAAAAGGATTGCACGTTAATCTAGCTAGCTACATTCAGTAATCAGGTTGTTAATCACATATTTTAGCAAGTTAAGTTTGATTATCAGCTACAATTAAAAAAGGAAAAAAAAGCACTATTATTCTGAGCTAACTAAAACTGATGTTATTGAAGTTAACTTACTTTTAGGCAGCTAATTGCTAGATAGCAATTAAGGCAATATTTTTACATGTGTATCCAAGTTTTTTATCTCATCCCCAACTCATCGTATCTAAAAGTATTGTATGGAGATCCACAATTACAGAAAACGAAATTCCTCTGGTGGACAGCTCAATGCTGCTCAATCTCTAACTCTTCCCAAATTCCCTAACTCATTTCCAGCTTCCCAACTTATCCCAAATTCATCCCGAATCCCCAACTCACTAACTCAGGCCCAACTTATCCCCAACTCTCCATCTTATCCTACACTCCCCAACACATTCCAAATTCCCCAACTCATATCCAATGCTAACCTAAAGTGGCTAAAGGCATTCATTAGATAGAGTATCCACAAACATTTGGACATGATGCTGCTCCCAGTAATGTCTAATAGGCCTGTCCACACAGTATTGTACATACAGATAATACATACAGTCAGTCCCAACACTGAGAACCACCGGTCTACACTCCTCGAGCGTGAGGTTCCAGCACAGACGACGTTGTAGATGTTATTAAGCAGAACGAGGGGAACGTAGCGGTCCCTCCGATCCAAAACAAACCCAAAAACACTTGAGCTGTATCCCTCCTGGCCCGATTCTGGTGTTGATGATGCCTTTCAGCTCACGTTCGCTGTTCAGAGCTGGTAGCAGCGCTCAGGAGACGAAACCACACATTACCCAACACCGCAACTGCAGCGATTTTACACCAGCCCCGAGTCAAAACCGCACCGTACACACCACCGCAGCTCCAGCTCCGTTACCCAGCTCGGGTTTCCACAGCAGCATTTTTCTTTTCCACTTCTTCTCCAAGCTGACAGCATAAAACTGAATACGCACATTTTTGCGAGAATGTAATTATAACCGAATACACAGGTTTAGTGGGACATGTTGAAAGGCGGTGAGGAGCCTGCAGTAAGAGGATTAAGCAGAACACCATATTTCTGTTTCCTTTAAGAGACGTGACAACTGGCAATGGAGTCATAATCCAGCACAGTTAGCACTGAAGGACGGTATAATGGAGTAATATTATGTCATTTAGAACATTATACATGTATTACGGTTTTAAACTGACACCTTAAATAAGTGTAAGTATTTATTTGAAGATGAAGGAAAGAAAGAAGAATGAAAATGTGATCTTTTAAATGCATAGAGTGCACATGAATATACACTGGCACGTGTACAATAGAAATACCATCCATGAAATGATGTGGGCAGTATGGGAGGAGGTGGGGAGTTTGGGCTGAGTTGGTGAGTTTGGGATAAGTTGCAGAGTAGGGGATGAGTTGGGGAGTTTGGGATGAGTTTCGGAGTTGAGGATAAGTTGGGGAGTTTGAGATGAAATTGATACTTGGGGATAAGTGGGGGAATTTGGAGTAAGTTGGGTAGCTTGGGAAGAGTTTGAGAGTTTAAAATGAGTTGGAGAGCATGGGATCAGTTGGAGAGTTTAGGAAAATTAGGGAGTTTGGGATGAGTTGGGGAGTTGGGGATATGTGATAAGTTGGGAAGTTAGGGATATGTTGGGAAGTTAGGGATAAGTTGGAGAGTTGGGTGTATGTTGGGAAGTTGGGGATAAGTTGAGAATCATTTGGGGATTTTGGGGTGAGTTAGGGATGAGTTGCAGATGTTGGGCAGTTGGGGAAAAGTTTGGGGAGTTGGGTGTATGTTGGGAAGTTGGGGATAATTTGGGAATAATTTGGGGATTTTGGGGTGAGTTGGTAATCTTGGGATGAGTTGCAGATGTTGGGAAGTTGAGGATGAGTTGGGGAGTTGGGGATATGTTGGAAAGTTGGCGATAAGTTGGGGAGTTTGGGATGAGTTGGTGAGTTTGGGATGAGTTCTGGATGTTGGGAATTTGGAAATAAGTTGCAGAGTTGGGGAAAGGCTGGAGAGTTTAATATAAGTTGGGGAGTTGTGGATAAGCTGGAGAGTTTGGGATGAATTGGGTATAAGTTCAGAAAAAAAAATAAAGAATGAGCAAGTGTCTCAATACGTTTGTCCATATATTAGTTTGCATGAGTCACATTTCTTGTTAACTACATGAGCTCTATATATCTCATGTTCTAAAAAAGAAATAAATAAACACGATGGATCTGCATAAATAAATAAATAAAAAAATTAATCCACAACTGATACCAAAAAAAAATTGGATGGAGCTCCATCATTCAGAGTTCCACCTGATGAATAAATGAATGAATGAATGAATGAATGAATGAATGAATAAAAATAAATAACTGTGTCCAAAAACTATTGAAGTTCCTCGCCGAGAATAGGGATGTTCTACACTCGGACAGTGGAAGTTCAGACAGCTTCTTCAGACTGTCTCCTCAGTCGGCCGGTGTTCCTCTCTGCGTCTGTGTTCACTGCGCCGGCCGGCGGCCTCCTGCAGTCCGGGGTCAGCGGGTCAGGAGGATGAATGGAGGCCTGCAGTGTTCTCCGTGTTGACTTTGGCATGTTTCAGTGCGCCGACATCCATCATACTGGACAGGAGCAGAGATGTGGTCATGTCTTTGAGGAAAGGAAACCAGCAGTGAAGTTTATAAAACTTCCTCTATACACGCTCTGGATCTGACGGCAGTCCCGTCCGCCTGCGGTCGCTTTGAATTATCAATCAATCATGAGTTAAAGTGATAGTTCTGCAAAAAAGAAACAAAATACACAGTTTTGCTTCTTGAACTAAACTCACCAACCAGTACATGTTCAGGGTCTGATGTTTGGCTTCTGTCTTAGTAAAAAATAAAAGAGTGCACTGAAAGGTTATTTGAATGGTGATATTGCAGAACTCTTTGGATTATTAAGGAAAAAACCTTTCAAAAAGAACTGATTTGTGATAGTGATGAAAGGTTAAAAGTTAACAGAACCCAAAGGACGATTTTTGGTTATTAAAACCTTTTTCTAAATGTTACAGTTAATGTTCAATCTGGACAATCAAGTTTTCTGGATGTTCCTAGAATGTTTTTTTTTGTGTATTAATGTTTATTTAATGTGTTTAAACATTCTAAGAACATCACTACAACATTAATGTTTATTTTTTTTGTTTTGCGAATGTTATTTTTAACGTTTTTTATAATGTTAGTAATCACCAAACTGGGTAAGTAATGTGAGAAACGTTCTAATAACATTGGGATGCAAATCATTCTTGGAATATTATTTGCATAAACTTACAGGCTAATCTTCCTGGATCCTTTTCAAAAGATTAATAATCATTCTTATGTTCTGTGATGTATAGTTCAGGTTTTACAATTTTTCCAACAATAATGCAACAACAAAAAAAGGTTCAATTGTGTGATATTTAAATAATCTTACTCGCAGTATCTCAAAAAATATTAGATATTAGATGTAGAAACTATATTAAGAAAATTTCCCTTGCCACAATGTTATTTTTCCTTCTTCACAAAACCATCCAATACAAATGTTCAGTGATATTAAGTGACAATTTTGTGTCTGAGAACATTAAAATAATTTAAGAGTTTATAACTTTCCTGATCTAGATCTAGACCTCAATTAACTCAAACCATGTGGAGGTGATCTGCTAATCTTGACTGTAACAGTAAAAAGAAAATTGCGATACACTTTGCACCTAGATGTGGACCTCACAGTTTGGTATGACTACAGTACAAATAAAAACAAACCACATAAGATTAAAGTCAGCAATTCACTATATTCACAACCATGACCAATTTTTCAAAAAGTATTGTGTATATTATTGGTGTTATAATGAACCAAATGAGAATCAATATGGCGACAAAAAGAGAAACAAGACACGCTGTTCTGCCAGCATCTTGATGCTCATTTGTTTGGCCTGCAACCAGGACAACAGAGCTCTGATTGGCCAGTCTGATTGTAACACATCTTATAACCAGTAATGGGAGTAATGGCATTGAAATAAACGGCGTTACTACTTTTTTCAGTAACGAGTAATCTAACTAATTACTATGACTGTAACTATAATGCCGTTACCCTTTCCGACACCCCGTTACTGCACGTTACTTTAGACGCTCAATTAACTTTTTTTTTTTTTTTTTTACAAAAGCATACCTGTCAAGTCTCCCGTTTTGGCACGGAAACTACCGTATTTTACCCCCTTTCCCGCCGTCCTCCCGTATTAGTATTTATGATCGTATTAATGAGAGATTATTAAATCATGGTGCCAGTTCAAGGAGAAAATCTACAACATTTCAATGTCAACAAAGGTAGGCCTATTAGATTCTGATCATCAAAAGTAATGCAAAAGTAACTTTTACTGGTAACTAGTTACTTTTGTAGTGGAGTAACTCAGTTACTAACTCAGTTCCTTTTTTGGAGAAGTAACTAGTAATTATAACTAATTACTTTTTCAAAGTAACATGCCCAACACTGGTTATAACATCACAGAGCATCAAACATGCTCTAAATAAAAAAAATGGAAAAATAGAGTGACTTAGTGTCACTGTCTGCCAGCTTTGGACGTTGGCTTTGGTGTGAGTTCTAGCATTATTATATGTGGTTTATTAAAAAATATATATATATATATTAATCTGACTTGTATGTAGCTAAGTATGGATATGAAGGTAACAGTGAGTACCATATATGAATAATCAATTCTATTAAAGATTACTGAACATCTCCACACATTCTAAAATTGCACTTAAAGCTATAGTGCTACAGTTTGGAAACCAAACATATCTTGAGTATATTTGATATGTAAAGAGATGTAGAGATGTGGGAAGGTTTTTCAAAACTACAGCTTAAAGAATGAGAAGCAAATTCAATAAAGGCTTAAATTGTATATTTAATTGATTTACTTCATGATTTATTTCTGATTCTTCAAACACTGAATATTTTTGATGGTTCTCCCACAAAGTCCTTAAGTAGTTAATGATGCGACGCGGCGATGTGAACATGGTGCTCCTGCTGGTCGGCTGGAAGGGAAAAAGTGCCTCTGAAGCTGCACTGCAATTATGAAAGCCTGTCGAAAAGTGCAAAACTAAAGACCTGGGAGGATTATATTACACGGCCCGGCGCTCGGAGAGAGCTGCGTCTGCTGAATCGCTCTGATCACCACGCTACAGTGTGCCCATGGGCTTCGGTTACACTTCAGCATATGGAATTTGTTTCAAACATCAATTAATATCGATGATTCATTCCGGGCTCCTCTGGGTTCTGCAGTGAGGAATGGACTCGGGCTTGTAGTTGTTATTTAGCCGCTTGTTAATCTTAATAACGCGTGACAAAGGGGCTCCACACACTAAACGCTGCTAACATGACTTACTGCAGCCTCACTATATTAAACAGATTTTTCTACACATCAGTTTTGTGGAGAAACAGTGCAGAGCAAAAACAACACTGTGTGCGCCGTGATTGTAAATGTGGCTATAAATAAAACTGAGATGATAGAACTATTATAGAACTCTCATTGGCTCATTTATTAAACCCTCAAGAGGATTAAAACAAAATCTCACTGTGATTCAAATGGGATGCTTTTATTTATTTAACTTTTCATCCTAATTTTCATCTCAATTCAGTTATTCCCAGTTCTCTTACTATCTCTTACTATAGTAGAAAAGAAGTATTCAAATCTGGAACTCAAATTCAGTTGCAAGTTTTGGGTTTTATTCTCACTGATATTTACAAGAGGACTCCATGGTGTCACACCTGCCAAGAAATACCAAGCACCCAGGAAGAAAAACTGGATTTAAGGTCCAGATTTGAAGAGATCATATCAACTGTAGCATCCACACCGGGTAAGGTGATGGGTAAGGAAAATGGTGATCCTACCAACCCAAAGAGAAACATGAGAGATAAGCTCTCTTGGACACTGACAGTTGGCTGTGGCACCAGCAGAGACCAAAATGCAAAACTGCTGACGATATTGGCCCAACACTTTAGCACTTTAACAATAGACATGGCAATGATAGCGATAACGTTAAACACAGACATTTAAAACTAGTAAAAACTGTCCCATATATTTAACCTAAAACTTGTAACGGTTATTATTTATTATTATTATTATTTTGATTTCTACTAGAGTTGCTTGTCTGGTCACATGGGCAAATCTAGCTAAAAACCACCAATCACAGTTATTACCACCAACAATGGACAGCACAGTGAGTGATAATGATCAAGACTGGCTGGCTGAAAATGGATTTGGCCACATGTGACACTGTGGGTGCAAATATCATCACAGCTTAAGAAATGTAATGTCCCATCCATTTCTGTCCCTTAATTTATCCATGAGCACACTGACCAGTGTTCAACCTTCTACCTCACTCACAAGATAACACCTCACAACTTATACAGGTGTGGGTGTTCCCAATTTATCCCCTTAGCTATGCTCAATTAACTGTTTATAGTGCTTAAACGTACAGCTGAAAAAAAAATCACTTACAACAAATAATACAAAAGTAAAAAATCTATTTTTACGTTGACTTCCATTAAAAGATTTTATCTCTCTTCTGTAAAGTTAATGTATTGGAGATATATGTTTTTTTTTATTGGACAGCAAGTATATGCCATTATGTACTGTATACACAAATCATCATAAAAAGAGTTGTACCCAGAATGAAATAAAAGAAGAAGATAAGAGTTACCAGGGAAAAAGGATTAAGAGTCATAGTTATTGGACTACATATATAGAAATACTGTGTGACAAAGACAGCCAGATGTCCAGAAACCAGTAGCTCTACCCTTTCTGAATGCACAGTCCCATATTTTGTTTTAACAGGATAATGCTCGTCCACATGCTGCTGTAATCTCAAGAGTTTTCCTTAAAGACACAGATGCTATGCCACGGTCAGCTGCATGGCCAGATCTATCCCTGATTGAAAAACTCTATGCTGAGACATTTGGCACGTTGCAGCATTATACATGTGTTACACATTCGTTATACATGCATTACACATATATTAAACATCTGTTACATATGCTTTACACACTACTTCTGTATGTGTGGCTTAATAAATATTGTATATCAGTCTACATTTGTGTAATTTATTATTCTTAGTAACTTTTAATCTTCCTTGTCAACAGCCTTAAAATCCCCATTTTCTTCTGGGTGCAACTATTTTTTTTGGGGGGGGGGGATGAGTGTAATTTGACTTTGAATACTGTAGCAAAAGTATATAAATATTATATAAATACAATACTAGCTTGTGGTTCAAAGTGCTTAAGCACAAGAAAGGCGAGGGTGCCTTCTTATAGAGTACATTTACAAGTGTGTATGCAAGTGTGTGTGTGTGTGTGTGTGTGTGTGTGTGTGTGTGTGTGTGTGTGTGTGTGCGTGTGTGTGAAGGGCACTCCAGGGTAATATACAAGTGTAAATCATACAAGCGAACACTGTAATGGCCCCTGTGGGTCAGTCTATTGCCCTTTTATAAACATAACGGAGAAGTGGACGGAGGAGAATTCCCGGCCCTGAAGAGAGAGAGAGAAAGAGAGAGAGAGAGAGAGAGAGAGAGAGAGAGAGAGTACCGACAGATTTAGAGCAGCGCTGGTTAACCAGATTATTTTCTCTTAAGGGAATTAGCGAGACTTTTAGCCTCTTAGCGTAAGTGCAGCGTGTATTTAACGTGTTAATGCTTATACAGTTACGTTTTCATTATTTTTAAGCCTCTCTACACCAGCGCACGTAATTGGCTGGAACATTAATGACATGATTAACGAGCCACTTCCATATAATTCATATAATTAGAATACAGCCCGCTAGAATGATAAACGCGCAAGCTGGAGAAAGTTGGTGAAGTCATCAAAGAGCAGCGATCACGTCAAATTACCGTCAAACGCCCCAAACCTTCCTGTCCGTTTCCCAAACTCGTAATTATCATAGTGAAGCGCTCTGCTTTGCTCATGGAGAAACCATGCTGGATGGTAAAAAGGGCTAACGACTGTGAACGAGGGACACGAGCGGGGCGGCTAATGACAGGCTAACTTTTACGAGTGCTAAGCTAAGCCCTGCTAGCGGCCGCTCATAAACTCAGCAGTCCCACGGCTCAGTCTGTACTGTCGTCTTTATTAAAGAAAGCTCTTTTCAGGCCTGCTATAGTCTTAGCGGTGTATTAGTGGTGGATTTGCTATGAATTAGGGAAGAAATTTACTCGTAATTGCTAGCTTGTATTAGATTTTGTATGTAGCTATACGCCAAAATATTTGTGGACACCTCTTCTAATGAATAAATAAAATTCTGCTGACACAGATGGGCACACATTCACAGATAGAGACAACCTTTCTCCCAAATTCCAAATAAAAACATTGTCATTTGCAGATGCAGAGATTTTGAACCTCAAATAATGCAAAGAAAACAAGTTCTTATTCATAAAGTTTTAAGAGTTCAGAAATCAATATTTGGTGGATTACCCTGGTGTTTAATCACAGTTTTCATACACCTTGGCATATTTTCCTCCACCAGTCCTACACACTGCTTTTGGATAACTTTATGCCACTCTTGGTGCAGGTACCCCAAAGCATTTTGCGTTAATTCTCATAAGGCAGTTTTCTTTTAAGCTGCTCGTGTTTTTCATGCTTCTTCCATATGCTCTTCCTTATGTTTAACAGAATTAGAAAATGTATATATAAATGCCATGAGCAAAATTAATTACTTTAAAGGTTGGTTTCAATTAATTTCTATAAAAATTGTTTACCCATACCCTCAACAATAACCTTAACACAATACACACTATAGCTTGGCTTGGTTCATTTGAGTTGAGCTGATTCAGAATCTGGATCAGTTGGAGCATTCATGATGGATCTTCTGTCGGATCTTATTTCTTCTTCATTACGTCTCCAAGCTCCTACACTAACCTCAACTAAACTCACAAAGGTGTAAAGGAAATGAAAGCGGATTAGCAGCGCCCGGCATCAACCAAACGACTCTAAAAAGACTTCAAACAGACATGCTTAAGATGACATTTCAATCGCAGAAGGTAATTTGCATCCTAGTTGACTTGGAATGACATTCCAGATATTACGGATTCTGCCGACATTTTTCCTTTCCGTTATTCGCTCGGATCAAAGACGTGAACCTAAAGACTCTCATCAATCTGAAACAAATCAGGGTGTCAGTCACACACACACACACACACACACACACACACACACACACACATATCCTGTCCACTCTTGACACCAAACAAATCTTTGGCGCTCCGATTCCTCTTATTAAACAACGATTGCGATCCAAACACATGTATCTGTAATATTGGCGAAATTAAAAAAGGGGGAGAGAGATTGAGAATGAGTGAAGGTGAGAGAAAGAGGAAAAGAGAGATAGGAAGAGAGAGAGAGAGAGAGAGAGAGAGAAAACTGATTCTCTTCAGGTTATTACATGCGGCCGCACATGGCGAGATGCGATGCCGCTGTGATCCTGTTGCTAAGATACTTGGCTAATACCGCGGAAACAAGCCCATATTGCTAATCTAGAGGAATCCATGCATGCCTCCACATATTTTTGGCCGAGCGAGGCTCCAACTCCATTACCCGCCGTCGCTCCCTCTCCCGGAGTCTATGGCGGCCTTCTTCTTTATCTCCATAAGCCTCCAGGATCTGGGGGAAATATAGAAATGTGACACACTTTTCCCGCTATATTTGGTCGCCGCGCTCAATTTAAAAAGTATTACGCCACTCCCGCCAATGAACAAAGCCTGCGATCGCCCAGAGTGTCCTTCAGCGCTGAAGATCTATGTAAGAACGGCCCGTCTCATAGGCCTGAAGTTGCAGGTGATCTCCATAAACAACGGGATACAAATGAGCTTCAGACGAGAGTCCTCGGTGTCGCGCACGGCTGATGAGGGGCTTTGTGTTTGGGTGCGTCGTCTGCCGAGCCGAGCTGGCCTGTAAATACTCGCATTAGAATTAGATCTTCTGATGATTATGGACTCTCTAGGAAATTCTGTACTGGAAATGGCCCTACTGCATTCTGCTGGGAGCTGTACTGTAGTCATGATGTTGTTAGGATATGAATTTACTGTGATGTGTTAACATACAGAACCACAAGTGATTACCAAAGCTTTTCTACATAGTTAACCAAGTCTGTTTAGTGTAAAATTGGATATTTCCAAACATTACTCAACTATTGTAAATTAGGTGAACATTTGCTTGGGCACATATGCTGTTCATTCAAAGAGATATTTGAGTTAAACCAACATACAATAACTAAGTTTATTTTGTTGCCATTAGCAGCTTCTTTAACATTGGCTTCTTGCATCTATTGCATACTGGGTGTGTCCCCCATCACCCTTATGTTCCCCCTGGGCTACCTTAAGTGAACTTCTAGATCATATATTATGAATAAATGCATGGAGTGTATGTTGTAGGCTGTAAAAACAATCATCACTCACTCTGTATTATCTGTTTGCTATACCGTTCACTCTGTAGTATTTCATTCTTCCTCTAATTTTACAGGTGTAAGTATTTTAAATCTGTATTTTACCTGTATTCACCTGACCATAACATTTAACGCAAAAGTATTAAGCAAAGCAACTGATATAACAAGAAATAAAAATCAATGAAATGTACTTACTATTTAGTCATAATAACTGAACTAAAACTAAACTAAACTAAAACATTATTTTATTTTAAAAAAGCAACCACTTTCCTCAAATAATGTAAACAAATTCAACTTATCCAGGCTTACAGTGTAAACTACAAAGGTTCACTTATGAAAATCTTTTTTTTTTCCTGTTTACAATTGCATTAAAATTAAAATACATGAAAGGATTCTTATTATCTTCTCTAACAATGCCTTTAATCTTTGAATAGCATTATAAAAATATATACTTTTAGTGAGTATATTGCATATTAAATAAACAACTGTAGTAAATGAAATGAATAAATACATAATAATTTCTGGGGAGGAATTCACAATTATTAACCAGTTCCTCTCTTTAAATAACCTTAGAGAACAAATCAATTTAAATCTAAATTTGGTTACTGAGTTTACCACAACATTAAGGGCTAGGTTACATCTCATATGTTACCTTCTACACATACTGTATATAGCCTGATTAGAGTTTAAACTATGAAAAGGAAACTAACTTGTAACACCTGCTTTATATTTCCCAGTGCTTTCTTTTTTTGTTTTGTACAGAAAATCTTGATAATTTTCTGAGACATTCTTTGGCGAGAGTATGCTGTGCTCTACTAGCTGCTGTTTGCTGGTGTGTTTGTTGAGTGTACAGTGCGTAAAGTGAACAGTCTTGGTTGTAAAGCATCCTTAGGTACTATGAAGTGTTACTAAATTCTAACTTATTCATTAATTTTCTTCATTCATTCACAAGAGTTTACAAACAGGGGTTGGACAATGAAACTGAAACACCTGGTTTTAGACCACAATAATTTATCGTCCCGACGGACAGTTCTGGTGGAAACAGGAGAGTTGAGGTGCACATTGAATTCTGCCGTGATTTGGGCAGCCGTGGTTTTATGTTTTTTGGATACAGTCCGGGTTAGCACCGGAACATCCCTTTCAGACAGCTTCCTTTGGCGTCCACAGTTAATCCTGTTGGATGTGGTTCGTCCTTCTTGGTGGTATGCTGACATTACCCTGGATACCGTGGCTCTTGATACATCACAAAGATTTGCTGTCTTGGTCACAGATGCGCCAGCAAGACGTGCACCAACAATTTGTCCTCTGGTATGTCACCCATAATGTTGTGTACATTGCAATAGTTTAAGCAAAACTGTGCTCTTAGCCTGCTAATTGAACCTTCACACTCTGCTCTTACTGGTGCAATGTGCAGTTAATGACGACTGGCCACCAAGCTGCTCCAATTTAGCCATGAAACCTCCCACACTAAAATAACAGGTGTTTCAGTTTCACTGTCCAACCCCTGTACATCTGCTTATAGTAACATATTTACTGACCATTTCAGGTCAGCATTTACTGTCTAAAACCACACCCCTGTTATTTTGTGCATTATTCCTTGAAGACACCACAGCTAGCTGCATCTATAGACCTATCCCTGATTGAAAATGTGTGGGGTGCTTTTAGATGTGCTATCAACACTCCACCCCTCAAAATTACAAAATCTGAAGGAACTGTTGAATATGCATGGGATGGATTATCACAGGACTCCATTAAGAACCTCTACAGCTTAATTCTGAGAGAATAAAGATTGCCCATATCAGTCTTTCTTCTATGTGTAAATATAGATGCAATCATTTCTATAATCATGAGTGTTTATACTTTCCAGCTTTAAGATATTATGACATTGTTGTTTACACCTTCTTAAAGATTGTTTTCGCTTAATTTTAAACTGAATTCCAGGTGTCCTCAAACTGTTGGCCAGTGCATGTGGAATTCTGCAGCTTCTGAATCCTTTGTAAAGGGTTTGGCCGAGCGTTCAAAGCACCAGGTGATGTGTAGTGGGGAGGATAAGCAGTGTATAGATGTGGTCCAGACTGTAATAAATGTAATTATGAGTGATCTAAAGCAGCGCAGAGCTCCGGGGTCCGGCTGCAGGACCTCGCGGCTCGGTTTAAGTGTGAGAAGAAAAGCATTCCTGTTTCTCACCTGTGTGATGATGCGCAGGGAAAGTCCTGCGGTCTTACCGAGGGATGGAGGAGGATGGAGGAGGATGAAGGAAGCCTTCAGCGCGCTGTCCAGATTCACACTGGCTCAAGGCGGCCTACGGAGGAGCAGCTTCAGAAACGGACCAAAGCCGCGAACACACGCACACCAGATCAGCAACAAAAGCCCCTTCTGAACCGGGATATTAACAAAAGAAATGGAGAGAAATCAAAGCTCGCAGTGTTCCAGCGGCTCCAACCAAAATAGCTGGAGAATTCTGACCCAGGCCTGGACCACTGCAGCCAAGACACAGGCCCTGGAACCAGCCTGCTGTCTGAAGACTAGAATAGATGGATTCTGAAAACAGAAATGATGAATATGATTAATAATTATGGTCTATTTTTATTTACATATGATCTAATTGTATTGGTTATTATGAATGATTTTTATTATTAGTTTGTTTAGAGTATGACACTTTTATTATACTGAATACATTTATAACATGAAAAGAAAATATTTGTAATTTATCTGTAGTGTATTACAGTGTGGCAGAATGCGTATGTTAATCATACAAACATTATAGAGCATTATAAAGCACCTTGAATGTTTCCTGTAGTGTATTACAGTGTGTCAGAAAGAGAGTGTGAATCATATGGACATTATAGAGCATTATAGAGCACCCCTACACACTTTATGTAGTGCATTACAGTTTGTCACAGTTAGTGTATGGATTAGGTAATAACTATAAAGCATTATAGAGTACTCTCAATGGACATTTACATCATATGAACATCATGGCATACTATAAGAGTGTCCCCTATGTTTCCTGTTGTTTATTACAGTCTGTCAGAATGGGTGTGTGGATTATAAGAACAATTAAGAGCATAATACAGAGCACCTCCTATGCTCCTTTTAGTGTATTATACTCTGTCAGAATAAAGAAGTATGCTCCTTGTAGTGTACTACAGTTTGTCAGAATTAGAATGTGGATTATATAAACATTAAAGACCCTTATAGAGCACCCCCTATACTTCATGTAATGTATTACAGTTTGTCAGAATGAGTGTGTGGATCATATGAACATTCTGGAGCCTTATAGAGTGCCCCTACGCTTTCTGTAGTGTTTTATTACAAAATGTCAGAATGAGCGTGTCGATCATATGAACATTTTAGAACAATATAGATCACCCCCCTATGTTTCCCATAATGTATTACAGTCTGTCAGAAAGGATGCATATCATCGCTGTGCAAAGAAAAACAAGTGCCGATTTTTTGTTTACTACCCTATTTAAACAGACAAACTATTCCTTACAAATTTCTTAATGAATGCAACAATAGAAATACCTAAAAATGACCTAAAATAAACTCTTTTTATACTGACTTCCATTGAAAGCTCAGAAGTGTTTCTCTCTCCTGTAAATTTGCTGTTTTGGAGATACTTGTTTTTCATTGGACAACGACGATATATTATATGAACATTATCAACCGTTTTAGATTGCCTCCTGTGGTACCTGTAGCGTATTACACTTTGTCGGAATTGGTGTATGCATTATATAAACATTATAGAGCATATTAAATCACCTCATATGCTTCTTTCATGGTATTACACTCTATCAGAACAAAGAAGTGGATCATATGAACATTATAGAACATTATACAGTGCCCCCTATGCTTCCTGTAGTGCATTACAAGCTGTAAAAAATGATGTTGTGGATCACATAAAAGTATCTACTATTAAAAACATACAAATCTCCATTTGCATTCTTTCTTAAGTGATGTCACTGCCTTTCCGTTTACCATTCCTCGCAGCTCTAGAGCAAAGTGACAGCAGTGTGCAGTGCGCTGAATTCAAAGGTAAAACCCGAGCTGGAGGACCTTCCCCACGCCTGCTCAAGGTCATACCACACCGGGTCATTTAATTCAGACATCAGCGAGAGCTAACAGGGGCTCAACTCCATGATCGTCTCCTCTAACCCGAGCCTGAAGAGTACCTGCACTTGGAAATGATGGTTCGCTTGGAAAATTCACATTATTGGAAAAAGAAATAAAGACGTTTGGAAGGTAGAAGGTATTTTTCATTATTTCAGCACTAATAGAAATAAATAGATTTCAGAATGAATAAAAAACAAACTGAAAACACATAGTCTAATTTGTGTTCCATTATTTTCAACAATGGACTGAATTCATCAATGTTTTTAAAGATTTTCTTTTACTAATGATTTTTTTCTTGAGACATTTCCTAACACAAGCCTACGACAGCACAAAACTGTTTTGACTATATGTCCAAATACACATAAACAAGAGACATATTTCCAATAGAATAGGACTCTCTGGAGCAGATAAACAAACATGAACCTACTGCCATCATGCTTAATGCCAGGCGTGGGCTAAAGGGGTATAATTCCCCAGTATTGAGCTGTGGAATGATGGAACTCCATTTATTACCTTTAGACCTCATTAATACTCTATTGTTGCTAAATGCAGTCAGATTCTCAAAGCAATGATAATGACAAAACCTATAAGAAAGTCTTTGATGAACAATAGAGACTGTTACTCCAATAAAAAGGCTCTCAGAGACTACTATTGGGTAGTGTACCTTTGGTGATAGACCACTGACAGATAGACATGACTAGATGATGTTCCTTGGGAAGAGGCACATCAATGGACTGAGAAAACAGGATGATCATCTCAATGAATTACCCACCATCTAGGCCATGCATTAGTGCAGGTAAACTGCAGGTGTGATGATCTTGGAAGCATTGCATACGACAGTTGGTCACTCCTAGTAGTGACACGAGGGACAATAGCAGCTGAGCGATATGTTCAGGACATCCTGCGACCACGTGTGTTGCTGCCTCTCATGGCATTGCAGGGTTTCCAAATGTTTTATTCTTTGTTTTTTTGTTTTTTTCAGCAGGATAATGTTCGCTCACACACTGCAAGGGTTTCCCAGGAATGTCTTCACCAGATTGCGACACTTCCTTGTCCTGCTTGGTTGCCAGAATCATCACCAATCAAGCATTTATGGGAGCAACCTATGAGTGTAGAGCAGAATGTACAGGATCTACAGACCCAGCTGCAACATCTGTGGGTAAATGTGCTGCAGGATGCCATAAGGAACCTGTACGCCTCTGTAAGTCTCTTTTCAATTGTTCAGTTTTCATCTAATTTTAGCGTGACTTATGTTTTAATGTAATGTCAGAAAGTAGAATTTTGGTAATATAGAATGTTGTGTATAGTATACTCTTATACTGATAAGTTTCATTCTTCTTGTAAACTGAACAAATCACACATAAGTAAATATTAGTCAAAGGCTAATGATAAAAATTTCGTAAGTAAGCTTTACGAAGAAATTTCTTAGGAAGAACTGTCGGTGAACGAGGCTTGGAGTCTGGTTTGGTCTCTGAGGGCAGGTTGGAACTACAGTGTTAATAATATTTCTGCAGTGAACACAGTTGTTATTGCAAAAGAGAACACAGCACGGGTTCAATCGATGAGTTGAGTGGCAAGGGAGACGAATCAGTCGCTTGCTCGCCCTCTCTCTCTCTCTCTCTCTCTCGGCAGTGATTTCGGTCATTTCTCCCGGTGGTTGGAGCAGCAGGCTTGTTTACTGGTGCCGCTGATTGTCATCGCCCCGCGGTAAATGGCCAGGCAGTGCCAGATCAATAACCATCTGCACCGATCGCTCCAGCAATAACATTCAATAGGGAAAATCCATTTACTTTTACTTACCTTTCGTTTATTTCATTTTACCATGAGGACTGCCGTCGCGGGCCGGGGCTTTAGCGCCGCGGCGTTTAGCATGGAACACACAGCGCATCACACAGCTGCCTTAAGCCTGCCTGTTTTCCTTCGCAAAATTGCCGCCGACTCTCGAAGCGCGAGAGCCAGAGTGTGAGGGCGAGCGAGAGCAAGATGAAAGCAGAAACACAGTGAAACCATTTCAGCGTAAACGAGTAAAGTAGAACGAAACATAACACGGAAAGTGTGATATATGTGTGTGTGTGTGTGTGTGTGTGTATTTGTGTATATCTCTGTGTGTATGTGTGTTTATATATGTGTGTGTGTGTTGCTTTTTTTCTTTCATTTTCCTTCTTTTTTCCGCCTTTTTTTCCCAGCAGTTCACGACAAGAGTGTTTACATTGAGTAGAAATTGCTTCTGAACGCGCATCTGTATTTATTTATTGCCCTCCGAACGACATGATACTCCGGGGTGTCATATCTAATAGCGCTATGCTGCTACCCCCCCCACAACCCCCCACCCCCCACCCCCGCTCCTAAAACAACGCAGAGCCGGGTCACGAAAAACAGAACATGAGTCCTGACCGAAAAAAAAATATATAAAAAAAAAACAATATAAAACGAAAAAAAAAAGTTTCAGCTGCTTTTTTTAGCGCGGCATGAGATTCGTTGTTGGCAGACTCTCGCCAGAGTTTGGAGTTAAAGGCCAGAAATTTAGTTTAAGTGCATTTTTTCCTTCTTTCTCTTTTTTTAAACTTTTGAGTCACGATACTCTGTTGAGCAGCACCTGGTCCATATCTCTTCCAACTTCAGCACTGCGTGTGTGTGTTTGCGTGTATGTGTGTGTGTGTGTTTGTGTGTGTGTGTGTGTGTGTAAGAGCGAATCTGGCTGACCTCCATGTAACCCTGCTGCTTCCATGGTCTGTCTTTCTCCATCCAGCGGCCAAAAATCACTCAGTAATGTCTTCATCCCGCCGGTTCCGCTCAGCAAGAATTCTGTTAAAAATAAGCAGAACGCTACCAGTGGCGTAAATCTCCCCCCTCACAGAGATTAACTTCAGTATTGTATACAGAATTTACTGAAATTTTCCAAAAATATCAAATTTCAGTGTTCTTTGATCATTATTTTTGGTGAAAGCATAAAAAATTACTTTTTTAAACTAAGTTGTAGAACTTCAGTGTGATTCAATTTGATATTTTTCTTGTTCTTACTTTAATTTATCTACCTATAAAATCTTTATTTCTCTGCAAGTCTACTGTATAATGTTGTCAGTGTATTTTCAACTGTAAAAAACAAATTTTCTGCCCCTCATCAAATTTTAGATTTCACCACAGAATGAATAATTGTGATCAAATAATTTTTACATTTGGGTATGATTTAACTATGATCAATTCAGTGCCTCATAAAATCTTGAATCTTTATTTTGTTTTATTAGAACTGTCTAGAAATCTAAATCTAAAATTTAAATCGCCATCATCATCATCATCATCATCATCATCATCATCATCATAAATACCTTATCTACTCAGTCATACTCTTAGTCACAGTACTATCTGAATCAGTTTGATCTTAATGCAGAATTTTTTTTTTTTTTTTTTACAGTTTTTGAAATCTTATATTTCAGCACCATCAATTTGATTATGATTCTTTAGGAAATTATATGATACACCATGAAATCTCTAAACAGTGACTATTTAAAAAAATGCTTGAATGCCTTGTGTTATTATTACATTATAACACTTTTACTAATGATTGCTCACCTGGCAACTATTGACTAACGACGTGCTACTGTATCTTACTACTAGATTGCAGAGCTAGAATTAAGTTTAGGACTAGAATAAGGGTCAGAATTACATTCTGGATTAAGGGTAGAGACTAAAATTAGACCTATGCTTAGATATAGGGTAATTTAAGGGTGAATATAATGGATATTCCGATGAAGGAAATTGTTTTTAGGTATAGCATTATAACATTTATTTCACTTTTATTCCAGTTTTGTTTTTGAATTTTTAAGAAATTAAGGCAAAAAAAAAAAGCTGTATCTGTTGGAGTACAGTAGCTGTTGGCTCTTGGGTGATGCGGTGGGTATGTTATGTTTTATAAATTCACGTTGTAGAATGTGATTGTTTTATAGGGATGAGTCTCAGCGCTTGGCAGGGATGAGCTGCACTTTTGTCAGTGATATTTTTAGCCAAATCTTCAGCCACGCCAAAAAACTCTGCTTACGTCAACAGATGAAACCAGATTTCACTGGAAGATGAAAGAGCTCAAACAGTTCCGTCCGTACACACTGACCGTCCCAGTACACACACTGGTGTTGGGTTTGGAGTAGCAGGTTTATATAGGCTCAGTTTACCAGTAGCAGAATGCTAGATCCTACACAGCACTGCTAATCACATGTGCAGGATTTATATCTGGTCATTATGTAATATTATGTCAGTGTGTTCTCTGAATATGCGCACATGTGACCCGTGAATGTCGTAAACGCTTTCGGAGGGTAAAGTATGCTGCACCTATTGTTGGGCTGAGGTAAATATAGCACGTTATTCAGCAGTTCAACTTTCCACAGTGTTCAGGAGATCCTCATCACAGAGAAAATTGAGTTCAACCACACAATCTATCTATAGCTATAGCTGGCTATATATTTATATAATAAATATATAGCCAAATCACTTCCAAATAAATGGTTGCAAAAATAATTGCAACCAATGCAACCATTAGGAAGTTGATTTGATTGCAATTCCATACGGAATAAAAAGATAATAAAAGTTATCCAGGAACATTACATGATTAAACATTGGTCATATTTATTGAGCTACACATACAGACGTCTCACCATGAAGTTGAAGAGGTTTCTAATAGAGTTCTATTATAATACATCCCATGTAGCACCAATATTCTCACACAGCTCCTGCAGATTTTGCGTAAGTTGACATTGATATTTCACATTGGACTGTTAAAGTGCCTATAATGAAGATTAAATGTAGTCTGACATCATAAGAAACTACACCCCCACACAATAACACCAGGACACCTTCTGGATGTGTGACAACTCCACATTATTGGTGGTCTCCACCAAGGTTAATGCGGGACTTTAATTGCAGGACGAATTTCTTTGATTTTACCAAATTGAAAACCTCTGGAATATAATCAAGAAGAAGATAGATGATCACAAGCCATCAAACCAAGCTGAACTGCTTGAATTTTTTGCACCAGGAGTTGCATAAAGTTATCCAAAAGCAGTGTGTAAGACTGGTGGAGGAGAACATGCCAAGATGCATGAAAACTGTGATTAAAAAACAGGGTTATTCCACCAAATATTGATTTCTGAATTCTTAAAACTTTATGAATATGAACTTGTTTTCTTTGCATTATTTGAGGTCTGAAAGCTCTGCATCTTTTTTTTTTTTGTTATTTCAGCTAGAGTTATTTCTCATTTTCTGAAAATAAATGCTCTAAATGACAATATTTTTTATTTAGAATTTGGGAGAAATGATGTCGGTAGTTTATAGGACAAAACAAGAACGTTAATTTTACTCAAACATATACCTTTAAATAGCAAAACTAGAGAAACTGATTCAGAAAATGAAGTGGTCTCTTAATTAGTGTGTTAAATATGCAGAAAAAAATTATAAATACATACTATGAATTAAATATAATGGATAGTGAGGATTTCAGGCTGATTAGAACAGATGCAGGTAAATATAAATCAAGTAAAAAAAAAAAGAACAAAGCTTAATTCCAGATTTCTCCTGCATGCTCCGCCTCCAGTCAGCCAGTAGGTGTGTTCCCCAGTTCCTGTGTTCAGTTCCATCAGCAGTTCATCTGATTTACCATTAATAAGCTCTGAATTACTGAAAACACATGCTGCTGATATGATCAGAACTATGAATAATACACTAACAGTTAACAATAAGATCTATCAATTAACAGTACTTTCAATATTAATAAGCATTGTTAAATGGTTAAGAAATGTCTCAAATTAATTATAATTTGATGCTAGTTAAGTCATTAATAAGCATTTAACAGCTTTGCAGATGTTTTAATAAACACACTGATGTAAAAACAAAACTTCATAAATCATAAATCTATTGAATTTATTCCAATATTAGTGTTTTAATGAGAAAATAAACTCTTACTGCCCAGATAAGCAGTTTTTCATGGCAACCTCCAATATGTAGAAAAGGTACTTTGTGAACACAGTACAGCAGTAATGTGCTTTGAGTGTATACTTTAACACTCTGTGTTGATAGGGTATCATATCCTCTGTATATCTGTGCTACAGTAATCTCTGTGGTGGTGTGGTGAGCTGGTTTAGGGCTGGACTTTCTGCACGATTAGCTCCATTTGTCACGGATGCTCATGGTTTTGCTTCATTGGAGGAGGAAAGTTTGGGAAGAACAATGATGCAGTTTTGTCTGGAACTAATGAGCCTAATGAAAATTACATTTATAAGAAACGTGGTGATTTCAGGGTGACGACTCTGAGCTGATCTGTGGATTTAATGCAGTTCAATAAGGAAGCAAAAAAAACTATGTGCCCAAAATAACATATTGTTACATATTGTTTTTGAGATATAGACAATTCACTTTAAAGTCAGTTTTTTTGTGTGCTTACTTGTTTTTTTACTTTTTATTTATTTTTTAAAAATATATTTTTTATATTATTATTTGTTTTATGTATTTATGTTCTGATGAATTGGTGCAAATTAGTCCAAAATGTTCTATAGGATCTAAACATAAATTGGCCAAATTTATGCACTTCTAAGACATAATTCTTTATCATGTTTTGCATTTATAATACTTTTTATTAATTGTTTACTAAATATGATATCATATAATGAAATAAATTGTTCAATAATCTTAGTTGAAGCTTTGTGTCCCTCAATATATTTAATGCAGTAATTATTATATAATTATTTATTACACTATGCAGAAGTGCATCTTTGTAGAGGGCATGTTCATTTATTTATACTTACAACAACAACTTTACGCAACTATAAATCACAATACATCACTTATCCAAACGTTCATATGCAAGCATTTGAATTCTAATTATATGAAATATAATTAAATATTGAGTATATAAAAGCTGTGTTGCATTTTTTAACATACAGTTTTAATGTAGACAGTTTTTTTTAAGGTACCACTGCCAGCTCATTCCTCAGCGAAACACACTGACCTACAGTGTGTAGTAGGAGTGTACAGGTTTTTTAGTGCAGTGGATCGAGCCGTACTGACACTGAGTGAAGTTAAATGACTGTTTTACTGTTTTTGTTTAGTGTGTTTTGGTCTAATACTGTGTGCACACATATAAATAATTATATTTGTATTTGTATTGTGGTGATAATTACAGTTTATCTCTTAGAAGAAGGATTTTTTTTTTTTCACTCTTTCAGTTTCGGTCGGCTGTGACTCGGCGTATGAACGTTATCAGAGGGGGGTTCGGACTGAAGTTCGCAGTAGTTTGGAGTTTTAGAGTTTTACAGGGATTTCCTACTGAATGTGATTTAGTGTTGGTGTTAAAATACAGAGAAAGAACCCCAATTTACACTTTTTCCTGAATTCACGAGAGCAGGAGTATCAGAATCTTCTCTATTATTAAAATGAATAATATTAACAAGCATTTAAAACTTAAACTGTTCACCATTATGACCATTTTCTTCGTTTTCACATTTTGATCTAATGCCAACATAAAGTTGCTGATTATTCACTCTTTTGATTTCTGCTGTGACTCGGCATATGAACGTTATCAGCGGGGGGTTCAGACTGAAGCTCTCAGTAGTTCAGAGTTTTAGAGTTTTACAGGGATTTCCAACTGAATGTGATTTAGTGTCGGGTGTTAAAATACAGAGAAAGAACCCCACTTTACACTTTTCCTGAATTCACAAGAGCAGGAGTGTCAGAATCCTCTCTATTATTAAAATTAATAACATTAACAGGCTTTTAAAACTCCAACTGTTCACCTATATGCAATTTTCTTTCTCAATTTTCGCATTTTAATCTAATGCCAAAAACAAGTAGATTTTTTACTCTTTTGGTTTCTGCTGTGATTCGGTGTATGAACGGCATCAGCGGGGGGTTCAGACTGAAGCTCTCAGTAGTTCAGAGTTTTAGAGTTTTACAGGGATTTCCAACTGAATGTGATTTAGTGTCGGGTGTTAAAATACAGAGGAAGAACCGCACTTTACTGAACAGTGATATTAACTGTCTCACCAAGCTTCTCTTTTCCAGTTTTCTCAATTCACGAGAGTAGGAGGATCAGAATTCCTTTTATTATCACAAAATTTAATAACATTAACAAGCATTTAAAACTCTAACTATTCACCTTAATGCTCATTTTCTCCGTTTTCACATTTTGATCCATGCCAATAACAAGTTGCTGATTTTTCACTCTTTTAATTTCTGCTGTGACTCGGCATATGAACATTATCAGAGGGGTGTTCAGACTAAAGCTCTCAGTAGTTTGGAGTTTTAGAGTTTTACAGGGATTTCCTACTGAATGTGATTTAGTGTCGGGTGTTAAAATACAGAGAAAGAACCCCACTTTACTGAACAGTGATAGTAACTGTCTCACCAAGCTTCACTTTTCCAGTTTTCTCAATTCACGAGAGTCCCATGTATTATTATTAAATGTAATAATATTAACAGTCATTTAAAATTCCAACTGTTTCACAATTTGATATAGTGCCAATAAGAAGTTGTTGAATATATTGTCTTTGTTAATATTATTATTATCAGAAAGTCTTGACAAACGAGCTTCCAAAAATTTGAAAAATATATTTTTGTTGACTTATTTTAAAATCTAAAAAGGATAAGCCATGTTTTATCTTCTACTCAGCTCTATAATTAAACAAAAAAGGTTCTATTTGAAACTGTATTTACTAATCAATAGAATCTTGTACTTAAAGAATGATTTAACCAGGGAAAAGATATCCTTTTATATTTTTCACAGCTCAGTGACTAAAAAGTTGTAGCAAAAGTTGTAGTATTTAGAATAAGATATACTTTAGTAGAATATAATAGAAAATAATAGAACAGAATAGAAGAAGTTGATTTTTTAAGGGGAAAAAAAGGAAAAGGGAAAGGGATAAAACGATATATACTGCCTTGTAATCTGACAGCAATATTGTTTTGAAATGTGTTAATATTTCTAAAAAATATATAAAAAATATATCTATCACCATAGATTTAAACTAACAAAACATACTTTTAATAAAAACACTGCACCCAAAATACTGTATACAGCAACCAAATCACATCTCCATCTCTGTCCAGTGATTTATAGATATTATGTATCTCCAGTTTTTACATTGTACGCTGATTATTGTGTAATTGTTCTATAATTCACTGATTCTGCCGTCGTCTCGCTGTGCTGGAGCTGAGCTGTAGGTTGGGTTTAGAGCTTGAGCGTGAACACAGTACAGTAAATGAAAGTTCCTCGCAGAGCCTCAGGAATTTACCTTAATCTCTCGGAACGTTCCGAGCTATATGAGCAAAGACAGAGTGTAAGAATTATTCTTCGGTATTTGTGAAAGATGGTAGAGAGAAATCCCTCCATTGTAGAACACGTAATCCAAGATTGCTTACACAGATTCACCATCTCACACTGATACAGAGAGAACGTAAGAGAAAAAGAGAGATATAGAGAGAGAGAAAGAGAGAGAAAGAGAGAGAGAAAGATTGAAACGGTACAAATGAGTTATAGTAGTTTAATATATGTGTGTTAATAAGGTTTATTAGTAATGTCCTGTGACTTCAATATAAAATAGTATTTAAGAACGTTTATTTCTTAGTTTTTAGTTATTGCTGTTCATGGAGTAATTTAATAGAATTCATTTTAATACTCATTTTAGTCCCTTCAACACATTGTTCTTTGTAAAGACTTAGTAATAAGATAGTAATAAAACAAGTGATGCTGATATAAATGAAGAAATAATTGTAGAAGAAACCTAAATATGTTGAGGTTATAAAAGACTCCAAATTGATAGCTTTAGCTGACGCGCACACTGATATGGATTTACTGGCAGAGCGGAGAGAGAGAGAGAGAGAGAGAGAGAGAGAGAGAGAGAGAGAGATAAGGAATAAGATAGAAATATTATAGTAAATCTAAAACTGATATAAACCTAGAAATCAATTTTATGCTGATATGGGAGAGAGAGAGAGAGAGAGAGAGAGAGAGAGAGAGAGAGAGAGAGAGCGAGAGAGAGAGAGAGGAGTGAGAGGAAAGACTGGATAAGTGATGACTAAAGTTTAATGTTTATGCATTAATAAGAAACATGACTTAATAAGCTTTTTTAACATAGTATTGCGACTTCAACCTAAATTCTTTGCTGATAAATATTTTTTTCAACCTTTTTGTGACTTCAAGCTAAATTATTTGCTGATAAATATATATTTTTTATTTAATTTAACTTTTAGATTAAAAAAAAGTATACGCATGTACTGTCACAACGGAGAAGCAGGGAGAGAGAGCGAGAGAGAGAGAGAGAGAGAGAGAGAGAGAGAAAGAAAGAAAGAAAGAAAGAAAGAAAGAGACAAATAAGAGATAGTAGTTTATTATACTGTATGTAATAGTTTAATATAAGAAATATATGTATTACATAAATATGTAGCATTATTTTTGATGTAGAAAAGTATTCCCAGAAGATTAGGGTGCTTTATCCAGTAATTTTGGAATAATTTGGAGAGTCGGGGATGAGATGGGATATGGGATATCATGCAAAATCATGAGTTTAATGTTTTGCTGCTGAATACAATCACATTTTCACAGCAATATTTCTATGCCAACAAAAGCAGGATAAACTATTTTAATACTGTTAATTTTAGAAGAAGCACTGAAGGAATAGTCAAAGGATTAGAGGGAGTAGAAATCAGAGGATAGGTAGTGAGGTGCGTAAACATGTTTGAGTCATATAATATTTCCATTTTTTATATTTTCATTGGCAATATAAAAAACAACTTCATGTTTTATCTAAAAAAATGGAAATTTGGAAAATGTGTTTTTTTTTTATTTATAAAATTTAACCAGCATATCTTTCCTATTGAATCTGATTTTCTTATCATTTCTATTCAGCTATCATTCTGCATCAAAGTAAATCAGCTCAAATTTGTATTTCAAGGCCATCAAAGCATCTGAACCTCAACCTGCACCAACCACCAGCTCATTAGGGTGATGTTAAAGTAGTGACGTTAAAAGAAAAAAGAAAACTGAATTTATTCTCTACTATCATCTCACTCTGGCGGAGCTGCTGCTGCTACGTCTAATTACCTCTCACAGCACAGCAACTTCAAAAACAGCACGAGGTTGAACTTTCATTTATATATATATATATATATATATATATATATATATATATATATATATATATATATATATATATATATATATATTGATCTTAATTATTTTGGCCCTAGAGGGTTAAACAAACTCCTAAAGTGGAAGCGGAGGGGAGCCTGTTTTTTTCCAGCTTTACTGGGATTTGGCTCAATTGGTGTGGAGGTGCGCTGAGCGAACAGCAGAAAAAGAAGAAGAAGAAGAAAAAAGAGAGAGAGAGAGAGGGGGAGGCAAAAACAGCCTGGGGCACCGAGCTGAGGATTTGACCTGCTCTGGCAACCCGGGAGAGACGGAGACGGAGAGAGGGAGCGAGGGAGGGACTCGGAAAGACGGAAAAAAAGAGGTTTTCCCACACTCTCCAGGTTCAGCTTTCACGGGCTGGATATACTGGGGCCATATAGGTGTATATGTGTGTGTAGGTGTGTGTGTATGTGACGAGTATGTGAACTGGTGTATGTGAATACAATTCAATGCTCCAAATGACTTTTTTTTTTACAGGGTAACAAAATAACAGTATCTACGACAGTAATATACATTGTTTAATGTTTAAGAAATGTTTCAGTAAATTATTAATTGACTCTAGTTAGGACATTATTCTACATAACTAATTTGTCATGCTATAAGAATGTATTAACTGAGCTATTAGTTGAGACATTCTCAACTGTCAGTACTGTTAATTAATGAACCCTAACTCTAAAGTGTTACCAATGCTCCAAAATGATTTGTTTATTAATTTAATTGCTTGCATTTTTATTTTTTGTGTGAATCAGACGTTGATTTTTGCCTTCAGTCACAATGACATGATGCTCAAGCCTTGTAGAAGAAATATATTATTTATTTTCTTAAAAGCAGGAAGTCTTTATGTTTTTTTTTTTTTTGCTCTTACATTAATTAATTTAAAACTCATAAATAACATAGTAATACACCAGTAATAACTTTCCACAAACTTCAACTTTTCATTACAGTATATCTTAACTATGAACGGCTTTTCATTTTTCTCAATAATGTGACAATTGTTCTTCATATAGTATCAGAATTTCATGATAGGTGGATCAATAGAAAATCCACAAATTACTTGGAATAAAATAAAATTTTTACATGTTTCTGTCTCTATAAACTCACACCTCTTGTGATATTAGAGTGATATTTTGAAAGTAATATACTAATATTAATTGAAACCATGGACTATAATAACTCAGTTGATAATTAAATTGTTTTCTTGACTTGTTGGCTGTTTTATAAGAAGTCTCAAATGTTATGATTAATGGACCAATAAAAATGCTCCAAAATGACACTGGTTGTTTGCATTAGGTCAGAATGAAGTGCTGTTTGAGTCTTGTAGCAGATTTTTCCATTAGAAATAATACTTGTGCTACACTGTCATTTTTACCTGTTTTATAATATTTCAGTGTTATGACATAGTAATAACTCATTGTCTACAGCAATTGGTTTATATCATGCATTAAATTTTAGCAAATTATCAATTTATTCCTTTTTGACTGTTAGCATTAGCATTAGCAGACATCCAAAGTACCTTGCCAACTCCAACTATGCATTTACCATCATCTGTTTTTAATGATTTTCTTTTGTTAGACATAATATGATATTATGGCAGCAAATTATTAATATAATAAAAGTATCTTAGTAAAATAAATGTTTAAAGAAAAGAGTGATTAAAGCAATTAAAGCAATTAAAACCAGTGCTTAAATGGCTTTTTTAAAGGCTGTTTTAAAGGGAGGGAGTCAGAAACACGCAAAAAAGAGGTTTTCCCACACTCTCCAGGTTCAGCTTTCATGGGCTGGATATACTTGGACCATATAGGTGTGTAATTGTGTGTAAGTGTGTGTATAAGTCTGTATATGTGTGTGTTTGATGAGTGCGTGAGCTGGTGAACAATTCGAACCCTGTGCTTTTTTGGACGACGCCTTAGCTCAGCTTTCACCCGCAAAATTAAACAAATAACAATAATTAAGTAAAAAAGGAAAAAATGAAAGAAAAAGAAAGAAAAAGATCCCTCAGCTGCTACGCAAGGCCTCCATCATTAGAGCTAGTCACGCTAGGCCAGTACTAGCCCCGCGCGATAAAAGGGGAAGGCCGTATGAAGGCGAGGTGTGTTTGTTGTTGGAAGTTCAGAGGGGTTACAGTGTAATCTCCAGGACCTCTGAAGTTCGGCCCGCTCTGTTTGGCTAAGAGGTTATTTTAAAGTTGATAAAACAACCAACCGAAGGCCACGGTTTCAATGTTGGTTCTTTTCAAAAATAGCTCGTCAAACAGCCACGCACAAAGCCCACGACTTCTTCATAAAAGCATCTCGATTTGACTTCAAAACCGCAGATTATGCGACAATTCAGAGATGTTTTTCTTTTTTTAGAAAGTTGTTAAACGGCAGTCTCGGCCTGCAAAGGCTGACCTACGTTTACGATGAATGTAAACAGCTTCTTTCATTCGACGTGGCTAACGTTACAGTTAATTTATCCCCCCTGCAGTAATAGTGGATTTTTTTTCTTTTTTTACCATGATTTTTTTTCTTTCCCATCTATGAGTTAAAGTGCGCAACGTAAAATCTGTAGATTTACATAATAAATAAGACCACATATATCACAGACAATTTTTTTACTTTTTGGTCGTGGTACTCAAAATGCATGTGGCTTAAAACTTGATGGATTTTAATGGTTATAATGCCTCTTTTACAAACTTCAGTGTTATAACATAGTAATAACATTGTTTTTTTCGTAATTACAGATTGGAAATGTAACTTAGATAATGTGTAATTTTTTTATTTGTCAAAAACTTTTACTGCCTTTGGACTTTTTTGAGGAGTGGCTCTTTGTGGTGGAAAATTGTGCCAGACTGGATTCTTCAGATTCACTAGTCTATCTATTCAAAATATGAACTCATAACTCTTTTACTCTAATTCTGTCCAAAATGTGAATCTGGCAGTTGTTCTTTATATTGTATCAGAATTTCACAATGAATAGACCAATGGAAATGCTCCAAAATTACTTACAATTATTTTTTTCACATTGACTTCCATTGAAAGTTAAAAAGACTGTTTTTCTCTCTTATCTTCTAATAATACTCTTCTATTCATATAAAGGAGAGATGTTCTGACAGCAATAAACAAACAGTACATATTTATTAGTAGTTTCACAGAAAAAAAATATTAACTTAAAGAACCAGTAGTTCTTGGCTCTTTTAAATAGTTTTTGTCTAAATATTTTTTGTCTATATCATATTTTAATATGAAATAAGGTTCTTCATTGCATTACATAATTTTCACATTTGTTAGAAGCCAAATAACAGTTTGTTGCATATTCTTAAAAAAAAGTGTCGTATCATTAAAGAACATTGTGTTCTGGTTTTCCAAAAGAGATAAATTAAATTCAGGACTAGGCCTAAACCCTGACCAGGAACTAACTCTGATCTAATCTCTAAAATTCTAATTAATAATGTTTAAGTATGTAATATAATTGAATTACAATTTATATTGAGGAAATTATATTGGTTCATTCATCGAAATATTCTAATTCAATAAAAAAAATTTAATGGTATTTTTTACAATGGATATTTGGTGATATTTGATTGACATATTTACCTATAATTTCCAGTTCTATGTTTTTAATGTAGAACTAAAATAAAAACTAGAATCTACGTTTTAAAACTAATTCTGTGAATTCTGTGATTTTTGTAGTTAGAATATTGTAGAATAAGTCAGTATTTCGCTTCTTTTCCCCTTTCACGCTCTCTCTCTCTCTCTCTCTCTCTCTCGCTCTGTATTTTGACGGTATTTTTTCGGAGCGGTTCTGCTGCCGTATTCGCTGTATGATAATTTGATCTGCGAATACACAGATATTTGAACTGGAGGAACAGGAAGATGTAAATCCCCTGTAAATCCCCGCCATACACACCTCGCCGACAGCGCCGTCTAATATCTGCTGCTCTGATTAAAAAGAGAAGGTGAAGCTCCATTGTAGTAATAAGAAGAGTGAATGTGAAACAGGGCGGCGGAGGAGAGACGGGCTTTCTGATGCTTTTTTTCCTCCTTTTTCTTCTTCCTCTTCTTTCTGCCGCAGTGACCTTCCATCTGCTCGTGTTTATGAATGATAATTTTAAAGATATGAAATTTGACAATCCAATTTCCCCTGTCCCTCAGAGTTCAAAACCATTTGGAGTAATAAATCTTGTACAAGCGGTTTAGACCGGGTCACATGATTCACCTGATTTACCTCATATAGTTTCTCATAGGGACAAATTTATATATCATTCAGAATCAAATCCACTTTATATACATACAGCTGTAACATTATCAGAGTATTATCATTTTGTAAACACAATACTCTACACATAAACAAAATATGTATATATATATATATATATAGAGAGAGAGAGAAGAAATAGTGTTCTTACTGCCAGACAGTCAGGATGCATTTGGCTTCACTTTTTTTACCAGAGATCCAAACACATTCATATTATTAGCAGAAACATAAACAGTTTAAATATATAACAAAGGAATATACATGTAGCAAATTCCATATATATATATATATACAGCGCTGGAAAAAAAATAAGAGATCACTTCAGTTCCTGAATTAGTTTCTCTGATTTTGCTATTTATAGGTTTATGTTTGAGTAAAATGAACATTGTTGTTTTGTTCTATAAACTACAGACAACATTTCCCCCAAATTCCAAATAAAAATATTGCCAATTGAGAAATGGCTGAAATAACAAAAAAGATGCAGAGCTTTCAGACCTCAAATAATGCAAAGAAAACAAGTTCATATTCATAATGTTTTAAGAATTCAGAAATCAATATTTGGTGGAATAACCCTTGTTTTAATTACAGTTTTCATGCATCTTGGCATGTTCTCCTCCACCAGTCTTACACACTGCTTTTGGATAACTTTATGCCACTCCTGGTGCATAAAAGCTAAGCAGCTCAGCTTGGTTCAGTTTTCAATTTAGTAAAATCAAAGAAACGCATCATTTTAAGTGGTCTCTTGTTTATTTTATTTTTTTTTCAGAGCATGAAATATGGTGTTTCCAAATATTATAGCACATTTATAATAGCAGCATTATTTATGTTTACTATGTCATTAACATGCAAAGAAAAAAACTAAAATATTATGTTCTGTATATAAGATACAAGTATGTGCTTCTGTATTGAATGGAGACAATTATGTATTAAAATGTGCAGTAGTAATCTTACAAAACGTGTGCAATTTTAATGGAATGCAAGAACTTGTTTGATCTGTATTCACATTTTAGTCAGGAATGTCAGACAGTGTGTCAAAAACCTGGTGCAAAAAAGTAAGCATTGTTTTTTTTTTTTTATTAAAATAAGACAAAAAATAAATTAAAATACAATACGTTTCATAGGTTAAAATTTTACACTTGCTCTTTCTGCAATTTCAGCTTCTCCAATTCTCCAATTCAGAGTCAGAACTATTGAAATTAAATATAAGAAGGTTTTAGAACAAAAAAATGCTGTAATAAATCTTTAGCTGACATTTCTACAGGCTATAAAACAGGCAGACAGGTGCTTCCCATCAGCTCTATCTGATCAGCATCAGCGGTCCGGTTCTATTGGGCCTAATTTAGAACCCTGAAGGTGTGAAATATGGAAATACGCTGCGGGTCGTTATAAGACACGCCTGCCTGTACCAGGCTCTGCCATTAGAGGCATTGATTACTGCAGCCTGCACGGCGTGTTCCCGCTGAGAGGGTATTAATATGTTTAATATGTTCACTTGTAGCCTCATTAAAGCAATAGTGTAAGCATATCTACAGCCATATGAAGAATATGAGTATGGAATGTTATGCATTAGTCATCTCAGCAGTATCTATTTTACATGTTGAGAGAGATAAAATAACATTTTGTTAGATGTTTGAAGGTTTTAATCTGGATTTAAGAACTGCTGCGTTTGCAGTTCTTTGGAAAGCTAAAAAAATAACATGCAAAATACACAGATTAACCACAGTATAACATTATAATCACCTGCCTGTACTATATAGACATTAAAAACATACCACCCATCACATTTCTGCAAAACATACCATGAGAACTAGTTACTGTATGTCTCAGGCAGATGTACAAGTGATTAGAGTAGAATAGGTTTTGCCACAAGAGGGCGCTAAAGTGCTTCCCCCCCTCCCTACACTATTAAAAGGCTCTCAGAGGCTACTTTTGGCTAGTGTACCTCCTGGTGAGAGATCACTGTCTGCTAGACATGCCTCTACAATTGCACTCAAAGACATTTTGCCCAGTTGACAGACTGAGAGGGTGCATTTTTGTTATGAGAGAATCAGAATGATAATTTTCACAAATTTCCACAGATTTAGAAAACATTAAAAGCTCTGTTTGGGATGCAAAAGTGGTCAGGTTTGAGTAGGGAAACCTGATGTGTAGTTTTCTTTAAATTGTACATTTTACCCAATAAACGTATTCCTTTCACACTATTTTTTTTTCAAAATAACTCACAGACCACTTTCTAAAGTGGTTTGTATAATCCAATTTGTATCTGGTTTAAATGAGTCTTGGGTGTGTTCACACTTGTACTGTATTTATGTGGTTGGACCTTATTCAGATACCATTTTTAAACTCAAACTTACATTAAGTTACCAGGTGTGAACAAGGTCATTCGAGCCTGATGGTAAAACAGTGTAAATAAATATGTTTCTCCAAAATGCACCAAAATACATTCACCAACCAAAACTTTCCCCAGTACACCTGAAACACCAGTAATATATATTTTTAAAAACAATGTAATTTGCATTTTCTGTCCCACACAGCAATTAGGATTCCTGGATTTCAGGTCTGATTAACTGGAGACACATTTGACTACTAAGGGTAAAGTGCATGTGTTTAAAATTTTATTAGGATACAATTCAGACACTAGAACAATATATTTTATTTAAGTAACACATTACATACATAGAAAGTGGCTCAAAGTGCTTTACAACACAAACAAAGAAACACAAATTGGACCATTTAAAAATATATCAATCATACAAATTGAAGAACATGAATAGTAGATAGTAGATAAATAGTAGATATTATAAAAAATATCTTAAACTAATATGTATATAAAAAATAAACAATGTTGTGACAGTTATTCTCTGCCATAAAATCTAAGTAATATGTATGTTTTGGATTAAAAGATATACATATTGGTTAAAATGTTTTTTTTTTTTTTTATAATTACTTCACAAGCTGTTTTGTGGCTTTAAAGTTTAACCACCATAAGAAAACCTGCAGGAAAAGAAAACAATAAATACAATTTAAGTGTGTTAACTAATGTTTGAATATTTGTTGTTGTTTTTTTAACAGAAAACTTTGTTCAATAAAAAATGTTGTTCTTTAACAAACAATATAAACGTATTGATCTAAAAAGAAGAAAAGAAAACATACTTATCTGTGGTTGTTTGCTGTGGCAGGCACCATCCATGTCTTTAATTAGTGGGGGAAACTATTGTGATTGTTTTAGGGGGGCTTTTATTGACAGGTTTCCCTCCAAAATAGCAGGAGGTGACATCACAACACTTCCTTTTTGGTGCTGTTTAAGGGATGCACAAGCAATGTGTTTAGACTCTTAGAGTCTCAATGTTCCTGCTTTATCACACTTGAAGTGTTTTAACAGAATGGTTAACCATCCATGTTAGCCAAATATACATACATCAATTAAAATATGTGCATAAAGAATTACTACATACATCTAAGCCTGTTGGGTAAAACTATTTAAGCATCAAATCCATTACACAATGATCATTTAAGACAATATTAAATAAAATTCTCCATAATTACCCATCAACAACAGAGCAAAAAAGCTAATAAAGCTACTGCTAGCCTAGCCATCATTTTTATAAGATGTTGGATGATGGACGCAGATGGATCAATACTGTCTGAAGAACTAGAGCAAAACTCTGTAATGAAAAGCAAATTGAGTGGCTAGTTTACGGCCAACAGACACTGAGCGGAATGAGGCCAACGCTCTGGGGTCATCTGGGGTCAGAGGTCAGAGCATTCTGCACTCATATAGAGGGACATCAGACCAACCATCAGACAGACAATGTAACCCACACACACACACAAATACACACAAACCTTCAAAATAAAAGCTTTTCCATACAGACAGGTGATCTGACAGAACATCAGATACTCAAACACACAGGTATTGATGGTGTACTTTACCTGAACATACATTACACATTACACAAGCTCACACATAAAGATATTGATGATCATCAGTCAAGACCTTGACTGCTTCTTTTCAGTCAGGCTGGGAGGAATAACACAAAACTGCGCTGTAGTAAAAGGGTGGGTATTAGAACACAATATATACATCAATTAAAATAGCAGAAATTGTATTATAGTGAAAGTATGTAAACTACTGTACATGACAATATAATATGGGTATTGTATGACAGCATAAAGCAATTAAAACAGCAGAAATTGTATTATAGGGAAAGTATGGATACTATATTAAAGTGTTAAATGGTAGCCGAAAGTCAACTAAAAGAGGATAAAGTATAGTGTAACAAAAACACGCATGTTAATTCAGTACTATATTAAAAGTAAGTAGACAAACTGTACTATAGTGAAAGTAGATTACTGTACTAAAATATAAATGAAAAGCAGTAAAATTGTATTTTAGTGAAATAACAAAAACTGTGTCTCAATCTTACAAAAAAACTGTACTATAAAGAAAACGCGGGTATTGTAAGACAAAGTAACTCAATTAAAAGTGCAGAAACTATACTCTAGTGAAATTATGGGGTTTCTGACCCTGTCAGTCTGCCTGCTCTGGACTCTGATATGTTGTTTACTATTGCTGCCTTTTTGCTACTGACCCTGCCTGTCCCTGACTACCCCTGTAAGCCTAGCTCCTTTGATTGTAAATTTTATATTTGGTATCTGCGAGTGCCTGTTCTTGATTTGGCCTACATGACAGTTTCTACCATATAGCTCAATACTTTAATAAATGTACTATAATAAAACTACATCGGATGTATCACAGTCTAACTCATTTGAAAGAGCAGAATCTGTATTGAAATGATACAAATATGGGGTTGGCATCACATTTTAACTCAATTAAAAAAGCAGCAACTGTACTATAGTGAACGTATGAATGCTGTATCACAACCTAAATCAATTCCACCAGCAGCAACTGTAGTTTGTACTTTTGTATCACAGGTGATGTGTGACAATTTCAACTGAAAAAGAAACTGAACTAAACTATACTAAAGTGAAAATATGTGTTTTGTATCACAATTCAACCAAACAAAAACTCAAACTATACTACAGCAAAATTATGGAGTTTCAATCATAATATAACTCAGTTAAAAGAGCAGAAACTGTATTATTAAAGAAATACAGGTAAATTATAACAATCTACCTCAATTGAAAGCAAATAAACCATACACAAATAAAAAAATTGTGTTTTGTATCACAATTCATCTCAATTAAAATAGCAGAATCTGTATGTGTGAGTGCTGCATCACAACCTAAATCAATTCCAAGAGCAGCATGTGAAACACGTGCAGGTTGAAGTTCATTATTACAGCTGGACGAAGGTCACTCTTTTTCATTTGTCCATCACAGCAGCTCACAATTCCACAAACGGATAAATGTCACAGTGAAATATCAGCTCAACCACCTTCTCCGGAGTTCAAGTGTATTGTGGCATTTTACCACACACTTCCGTGTCACTGTGATGGAATGCATTTGCACATATGGTGTCAAGATACAATTGAATACATAGAATGACAAAATATGAATATTTTGCTCACTTTCCTTCCGGTTATTCCCAGAATATTAGTGTAAAAATTATACGTTTATTACAGAAATCTGTACAATTGAAAGGGGGACTAGTACCCTGCTGGCACCTCTAGCCTGGATAGAAACTTAGATATGGTTGAGCATGGTGTTATACAGGTTCCGTATGGCATCCTGCAGCACATATACCCACAGATGTTGCAGCTGGATCTGTAGATCCTGCTCTACACTCGTAGGTTGTTGAAGGTGTGATCCCAGCTGCTACCATAAATGATAAATCTGGGCACCGGCAGGACTAGGAAGTATTGCAAAGCAAAGGCAGGATTGAATCAATCACCACAAGACTTCCATACATGAACTTGACTGTCGTCAGATCCAAAACAGAATCTGCATTTATATCTGTCTCTATCAGTTCCGGTTTCTCATTTACTTCTCCACTGCGAGTGATAGCAACAGTGACTGGGTGATGGACGACCTAGATTTTGGGCAATTCATTGATACAACCATCTTGCTTTTCTCAGTACAATAATGCTCCTCTTCTCATAGTCTGATAGCCAGGCAAAATGTGTTATAGATATATGTTTAGAAGTCAACAATTTCTCACCAAGAGGTACACTACCCAAAAGTAGTTTTGAGAATCTTTGTTACTGGCCAGTTGTTGAAGCAATATAATATCTTTTGTGGCAAGACTCAGTATTTAATTCGACCATACCTGTAATCATTTACATATCTGCCTGAAACATACAGTAACACAGTAAGCTCTGTTCTGATTGGTTGTGCCTTGATAGGCTAAATGGGGAGGAAATACAGTATGAAAATGAGTTGGTTCTTCTGACATCAAAAAAAGTGATTTCTGCAGTTTCCATATGGTGTGCTAAGGGAGTATTCATTGTGTTTTTAAACTCTAAAATTAGGAGATTACTGTAACAGTAATTACTGTTTTACTGTTTAGATTACTGTTGTATTTTTATTTCAGTTAAACAAAATAAATTCCATTTTCCACACACTGAAACAAATCAATTGGCAAAAACTAGGCAAACTATACGTAATTTGAAACATGTATTTTAAGCTATTTTTTCTTAGTAAGATTTCTTAAAATAAGCAATGGAAAAGTCTCAAATGAGTGAGGTAAGATTTAAATCAAGCAAAAATGATTGATTTTTGTTCTAAATTTGGACACAGTAATATATAGGTTCTAATTGGTGAAATTTGGTTCTAATTTTGTGTAAGGCTGATTAAGGTAATTGTTCTATAAATAAGCAAAATCATCTTACACTTACACCTCTTATCAAATTCTTATCAGAGAAAAAAAAAGCATTTATTGCCTTGAACGTAGATAATTTAACTTGCTAAGATTTAGTTGTTGCAGTGTAATAGGGAACCTTGAAAAATTTAGTCTTCAAATCCATATAATAAAAGCTCTTTTCCTTCACCCCCCCCTCCAAAAGGTGATGTCATATGTAACAGAATGCGTAATAATTAGATCATGACAGCGATTATAGATTATGAGAAGACCATGCACGAATAACAGAACCGCAGTAATAGAACCGACGCTCAGCGTGTCACAAACACAACATTGACTTTAGTCTGTAAATGAAGCCTCTATCACTGTCCCAGACTGCCCAGTGTTTACACAGACGGCCATACAGAAACCTGACCCTGCTGTCTACAGTGAAGACACACACACACACACACACACACACACACACACACACATTCATTCTTGTAGTATTATAGTGGTCTCAAGACTTTAGGTCACGTTTGTCGGTGTTTTAAGGTTTGGATGGAGCTGCTTTGCCATTAAGCTCTTTACGCTCTACTGTTCTTCAGCCAATCTGAAGGCTACATGACGTTTGGGGGTCTGTAGTGACTGACTTTGAAGAAAGTTGATGACCTTTGCATCAGGTGCTGCATCCTATCATGGTACCATGCTGGAATTCACTGAACTCCTAAGAGTGATCCATTCATTCACTAATGTTTGTATTGTAGAAGCAGTCTGCATGCCTACTGTTAATGCTTGGTTTTATTTAGGCCATGGGAGTGGTTGCAACCTGAGTTCAGTGATTTAGATTAGTGAGTAAATACTTTTGGCAATGGTGTATATAAACATATGGCAGATTTTAAAAGGGGCTCATCATCCAGTTGATACGTTTTGAATCCAGGTTCTGTTTGGGATCCAACAATTTTCGTTGAGTTCTTCAATCTTGCCTTTGCTGTGGAGCATCACATTGCCCTAACTGGTAGTATGTTGAAAATAGATGATCACAAGCCATCAAACCAAGCTGAACTGCTTGAATTTCTGCACCAGGAGTGGCATAAAAATATCCAAAAGCAGTGTGTAAGACTGGTGAAGGAGAACATGCCAAGATGCATGAAAACTGTGATTAAAACCAGGGTTATTCCACCAAATATTGATTTCTGAACTCTTAAAACTTTATGAATATGAACTTGTTTTCTTTACATTATTTGAGGTCTGAAAGCTCTGCATATTTTTGGCTACTTCAGCCATCTCTCCTTTTTTTGCAAATAAATGCTCTAAATGACAATATTTTTATTTGGAATTTGGGAGAAATGTTGTCCATAGTTTATAGAACACAACAATGTTCATTTTACTCAAACATATACCTATAAATAGAATCAGAATCAGGGAAACTGATTCAGGAACTGAAGTGATTTTTTTATTTATTTATTTTTTTCCAGAGCTGAATAGACAGTATAATTTAATATGTAAATGTAAGTGTAGCATCTATCCTAGTTCTCAATCTCAGGAACTAAAAAAAAATTCAGGCTCACTTTGTAAAGTTCTGCTTTTTGATTTTATTTCTCCTCTTTTGTCATAAAAATGTATAAACAAGTAATCTCACACACACACAAACACACACACACACCTCCCAGGGTGCCGACACACCATTGTTATGCTTTCCAATTACAAGCTTCTGCAATTCCATCCTCTCTCTCTTTAGCTATTGAGTTTCTCAAAGCCGAGCGGCCGGACTGAAGCCCCTCCCGCTGGGCGGGCCGCTGCTGGACAAAGCAGTTTCTGTTTGTTTGTTTTAGGAAACAATGACTGCAGATCTGTGTACAAACACGGGGAGGGACCCTCCTAATTAAGCTGATGGAATCTCTAATCCTAAACCGACACAGGCCAGCAGTGTGTGTTTACCAGTAGATCTGATTAAAGTGGGGTTCACTGGGAAATCCAGCCCCCCCCCAGTTTCCCTCTTTTACCACACATGTAGTCAATCAACCAGGACATGTTCGGTGTCATCTTCAGTTTTAGTTCTGGAGCTACGAGGCTAATTTAACTAACTATCAAATGAATCCTGTATTTTGTCTTGCATTAGCATGTTGCTAACTGCATATCTAATTATCACACACACTCTTCCTCAAACTGTGTTGAGGTGTTCAGTAATCTCTTCTAGAATAGATTATGTGGTTTCAGACAGTGTATAACTGTGTAATTGTTATGTAGAACATCATAGAACATTTCTATAAATAGAATATGTCTATAATACTATTATTAAACAAATAATTAACAATGAACAGCTAGACTGTTGATAAGGTAATATAAAATGAACTTTCCTGGGTCATATAGTTGTGAGTGGGTACAGTAGGTGGAGCTGTAATGCTGGCCAGTACAGGCACCTCTTGGTTGATGTATCAGAGCTGGGGATCCGGCATTTTCCTCTATGCACATTTTCTGATTCTCCAATTAGCATTCAGAATCAACACCAAGCTCAGCTGGTGTACAGCAGCATCATCTGAGACTCGGCATCTGCTATAAGGAAATAGGCCTAATGTGGTTTATACTCTGCAACCGGGGAGTTGGAAAAAATAGCATGTACAAATTCTCATATTATACTTGGCAACCGGGGTGTTGGTCCTGCTCCACTCAGCCCAGATGTATGTATTATTTTTTTACATTGTAAATTAATACTAGTCTATGAAGAAACATAAGGAATCATGTAAAAACTGTTGAACTGTTGAACTAACTAAAATACTCTTGTGAAGTTGCTCTTATCTGGGTTGCTGTTAACTTGCTGTTAACTGTTCTGTGCAACAGAGGTAACTCTTGAATGAACTTTAGCTATAAGCTATATAACATAGCTTACAATCAGTAAGCATTGTATCCATATCGGATAGCACTGAATCTATTAAACGAATGTAAGTAATGTATAATGTAACTAACTAAGTAATGTATACTGTAACTGTTGTAAGCAACAGAGGTAACTCTTGGTCTTTTTGGTTTGGGGCTGTCCTGATAAGAGTCTGTTTCATTCTACAGTTTTTTATTGTCTTTGCAACTGCACCTATGGATATGTTCTTGAATTTTACAGATAGACTTATCTTATCATATCATAACATAGTTTTTCTTTACTTAGTTGAGTAGTTATTGCTTTAATATGGATTAGAACATTACTCAAATATTCAGTGTATGCAAACTCTACCTCTTCACAGCACAACTGATGCTCTCAAACACATCAAGAGGGCAAGATATTCAAGTAATTAACTCAAGTTAATTGACAAGTTCAGCACAGCGGTTAACTGAAAGCCATTCCAGGTGACTCTTCCTCATAAAGCTGACTGAGAAAATGTCATGTTCCTGTATAGCTGTTATGTCTTCAATAATAAAAAAAATCATAGAAAGAAAGGAGACTTTTACTGTATATGCTTATTTATCAAAACAATGGTTTTATAGAACCATGATAACAACTATAAAGTAAAATGACCAGCTCTCTCCTATTGGGCTCAAATGGTTTTCCTCACCGCTCTGGATGAAGAACATCAAGGTGAAATTCCCAGAGAAGCTGTAACTTTTCAACATACAGTCGTTCAGTCAGATAGATTTACACGCTTCCGTGACTGACTAACAAGGTCAAGAACAGAAGGCTGATAAAGCAGAAAGAGAGAGAGAGAGAGAGAGAGAGAGAGAGAGAGACAGAGAAAAAAAGAGAGAAAGAGAGAGAGATAGAAAGAGAGTTTCTTTTTTTTCTCATTACTCACTTAAAATCATTTTAGCTGCAAGGGGCAGTGTACCTCATAAGTAATGGAAGCTAAAATTTCTCAAATTAACACTGGAGAAGTAATGGTAATGATGCTAAATTGTTGTACATATTGTATATCCAATCAATTACCACTGAAACTATGATACTACTGTAGCTATGAGACTGATAATATAACTAATAAACTAAAACAAAATGTATCTAACAAAATGTGAAGCCATGTATTTAATATATCAGTCACCAAACAAATTTAATGAAGCTAATAATCATTGACGACTAACTAATAGAAGCATATATCCCACCAGTTAGCACTCAAGCTACAATGCTAATCCAGTCATCATGTAATAAAAGCTCATATCCCACCAGTTAGCACTGTCTAATGTAGTTAAGAAGTAGTAGAATAATATATCCCACCAGTTAGCAAAGCATATATCTGCATATATTAAATCAATCAGTAGATCTATGAGCCTAAGGTAGCTAATATGAAGTAAAAGCATATGTATCTCAAATTCGCATTAGAGCTATGAAGCAAATGGTAGCTAACGAGTATATACTGTATCTATTCAATTAGCACTCAAACTTGAATCGACTTGACTTGAGAAATAAGCTATATCATGTAGCTAACAAGCGATGGAAGCATCAGTTAGCTATTTAAGCTAATTTAAGCTAATAAGAAAGCCCAAGACTAAGGATGCTCACAGTACATTGATTATTTTATACACTTAGCATTGAAGCTATGGGTTTAAAGTAGCTAATCTAGCAATGGAAGCTCATATTCCACCAACTAGCTGTCAAGTGATGATGAACTGAAGGTATCAAGCAACGGAAACTCATATCCCATCAGTTAGCTTGGTGTCATCACACTCACACACCTCCTCAAACTGTGTGGAGGTGTTCAGTCATCCCTAATAATCTTGATTATGCAGTTCCAGACAGTGTGTGACTCACTGTTATCTAGAACATGGAAACATCTACAAAGATGGTCCAGATGGCGACACCACTCTCCTCAGCTATGCTACGTTCTTTCCTCTGAACTGTTCCGTTTTAATCCTTACACACACACAGAGGCCAGAGCGAGGTCAGGGTTCAGGGAAGTCTCAGAGTTCGGCCCGATGTAAATCTGAAGGCGTCCAGAACGCTACTTTTCTTCTCTCGTTCCCGTACCCCTCTCGTTTTTTCTCACGCACTGACCCCCGGCTTCCGATGTCACAGACACATTAAAGGCGAGTTTATTATCGTGCCCCGCGGAAAGACAACACACTTTGAGTGGCTGAATTATGACGACAGTTGGAAATCCGTTGTCTCGAGCACGAGGCCAAATGGACTGTATTTCTTCCCTCTGTGAAAACATACATCACCCGGCGCTGACGGGCCAACGCTCAGCAGGTAAAGCGTTCGGGAGTCCCAGAGTCCTCACGTTAACCAACACTGGGGTCCAGATCGCTCCGATAAAGCAACTATTTAACCCTGCCGTGAACCCGCACTGAAAATATGACCCCGGCGTGGCACCACCTCAGAAAAAAGGTCGGCGTACAAAAAAAAAAAAAAACGTCCAAGGGAAAGAAAATACCACGTGTGTCCGACGAGCCAGAGAAAGCAAACATTTGCTCAAGTTCATAAGCTTGTTATTTGGGTTTGCCTAAGATCTTATCACCAATTCTGATTCGAAACACTTACACACTGTCAATATTGTCTGGGGAATCCTGACCATCTTGTTCTGCATCCAGATTGGAAGGAATGAACCTGAATGAATCACTGACCTTTAAATCTGTTTCTTGTCAACTTAGCATCTCATTCAGTTAAAAATGTATAGCTGTATTTTCTTTTAATAGACATGTTCTATTTATGTGGAAATTTGAAGAAAAAAAATTCAGGTTATTCATTCAGGCCTCAGAATTAATAAGATGCATACTGATACATATTGTAGCCAGAAATGCCATACAGTTTAAATGGTATCACTTTATGTGGATGGTCCATTATAGATGCCTCATAGATGCTCAATTACTATTCAAAAAACATTCCATTAACAACTAATTGCATGTCTATTACATGCAACTGAAGCATAAGGTGAAAGTAAATGATTTTCTAATGAATGTAATGCTACACCTAATGCTAACCTGAATCCTAATCTTAACATGTTAAGGCTTGGGTTAGGGTTAGATTTTAGGTTTAGGTTAAGGTTTGAGGGTTGATTTGTGGTTAAGTTTAGACTTAAGTTTAGGATTAGGGACTATAGAGAATCATTTACATTGAACTAAGAGTTGCATTTAATATACATTCAGTTGAATAATAGTGAAATGTTAATTGAGCATCTATGAGGTGTCTATAATGGAATATCCAAATAAAGTAGAAACATATAAGCTTTTATTAAAATTGGCCCAAAAGTTGAGTTCTCTTAAACAGAACTGGTCCAAAAACAGGGTCCAAAAGATGGCGCCTATATGGCATGTCATACATTATGTCATAGCATGCCATGCATAACAATCCACAAAGTTAAAGTAGCCCAAGAAATGGGCCCAGTGGTACACCATACATAACAGTATATTAAATAAAAGTGGCCAAAAAAAAAGGTAGGGCTTTAAATAAAGTTGTTTAAGAAATTAACCCCGGTCATACTTCATACAAGACAGGGGTGCGTTTCCCAAAATGTTTTAAGGCTAAGAACTCAAAAACTTTACCTCAGAAACAGCTCAAAATCAGTTTCAAATGTATCAAATGCAGCACAGAATAAAAAGCATTAATTAAATACAATATATTTGGTTTTAAAACATGTCCATAAACATTATATATAATAAGATTGGGGTTAAGTAACTTTGGAGATGAAGAAGGCTTTTGGGAAACAGGTGTTAAATTGGTGTTCTACAAGTTACATCATTCTTAAATTAAAACAGACGACTCACTTTATAAAAATGTGCTTCAAAATTAGACTCCTCTGGCACACCATACTAACTGAATCCAATTCAGCTTAAAAAGTACTTTTAAATGGGTTTATTTATTTATCATAACTGACAATTAATGCATTTTTATGTAAATGCAGTGTCAAAAAAAACTAAACTATTTTTATTACTACTTAAACTGAAATCTGAATCAGATTTTATTATTGAATCAGAGTTTATTATTCCTTTTGTCGAAATTCCACTGACAACTAAGTCCGCTTCAGGCTGTAATATCTATGTATTATATACAGTATCTGTAAAAGTATATTTAATGTATGTTTTAGCATGCTTATCGTTGCATTATTGTCACAGTGACATGCACAAACACACACATTACACACATAACATACACACATACACCAGCTTAACCACCAGTCCCTCACCAGACCGACCTCTTCTAAAACATCTATCTAGCGGCTGTCAATCACTCCTGCCCTGTGGGGTGTGAGTGATGGTGACTTTCCCAGGCTCGGGGTTGCGCTGGCATCCTCACGCTTCTTTCAGACAAACAGATCCCATTCCACTGCAAACAGCTCTGCGTGCCCCCCTCACCCCGCCCGCCCCCTCCCATAACACAGTCATAATTCAAAACAAATGATTCCCGGCTTTGATGAGACCACTTTTATGGGTCACGGAGAGCGAGTCTCCCCGCCGACATCTGTTTGATTTTATCTAGTTGAACTTTATCCTCGGCTGGAGATTTATCTGCCTGCATCGGGCCGAGAGACAGACTCGAGGAGAGAGGGAGAGAGGGAGAGAGAGAGAGAGAGAGAGAGAGAGAGATGCAGGGGGTCGAGAGAGGGGTGCAGGGTGCAGAGGACATGGAGGAAAGAAAAATTCAGAGAGCGGTGACAGCACTCCCAGAGATCAGCAAACTCAGAGCACTGCAGCTACTGAAGTGCTGCTCTGAGGGAAGGCCTCAAATGTTTGGGGAAAGTGATATTTCCAATATACATAGAGCTTAGTATATACTGAGGTATAAAAAGTTGCATTGAGGGTGTTGCATCACCTGTTCTAGTGTATAGAAGTGTTTAGTTTGGGTGTTTATGGTATAATATTGCCCAATCTATTGTATAGGAATGATTATTGAGGTATTCATGGACTAATATTGCCTATTTTAGGGTATAGGAGTGTTTATTGAGGTATTAATGGACTTGTATTGCCTATTTTAGTTTATAAGAGTGTTTATTGAGGTATTTGTGGACTAATATTGCCTATTTTAGTGTATAGGAGTGTTTATTGAGGTATTTATGGACTAATATTGCCTATTTTAGTATATAGGAGTGTTTATTGAGATACTTATGGACTAATATTGCCTATTTTAGTGTATAAGGGTGTTTGTTGGGGGTGTTTATGGACTAATATTGCCTATTCTAGTGTATAGGAGTGTTTATTGAGGTGTTTATAGACTAATATTGCCTATTTTACTGTATAGGAGTTTTTATTAAGGGTGTTTATGGATAACTATTGCCTACTCTAGTGCATAGTAGTGTATAATGAAAACGTTTATGGACTAATATTGCCTATTCTACTGTGTAGGGGTGTTTATTGAAGGTGTTTATATACTAAAGTCTTCTAGTCTAGTGCATAGGAGTGTTTATTGAGGGTGTTTATAGACTAAAGTCTTCTAGTTTAGTGCATAGGACTGTTTATTGAGGGTCTTTATGGACTAATATCTCCTATTCCAGTGTACAGGAGTGTTTGTTGAGGGTGTCTGTGGACTAATATCTCTTATTATATTGTTTAGGAGTGTTTATTATTGTTGTTTATGGGCTAATATCTACTAATCACATGTATATGAGTGTTTATTGAGGTGTTTATGGACTATTATCTCCCTTTCCATTGTATATGAGTATTTATTGAGGTGTTTATGAACTAATGTCTCATATTGTATTGTATAGGAATGTTTATTAAGGTGCTCATAGGCTAATATTTCCTATTATATTGTTTAGACATGTTTATTGAGGGTTTGTATTGGCTAATACCCCAGTTTCTACTGCATAAGATATTTTCTTTTGAACAGTATTGGAGTAGTCATCAAATATGGTTATAGAGTAATAGCTCCTATACTAATGTTCAGTAGAGTTAATTACCATATGTATTACCTAACATTTAGAATCTGATATATATTTGGCTTTACTGATGAGTTTGTGAAGTGATATCACAAAGTGTAGTGTATATGAGTATTTATTGGGTTTGTTTATAGACTAAACACCTGACTATGGTTGTAAATAAAAATTCTAATTCTTTATAAATTCACATTACTTCTTAGAAAATGTCTAAGTATATGGATGCACCAGAATTGAGTAATCGACTTGCTTTTGACTAAAGAGAAAAAAAAAGTGTAAACTACATCTTTAAACGCAGCTTTTCTGCTGGCTTTGTCCCACAGTCCCACTGTAGATCCTTTATGAGCTGGGAAACGACCACAAACCCCAGTGCTTAACATTCTCCATCTCTCTCTTCCACACTCACCTCCTTTCTTCTCTTTTTTCTCTCCAGTCTCTGAGAAAAATGTACCAGCACAAAAAACAGGGGCTGGACGGAGAGCAAAAAAACAATCCTCAGCAACTTTAAAAGGGCAAATCCCTTAATGCGTCTCGGGCCTTATCTGAAACACCTCGGTATCTGTCTCCAGCAGCAGCCTTTGAACGACTGGGAAGGATGCAGGGCGACTGGGCTGCCGGACGGATGAGTTATAGACCTCTAAAAGTCTGGGAATCTCTCAGCTCGGACCAGGGCTTACAGCTTCAGCCTAAACCACCAAGCTGACTAAATAACCAGCTCATAACCTACAGTACTCACCACCATCCCATGATACAGACAGAGGCTACAACCTGGCTTTTAATGGGCTTTACTGGCTCATATCGCATTGTTTTGACACTTTCTGTTACACTCTTTTTTGAAGAATGCATTCAAATATAATCAGCATTGCGTTTAGCTTTTAGCCTTTACGTTTTTACTTTTAAATGAATATTTTCTTGTTGTCGACACAGACAGGATCAAGGCTTAGAGCTTCTATCTAAAACAACAATGAAATAAATGAGCAGATTATAACCTACAGTATTCACCACCCTTTCACTGTACAGAGAGGCAACCATTGGGCTTTTAATTGGCTTCACAGGCTCATACTGCATTGTTTGCCAGTAGTATTTCTGAAATAATGCATTAAATGTAATGAGTATAGTTTTTAACCTTTAGTTTTAGCCTTTGAATTTATTTTTTCTTGTTGCCGACAATATAAGTAAGGATTTATTGCATTTTCTGTTTTTTTTTTCTTCTGCTAATATACTTCTAATCATTGGTGTCCCAAAAGGTCAAAGCCTGGTCTGTAAAGATTTATGCTTACACTAAAGGTTTTTACCTAAACTGCATAGAAATAAATATAGAAATAACTTGTCTCTTGGATGGAGAGGCCATGGCTGGGTTGTTAAGGTTTTTTGGCTCATAATGTATTGTTTTGCCAAAATCTTAAGGGAATAGTGCTTTTAAATTTAACTAGCACAGTTTTAAGACTTTGACCACTGTTTAGTGCATTTTTGTTTTTTGTCAACAATAAAAATAAAGGGCTTGTATTTTCTCTATTTTCCCTCCTAATATATTGTTATCCATATTTTTATGTAATGTTAAAATACATAGAAAATGAGATATTAGAACAAATAGCCTCAATACACACTTCTAAAAATATAAGATATTGGTCCATAAACAATCTCAATTAACACTCCTATACACTAGAATATGAGACTTTAGTCCATAAAAAACCCTCAATAAACACCCATATACACTAGAATATGAGACTTTAGTGTATAAATCACCTAAATACACACTCCCATACACTAGAAAAGGAGATATTGGTCTATAAACACTTTTATTAAACACCCCTATACACTAGAATAGGAGACATTGGTCTATAAACACCCTTAATAAACACCCCTATACACTAGAATAGGAGACATTAGTCTATAAACACCCTTAATTAACACTCCTATACACTAGAATAGGAGACATTTGTGTATAAATAACCTCAATAAACACTGATATACACTAGAAAAGGAGATATTAATCCATAAACACCCTTAATAAACACTCCTGTACACCAGAATAGGAGATATTAGTCTATAAATAACCTCAATAAACACTCCTATACACTAAAATGGGAAATATTAGTCTATAAACACCCTTAGTAAACACTCCTACACACTAGAATATGAGACACTCCTATACAGCAAGTCTCATAGATCTGATGGTATACCCATCAAATACTAATTTTGTCATCTTGTTTTTTTTGTTCACTTGAATAAACACACATGTGCCTGCAAATCTTTTATGTTACACACACACACGAATACACACACACACACACCACTCTTAAAACTGTGGTTGTGCTATTTGTAGTTATATCTCGTACAGCAGGAAGCCACATCTCAGTGGGAGAAAAGAGGGAAAAAGTTTATTTCTTAATTAAGGTCTTATAAAAACACTCATTACACACAGCGGCCCATTCCAGACTGGATTTACTGGCAGTGTGGGAGCACAGCTTTATACAAACTGGAAGCATTTTTGCATCATGCCATTGTGAAAATGTGCACGACGTATGTAAATGCATACACGTTATGTAATACTAACAGTGTGTAATAATTATGACAGATGAAAAGCAAAAAAACAATATATTAATATGAATATGAACCAGCCATGGCAACCAGCTCTGAGAGTGTAGTCACGTTCTGTTGGATTTTTTTTTTCTTTTATATATATTCTCTCTCTCATTCTGGACTCTACTATACTCATTTCTTTTTCTTTCTTTTTGTCACTTTCATACTTTTATTCCTTCTTTTTTCTGTATGTGTTTTCTTTCAATTTTTTTCTTATTTTCTTCCTCTTGCTTCTCTTTATGTAGATTTTTCATTGTGTTTCTTTTCTAATATATTCCTTTTTACTCTTCCTTCTGTATTTCTCTCTGTGTACCTTTTTTCTACTTTCTTTTATATTTGTTCTCTTTCTGTGTAAGCCGAGGAAAATGTTAGCCATGCCTAGATTAGCTTAGCATAATGCATGACAGTCAATGAGAAAAGCTAAATAGCTGCGCTGTGGCTGAAAGAATCACATAGTGAGCTGATAACTCTGGGAGGTGAATTGTATTTGAGGTTCTGGTCCTGGAGGAAGATCCAAATACGTCATCATTGCTCCCAAAACAAACGCAGATAGAACAAGTGGAGATAAATAATTTACCATTACATCAAAATCACAATAAACTGAGAGCAGTGTGTGTTTTTATTACTGTAGAGAGCAACATCACTGTTCTCAGAGCACAAGAGTCCAAAAGTATGTGGACACTACTCTATGTCTTTATACTAAATGTTGGAACATTGTTGCAACAACTGTGAGAAGAATTTGATGGTATTTGATTGCAAGTTACGGCATGGCACAGCATGGCACGGCACAGATTATTATTATGACTGGTTCAGCACAGCCTTAGTAACCAAAAAGTATTGTAATGTCTGTAATTCAATCCATAAAAATAAGTATATATACAAAGTGTAATCTCTCTCTCTCTCTCTTTCTCTCTCTGTCTCTCTATCCCTCTCTCTCTCTGTGTCTCTCTGTCTCTCTCCTCCTTTGTGGAGTGGTTTAGGGGTGTTGGAGGAGCTCTTGTCCAGCTTGGTCAGAGATTAAAGCTGGACTGTGATTGGAGAGTGGGTTGACTCTGAGCATTAAGGGGGATTAAAGTTGGGCTGGCGGTGGCGAGCCCTCCACACACACTCGCTGTGTTTATGCACTGTTGCAGATCCCCTATTCACCCTTCTGTGTGTGTTTGTGTGTGTTTGTGTGTGTGTGTGTGTGTGTGTGTGTGTGTGTGTGTGTGTGTGTGTGTGTGTGCGTGCACGCTCATGGGCGTGCATGAAAATGTAAGTGTGTAACGTCTGAGCGTCTGCATTAATCCATTAATCCATTAATCCAAAATTAGTATAAAAGATCAGTCTCGGCCACCGAGGCGTGGAGGAGCACAGGTCGGGCTTCAGTGTGTGTGCGTGTGTGTGTGTGTGTGGTTGTGTGTTTGTGTGTGTGTGTGTGTGTTTGTTTGTGTGTGCTCATAGTGTGTTTATTTGCTTTTGTACATTTTCAGGACCAGCTCTGATTTTGCAGGAAAACTAGGGAACGAACAGCTCTGAAAAAAAATAAAGAGATCCCTTCAGTTTCTGAATCAGTTTCTCTGATTTTGCTATTTATAGGTAAATGTTTGAGTAACATTCTATATTCTATAAACTACAGACAATATTTCTCCCAAATTCAAAAAAAAGATGCAGAGCTTTTAGACTTCAAATAATGCAAAGATTCATACATTTCTAATAGTTTAGAAATCAACAATTGGTGGAATAACCCTGTTTTAATCACAGTTTTCATGCATCTTGGTATGTTCTCCTCCACCAGTCTTACACACTGCTTTTGGATAACATTATGCCACTCCTGATGCAAAAATTCAAGCAGTTTAGCATTAATGGATTAATGTTTTCGTGTAAAAAACATCTGTAGACTGAGTTTTGGACTGTATGAATGGATGTTGAGTGGTGTACAGAGGACTGATTTTTTAACAGATTTGAACCATCTGTAAGTAAACACCAGCGCACCTGCACTCCTGCAGCACAACAGGCTGGGAAATAAATGAGTAACACCTGGACGAACAGTCTTACACCCATCATTGTTGTGGTTTTGGTCCTCTTATCACACCTGCTGGTGTTTATTTAGATCAATTGCCGCCCTGTTGACTTCGCCCAGCGCTCCAGACCTTGCCGAACGCTTCAGACCTGGCTGAGTTCTCCAGACCTCCAGCAGACGAGTGTTTCTTGGCCCTCCAGCCGCAGAGCGCAGCATGACTACACGGGACATTTCCTGTGTTAATAAAACCCAGAGAAACGCAGTCAAAACTTCACTGACCTCTCAGCATGAGGCAGCGTCTCTACATCTAAATCACCCCCCAGAGGTCCCTCCTCCCGTCCCTCCTCCTGTCTCTCCTTCCAGCCCTCCTCCCGTCCCCCCTGTCCAACACCGGCTCTTCTCTTTTTTTCACTTCTTCAACTTTTTTTTCCTATTGTTTTACAGCCAATCTGAAAACAAGCAAAAAACAAACAGAGCTGCTGGTGGTAAACTGTTAACGAGAGACTCGATTGTAAGAGCTTAAACTACAGCTCTGAAACTCCGCCCCCACTCCAGCCCCACCCCAACACTAACTTTCTTACTCTATCCCATAATTCTCTTCTTTAAAAGTTATGTCCTGCCTCAAACTCTCTTCCTCTACCTCTCGTTTTACTTCCTCTCCTTCTGTTCCACACTCCTTCACCATCACTGCATGCTCTTTCACTCTTTACCTTCCTCTCTCTGTCTTTATCCATTTCTGTCTGCTATACCTCTCTTCTCCACCAGCTCCTGAACTTTTTCCACCACTTTATCTACCTACCACTCTATACTGTATACACTTTATACAGCTCTGAGACCACTCAGTTTCTCAATCAGTTTCTCTGAGTTTACTATTTATAGGTATATGTTTGAGTAAATTAAGCATTGTTGTTTTATTCTATAAACTACAGGCAACATTTAAACATTAAAAATATTGTTATTTAGAGCCTTTATTTGCAGAAAATGAGAAATGGCTGAAATAACAAAAAAGATGCAGAGCTTTCAGACCTCAAATAATGCAAAGAAAACAAGTTCATATTCATGAAGTTTTTTAGAGTTCAGAAATTAATATTTGGTGTAATAACCCTGGTTTATATTCACAGTTTTCATGCATCTTGGCATGTTCTCCTCCACCAGTCTTACACACTGCTTTTGGATAACTTGCCTGCACTCCTGGTGCAAAAATTCAAGCAGTTCAGCTTGGTTTGATGGCTTGTGATCATCCATCTTCCTCTTGATTATATTCCAGAGGTTTTCAATTTTTTTCATTTTTAGGTGGTCTCATATTTTTTTCCAGAGCTGTACATCCATTTTCCTGTCCTGCCTCTCATTCTCTCTTCATATTTATCTACCTCTTTACCTCTCCTTTAAGATACTGCCCTGCCTCCATCTCTCTCTATTTATTTCCTAATTTCTTTCCTTCACCAGTAACAAACTGCCTCTAATTCTCTCTCTCTCTTTCTCTCTCTCTCTCTCTGAAAGATGGCAGAAAGTGGAAACATGAAACAACAACACAGACCTTAACAACACGATTTACCACAAAACCTCACACACACATGCACACGCACACACAAGCACATGCACACACACACAAAACACACATCTGTTACATGCGAACCACACAGACGGTTGAGAGAGAGAGAGAAATTTATATGTACGCTTATACACACACACACACACACTTGCTCTGAAGTGCCCAGAATTTGGGCTAAGATTAGACAGATGAAGCAGTGTTCTCCCAGCTGTGCTTTAAAGTGGGCTGGTGTTAACGATCCGAACTGCCTTTAGAACCACCGCTCTCTGTCTCTCTTTCTCTCTCTCTCTCTCTCTCTCTCTCTCTCTCACTCACTCTTTTCTCCGCCTCTTACAATGAAAAACTCATGTTACACTGCAGAAGCAGCCCAGCAAAACCTAGTCAGACCATGCCATCAACACCTTCTCATCAGAAAGTGTGTCTAACTGTAATTAACTTTATACTGTATAAGGTTAGAGTAAACTCAAATAGACATAAATAAAGTCAGTGGTCAATGAGACTGTCTATCTGTAATAAACTCTATATAACATTAGAATAAAGCCAAATAAATATAAATAAAGTCAGTGTTCAGTGAGAGTGTCTGCCTATAAATAGCTCTATATAACATTAGAATAAACCCAAATAAACATGAATGAAGTCAGTGTTCAGTGAGAGTGTCTATCTGTAATTAACTCTATATAACAGTAGGATATAAACCCAAATAAACATGAATAAAGTCAGTGATCAGTAAGAGTGTCTACCTATTAATAACTATATAATATCAAAATAGAACATGAGAGCACTATAGCTATAATTGCAATGATTACGCTAACAAGCATATACTTGTGTTATGTATAGACACATATATGCTGACATTGTAATGTGTGTGTTTGTGTGTGTGTGTGTGTGTGTGTGTGTTGCAGAGACAGATGATCAGTCTGTCAGTGGCGTCCTTTAGAGCTGAGAACGAATGAACTGAATATCAGATAGAAGCCAGAAGAAAGAGATTGAGTGTGTGTGAAAGTGTGTGTGTGTGTCTGTGACTGTGTGTCTGTGTGTGTGTGTGTGTGTGTGTGTGTGTGTGTGTGTGTGTGTGTGTGTGTGTGTGTGTGTGTGTGTGTGTGTAGAATGACAGCAGCTCCTGAAGAGCGCAATGATGGATATTCTACTTTCAGCCATATCATCACCTTCAAGCATGTGCACCACACTGAGAGTCTGTGTGTGTGTGTGTGTGTGTGTGGAGAGAGGGAGAGCATGTGAATGTAGATGTTCCAGGAATACACTGAGGGCTGGACAGTGTGTGTTGGATCAGTCCTGGTCAGTCAGTCTGTAGAATTTGTTCACAGCTGGAGCAGCTGGACTTAGACTGACCGCACAGATCTGAGAACAGATAAAGCTGCTGTAGACTGTGCGAAAACTTTACCAGCAGCTAGTGCTATATGGTAATTAAACCAATTAGATTATTGCAATTAAACCACCTAAACTATATTGCCAAATGTTTTTGCTGGTCTGCCTTTGCACTCATATAAACTTCAGAGACATTGCATTCTTAATCCATAGGGTTTATTATGATATTTTCCCACTTTTTACAGCTATAGAAGCTTCAACTCTTCCGGGAAGGCTTTCCACAGGGTTTAGGAGTGTGTTTATGTGAAAATTTCACCATTTTTCCAGAAGCATATTTTTAATCACAGTTTTTCCAACTACTGATGTTGGAAAAGAAGGCCTGACTCAATGTCTCTAGTTTAATTCATATCAAAAGTCTTCTATCAGGTTAAGGTCAAGACAAGATTTGTGCACTGGCGTGCAGTCATGTTGGAACAGGAACAGGAAGTGTTGGAACAGGAAGTAGTGATCCCGCAAAGTTGGGAGCATGATATTGTCCAAAATCTCTTGATATGCTGAAGCATTAGAAGTTTCTTTCACTGGAACTAAGAGAAGGAGCCCAACTCTGCACCATAATCCCTTCTCCACCAAACTTTACACTTGCCACACTGCAGTCAGACAAGTACCGTTCTCCTGGCAACCGCCAATCCCATACTCATCCATCGGATTGACAGATGGAGAATCATGAGTGAAAGTGAGCATATTACCTAAATGTAAAATGCACAACTGTCCTACTGGCCTCATCAAATATTGCTACAGGTACCAAGTTGTTAGCATACCAGCTGTGGGGCTTCACTATTGGCCTCATTTACCATCTTTACCACAATATTAAAATGCTAGCACTCTGACAATGCTAATATGCTAACAACTTTTTTTTTTCTTCAAAATGTTCTCATTTTACTTCCCAATTTTGCACAGCCGATTACCCAACCCAATCATTAGGACTCCCCCTATCACTAGTAATGCTCTAAAACATCAGGAGGGTGCTGACTAACACATGCCACTGCTTCTTTTCGAGCTGCTGCTGATGCTGCATTGCCGAATAGCCAGCACGCAGGTTCCGATACATCAGCTCACAGACGGTCTGTGCTGCGGACATCACCCTTTTAGTGATGTGGGGAGGGAGAGAGCGCCATCTACCCACCCAGAGGGAGCAGGGCCAATTTTGCTCCCTCTGAGCACCGGCAGCTTGATGGCAAAGCTGCATGAGAAGGGTTTCGAATCTGCAACCTCCCGCTCATAGTGTCAGCACTTTAGACCGCTGAAACACTCGACACCCTGCTAATATGCTAACATCACAACCATAGTATAAGCATGATGGCTACATCGCTACTATTGCTACATCAATACTACATTACACCACAACTGGTCTTGTTCCACATTCATATTGGTTTTATTCAACATCACTTCCATGGCATTAGTTGACCAGCTAATGGTCTGTCCCTGGATGTCATCTAATATAGCTCTAAATTGCCCAGAAAATTAGAATACTCTAAATTGATTTGTATATGTATGTATAGGTATGTGTATGTGGATTGTGCCCAGATACGGATTGGCACTCTCTCCATAGTAAATGCTGTAGTGCCTGATACAGTCCTCCAGGTGGACAGGCCGTTGTTTCCGGTTGAGAGTACGCTGTGTGCTATTGGCTGCCGATTCTCACTGGTGTTTGGATGAGTGCTGAGTATTATTGGTTGTATGTGTAAAACATGTCAATTGTAAAGTGTCCTTTGCACACCTGCCCCATTCAACAAAAATCTTACTACCACAGTGTTAGTATTCTGACTATGGGCCCCACAGTTAGAAAGAAACCAGGCAGTGGTTTAAATGTTAAGGCAGATCAGTGTACAGTCTGCTGCAGAGGCATGCTGTTAAACAGTGCAGCGTAGGAGTCACCCCACTCTGTCGGGATGTGTATGTGTGTGTGTGTGTGTTTGTGTGGTGATAAAGACATGGCTTTTACACCCCAAAAGCGATTTCTCATTAGGATGTGTGAGGGAGTGTGTGTGAGGGAGTGTGTGTGTGTTCAGTCGGAAGCGTGAAGCCGGGTTACTCACGTCTGATCCGGCGCTGGACGGCCTTCCTCACGCCCGGGAGAAACCCGAGAACACACAGACCCCCAAAACATAAAGCCTTCATCACACACACACACACACACACACACACTGTCTGCAGCTAATGGTTTTGCTGCAGCCGTCTGCACAGGAGAGAGAGAGAGTGATTTAGAGTGGGTTTACATTCACCAGTACAAGCAATAATGGAGGAAGCATGTAAATGTGTGAAAAAGGTGTGTGAAATATATACAGCTCTGTAAAAAAAATTAAGAGACCACTTCAGTTTCTGAATCAGATTCTCTGATTTTGCTATTTATTGGTATATGTTAAATGTAGAATGAAGATTATTATTTTATTTTATTCTATAAACTAATAAAATATATTTCTCCCAAATTCCAAATAAAAATATTGTCATTTAGAGCATTTATTTGCAGAAAATAAAAAATGGTCAAAATAAAGAAAAAGGTACAGTGCTTTCAAACCTTAAAGAATGCAAAGAAAAAAAAGTTCAGAAATCAATATTTGGTGACATAACGCACCTTGGCATGTTCTCCTCCACCAGTCTTTCACACTGCTTTTGGATAACTTTATGCCACTAAAAAAAGTCACCGGGAAATTGTTGAAAATTGTTTTGGGGATAACATTTCCATAGCATAAACACATGCAGTACCAGTCAAACGTTTGGACGCACCTTCTTTTTCAATGTTTTTCTTTTTTTTCTGCATTGTACATTAATATTAAAGACATGAACATATTGATACATTGACACATATGGAATTATTACATAGCAACTTCATAGCAAACAAACAATTCCCTGATCTAAACCTGATCAACTGGGATGGTGATTTGGGATGAGCTGAAGCTTCACAGCGTGAAGGAAAAACAGCAGCTATTGTTCAGCACCTCCAGGAACTCCTTCAAGATGTAGAGAAAAGTATTCCAGGTGACTCTACCTCATTAAGACACTGAGATTAAAATACAGAGAGTGTGCAGATCTGTCCTCAAAGATAAATGTGGCTACTAAAAGTATAAAACATATTCTGGTTTATTTAACACTTTTTATTCGAAAAAATAATTTCATTTGTTCCTTCGTAGCTTTAATGTCTTTAATTTTACTTTCAAAAGGTAAAACATCATAAAAAGAAAGTCAATACATTGAATTAAAAGAGGTGTGTCCAAACTTCCGACTGATACTATAAATACTATATAAAAAAAAAATCTTCAAAGGAGTAAAAAACTTTTTTTTTACTTTCAGTGGAGGTCAGCATTAAATCATATAATCATATAATTACATCATATAATTCTGATACAATAGAAATAACTGCCATATTTATGTTATGTCACAAACTGAAATAACAGATTTTATCATTCCTATCAGGATTTCATGTTCAAGAGTGTCCAATAAACTGCAATGTCTGGGTTTTTGTTGGATGCGCTGAATTTTTTATTTATTTTTTCCAGAAGCATTATAAGCTCATTGACAGCATTATATGGATTGGTAAGAATTCCAATTTTTTTTTGTTCATATTCATATCCTATTGAGTTTCTGACACTGTTGTCAGAATAATCAGCTCTAAATTATGGGCTGTATTAGATCATCAGTACAGTACAGATCCAGCACACACACCCACATTAGTGAGGATCATGTTTGAGATACTTCTTCACTTTATATATATATATATATATATATATATATATATATATATATATATATATATAGTATACAGTGAGACATCAGTAAGCACGTGTATTAGCATTAGCCCTACATTTAGCTTAGCATAATTAGCCTAGCAGCTCGGCCTTCGGTTCACGGCTTTCTGCGACTCAGTGAATCTTTCTTAGATTAATAACCACTTGAAACACTTACTGTCCCGCACATGACGCAGTGCAGGATTTATGGCCTCTATTGTCATTAGAGCATGCAGCCGTGTGGTACATATCAAAGGAACGACAAGCTGAGAGAGAGAGAAGGAGTGAGTGTGAGTAAGTCTGAGTGTGTGTGTAAGTGTGTGTGAATGGGGGAAGGCCATGTCTATCATAGAGGGAAAATAAGTGTGTGTATGTGTGTGTGTTTTAAAGTCAGTGGTGGTGGGCTCATCTCAGCGTAGCAGTGATTTATGCGAGACACACACACCCGAGTGTGTGAGTGGAGACAGCGTTTTGAAGACGGAAAAAAAGAAGAAGAGTTTTTTTTTTTCTTTTTTTTTCCCTTCATAAAGCCTGTGACGTTAAAACCGCACTGTTTAACATTCACATGTTTTACATTTCGAGCCGCGGAGAGGGTGACATTTCATTTCTCACACAGACTCTTCCCTCGCCGCCTAATTTAATTTATCCACTATTCCTCATCTCCACCCTGCTGAACACACACCACCCCCCCCCCTTAAAAAAAAAAAAGAAAAAAGAAAAGAAAAAGCTAAAATTTGTCCCACATTAGATTGTTTTCAGGGCTTCAATCTGCCGCCGCGACTGCGAGGCCTGTAAACAAGCGTCTAAATAAAAATCCACTGCGCAGGATTTGCTCCTCATTCCCGCTTTAATTGGGCCGGCCCGGTGAGCTCCAGAGCGGGTCACATCTTTCTCTGATTATGCTGAACGGAGCGAGTGATTAATAGACGAGAGAGGATGGCGTAGTCCTTCCAGAGGGAGGGAGGAACCAGCGCTGTTCTGTTCTTCTGTTCTTCCTCTCTCAGGACCCCCCAAGCCCCCCCACGGCCCCTGCTGACCGCTTAAAAACTCTCAAACACTCAAACACTGTCTGACCCAAACACTGACGCCGGGGCCTTCACTAACTCTACCTTACTCCGTCTCAAACAAACAGTCACTCGAATCAACTTTCAATAGAATCAGAGTAAAAAAAAACTGGAACCACTTTAAAATCAGACTACCCCTCTAAAGGGTTAATACATGGCTTATAAAAATAGAGTTTATTAATAGTTCATTATTAGGCTATAAATACTTAACAATCTTTAATAACTATTTAAAAAAAGCACCATTCTAAAGTAAGACTACCCTTTTAAAATATTAAAAAAATAGTTATTAATGGTATAAATTAAGTTATCAATAAAAAAAAGCTGTTAATCTCAACTTTCAATGAAAGAGTAAAAAGACTGGCACCACTAAAATCAGAATAATGCTCTAAAGGGTTAATACATGGCTTGAAAAAGGAGGTTATTTATGGTTAATAATTATGTTAGAAATACATAAATCTCATTGGATAGACAGTTAAAACAAAAAAAGGGTACTACTTTAAAACAAGATCACCCTACAAGACCAACACTAAAAGGTTAATAAATAGGTTAAAAAGAGTTTATTAATGGGTATTAATTAGATTAAAATACTTTAAAAATGTAGTAAACAGTTAAAAATAAGTACCAGTTATACAATAAGACCTCCCTTCTATAAGGTTAATAAATGGGTTTTAAAGGAGTTTATTAATGGTTAATAAGTATGTTATAAATACATAAAGATCATTGCAAACCAAAAAAAAAGTAAACAAAAATAGGTACTACTATAAAATAAGACCACCCTCCTAAAATGTTAATACATAGGTTATAAAAAAGTTTATTAATGGCTATTAATTAGATTATAAATGCTTTTTTTTATAAACAGTAAAAAGTACCAGTTCTACAAAAAGGCTACCCCTTTAAAGGGTTAATAAATTGAAATTTATTGAATAAATAGTTAATAAATTGCAAATTAATTTATTAATGATTATGAATTTGCTTAGAAATATTGAAATCATTATTAACAGGCTTAAAAAATAGGTACCACTTTAAAATAAGACTAAAAAGTTGATAAAATAAGTTATTAATATTATAAACTAGGTTATATATGCTTTAGAAAGTTGTTATAATCATGAAGATACAGCCATCTTTCTGAAAATGTCAAGGATGATATGAATATAATATAATATAATATAATATAATATAATATAATAATATTTATGTCTATTGCACTTTCTATTTTTAGGTACCCTTTAAAATAAGACTACCATTATAAAGGGTTCTTAACTGGTTTATAAATGTGTTTATTAATGGTTAGTAATTAGGTTAGATATACTAACAAACACTAAACAAATAATTAACAGCCAAATAAAACAAAAATAGAAAAGGCAACAGTGAGCTGTCCTTTGCCAAACAGTGAACACACATTTACTGTGTTTATACTCTAAAACATCAAATCTTTCTAGATACTGATCTTATTCTATATTTACAGAATTACATCTTATTGACATATAGGTTTAATTAATTATTAAACTGTAAAGATTCAATATTTAACCAGTTATGAGAGTGTTATACATTTACATATTAAATTAGTAATTTGACACTATATTATTTGTGTTCATACATTCTATATTATTATCCTTTACATTTTCAGCATGATGACTCACATCTTCATGATTGTGATGTATTACAATGTATAAATATATATTTATTTATATAACAGTAATGGTATATGTATATAAATGTAAAACATTTATAACCGTATTAATATTGTTAATAAACGATTTTATAAGTCATTTATAAACATTTTATAAAGGTAGTGTTATTATAAAGGGGTATTAATTTATTAATCTACTAATCTATCTAGATTAATCTATTATTTAGTTTGCAAATAAGTGAAAAGGGTATTGGAAAATAAATCAATAAATAAAAAAATTAAGACATACTATAATTATTAAATTTACTTATATGCCAAATGATAATTTGACAAAATGGGAACTACAAGAGAATGAAAAATACTATTAATTAATTTGGGAACAGTATTTAGTAATTTTACAGAAGAAGAATGTCTTGTAAAGAAAGTTCATGTAAATTCTTTTTAATTTGAAAATTATCACAATGATATGAGTAACTGAAGTGTTAAAACTATGCTAAAAAAACAGGATAAAAGTGGTTTTGGTACAACAGTGTCATATATATCTTTATTTATTTGAACACCGTTTTGAGAATTTCTAAAAATTAAGTATAATTTCCTTAAATCACAATTTTCACAAATAATCTGATATTTACTGTTATTTTCTTTCTCATTTAGGCATTTTTTAGTTAATAATTACAAATATATGCATCATAAGTAAAGTAATTGAAAACTAGAGCTTTTCTTTTAGAACTATTTTTTCAGAAATAAAGTAAGAACAAAAATAAAAGAATTATGTTTAACATAGAAAGTTAGGCAATGACGCCAAATCAATTTGTGTGTAATGTACTCTATTATACTGTATAGAATGTCTTCATAATAGTTTCTCTCAGTCCTTCAGGACCGTGTCCAAATACTCTTTTTTATAAGCTTTCACAATACCTAATAAACCTGTCCAGTAATATTTTTTATTAAGCCATCCCTGCAGTAATACTCCATGTCATACTGACTGCGTCTCGCTACCTTACCATCACCAGTTAATGTGTTCCATACCATCTGCAGCTGCACCACAGCCCAACAGCCTGCCACGTGACCTACACCCAACACTGCCCAGCTAATCTCACACTGCTGGAGTTACACACCTCACTACAGCTCGTATACAGCACTTCTTCTGTGATTCTCATTATTCTAAGCTGATTTTATTCCAGAACTATAGGTCCAGACCTAAATGAAACAAGATAAAACGCCTAAGAGAACGAAAAAGAACCAGAAGAACCAAGAAGGTCAATATTTCAGGATGGAAACTACAGTACTTGTAGAAATGTACTTTCTTGCTTTACTTCAGTAGATTTTGGTTTATTGTGTTTGAGTACCTTTTTTAAGCAAAATATAGACTTTTACTCAATTTTGGGAGCTAAAAAGAAATTTTCCTTTTTTCCATTCCCCTATCTCTGAAATAACCTTTTTTTTTTACCATTTTCTCCCCAATTTACACAGCCAATTATCCAACCCACTCATTAGGACTTCCCCTATCACTAGTGATGCCCCAACACCAGGAGGGTGAAGACTAGCACATGCCTCCTCCTATACATATGAAGTCAGCCACCGCCTCTTTTCGAACTGCAGCATTGTTGAGTAGCATCACAGCACACTCTGAGGAAAGCGCAGTGACTCAATTTCAATACATCAGCTCACAGATGTCTTGTGCTGATGGACATCACCCCTAAGAGTGATGAGGGGAAAGAGCCCCATCTACCCACCCAGAGAGAGCAAAGGCCAATTGTGCTCTCTCAGGGCTCTGGTAACCGATAGCAAGCTACATGTACAGGATTCGGTGATGTTGAGATGTGCGTTGTGGAATAAGAGCATTGGTAAGAGCTCCTTGATCTGCGTAATGTTATTCAGAGCCTCAACATTGGTACACATTGTTCTATACAGAAAAAATAAGAGACCACTTAAAAATGATAAGTTTCTTTGGTTTTACCAAATTGAAAACCTCTGGAACATAATCAAGAGGAAGATGGATGATCACAAGCCATCAAACAAGATGAACTGCTTGAATGTTTGCACCAGGAGTGGCATAAAGTTATCCAGAAGCAGTGTGTAAGACTGGTGGAGGAGAACATGCCAAGATGCATGAAAACTGTGAGTAAAAACCAGGGTTATTCCACCAAATATTGATTTCTGAACTCTTAAAACTTTATGAATATGAATTTGTTTTGTTTGTATTATTTGAGGTCTGAAAACCATAAGAATCTGAGACACTTTGACAAGAATCAAACTGTGATGTGATGTTCTAGAGAATGACTGGGTCAGGGCATCAGGCAGGTCTTTTGGGGTGTTCCTAGTATGTGAATGCAAATATGTATCTGAAAAAGGACTGGTATCAATGATATCATGGCTGTATACGATTATAATTGATGATTATTGAGGTCCCACCTCAGAACTTAAAGTCTAAAACCATTGTTGTTAATGTTAGCTCTGGTGCCAGATGCCCATGGGTAAATACACATTATTAGGCAGGTGTTTTTAATGTTATGGCTGTATCAGTGTGTAGTGAAAACAGGTTGGATTAAAAGTTAACAGTCTTTCCTCCCGGTTTCTTAACTCGTCTCATCGCTGAGCTTCGAGTAAGAAATGATGAAACGAACTGTAAGAGGAGGCGTTTTGCAGCGACGGATCCAGCGGGGTTGGTAATGCGTGCCTGTGCGACTGTAATTACCAGCGCTGCCACACAAACTGCACTGGGCCTACTGGTTTGAATCTGTGCAGTCTGCAGATCACAGCCATCCTAATGAAACACATTTTACACGGAGGAGAGGAAAAAACAGAGCGCTAGTAAAACGAAAGAAGAAAAGGGTTTAAGAGGCTCCAGAAGGAAAGCTGAGAAACCAGCGGCTGGCATCGGTTCTGCCCAACGCTGTGATGTGTGAGCTGTCTAGATTTTCCTACTGCGAGACGAAGAGGGTTTTTCTGAGCTACCGGCTGCCATAACACAATAGTACACACTTACACACTCACACGGACTGCGTCCCAACTGCATATTATACACTAATACTATCATACTGTTCTTTATTACTAGGTATTTACCAGAGTAGAAAAAGTAGAAGTGTTAGTTATCTATACTTTACTGGAGTAATTCTTTTTCAGTCAACTTTTCAACTTCTACTTGTTTACATTTTCACACAATTATCTATTAAATACAGCCTATATTACTCCTATTTAATTTCAGCTTGTTTTCATTTTGGCTTCTCATCATTAAAAAAAAACCCTATCCAGATAAATCTCTTCATCCAGATGGAGTGAATTTGATGGTGTTTGGATAAGAAGTATAAATATATACCATTCCTACACCCTATTGGTTTAAACACGATTCATTGTGCAGAAACTCTAAGGAACTCGAGCTTTCCAAATGTTCCAACCTGAACTTATTCAATATATTTGCATTTTACTAAAAATGCATTCATTTTCAATGGGTATGTACTATGCAACTGAAAAAGGGAGCCTTCTCTCTAAACCCAGAAGTTGTTTGAACTCAAATAAATGAAGTCTGTTTTACATAAAATTGGAGATTTCTAAACAATACTCAACTATTTTGAGTTAGTTGAGCATTTGTGGGCACATATACACTTAAACTGAGATCTTTGAGTTGAATCAACTTATAATAACTGAGTTTAGTCTGTTGCCATTAACAGCTTCTTTTCCATTGGCTTCTGTCACAATCTATTTGCATACTGGGTGTGTCCAACAGTTTCTGATACTCACCATCAGTATGTAGTGATTCCCCCGGGGCTCCCTTAGGTAAACTTGTAGATCACATATTACGAGTATATGATTATGCTTGGTCTCTGTGTTGTTGGCTGTAGAACAAGCATCATTTACTGAGCTGCAGTAACTCTGTGTTCTTGCTGTGCTTTCAGTACTTTATTTACTGTTTTCTTTCATCTACTTTTCTATGAGTATTTAAAAAAATGGTTGAATGAAACCAGAAAGAAGACTAAATACAAGTTCAGGAAAATATTAATTTTAAATATATATGTATATGTATTTGTTAAGTTCATTGTACTTAAAATTATATTAGATGAACTTATTATATTAGATGAATTTATTAGGTAATCGGTTACAACAAAAGTTTTGAGTTTAGTTAACTTATCGGGTTTTACAGTGTAGTGCATCCCAAATTTGCCTTTCCCTTGCATTACTTTTACATTTTTGTAGTACTTTTGAATCCATTACTTTTACAATTTTACTTGAGTAACAACAGCTTGAGTAGATACTTTAACTTCTACAGAAGTATTTTTTCTAAACCAACTTATTTTTCTACTTATCCAGGCTTACAGTAATTTTGTGTTTTAGTCAGAAGAACTAATTTTATCAAGTTGAGTGAACTTACCGGTCAGTACAACTCAATAAAATGAGTTCAGAGAATTTCAACTTAAAAACTTTAAAATGTTTATTGACTTGAACCAACTTTTAGTATACTGCACGTGGCAATGCTCTTTCTACAGTGTTGGTTCATACAGCTTTCCCATCAGGCACCTGGCACTATATATTTGCATATTGGGTGTGGCCTCTCCCTTACTTACCATCTTTTTGTTGTCTGTTGCCCAAAGCTACCTTATCCTATTATGTGTTTCTAGTTGTTACTATATGTTGGCTTGTGACTTCAGATTTCACTCTCATGCTGCTCTAGTATTATGTAATGTCAGTCTTGGCAGTTTTGTAAAAAAAATAGGGTAAATATGTTAGGAATATATGTAGTGATAAAGTATTTTCTTAAACCTGGTATGCTTTGAAAAAACTGTTGAGCTAATTAAACTATTGTTGTGTGAGCAAACTTAAAAATTCTTAGTAAACTTAACTGACTCAAATTATCATGTAGCTTTGAACTTCAACCAACTTTTAGTATACTACATGTGTCAATGCTCTTTCATTAGTGATGCCTCATGTAGCGTTTCTATAGGCTCCTGGTGCCACATATTTGCATATTGGGTGTGGCCTCTCCCTAACTTACCTTCTTTGTGTTGTCTGTTGCCCAAAGCTACCTTATCCTAGACATGCAATGGTTGCGGGGCCTGAATTTGACTCAGTAAGGTTAAAAATACATACAATTTTAGGTGTATTTAACTTAACTCAGTCAAAGCCCTAATGTAACTTAAATCAGTTAAGTTTATTAACTTAAAGGAGTTTTTTTTTACACAACAATAGTTTAATTAGCTTAAAAGTTTTCTTAAATATAGAGTTAATTACAGGTATTACTCTTACGCTGGTCCAGTTCTGTGAAAATAAGCTAAATGTGTTGAAAACAGCCTATAATACTGAAGCCTGGCAATTAAAACACATGAAATTCCACGCCCAAGATAAGGTAGCTTTGGGCAACAGACAGCACAAAGATGGTAAGTAAGGGAGAGGCCACACCCAATATGCAAATAAATGGTGTCAGGTGCCTGATGGGAACACTGTATGAACCAACACTGTAGAAAGAGAATTGACACATTTAGTAACTAAAAGTTGGTTCAAGTCACATTTTTCAGTGGCTCAACAAGCATTTTTAAGTTTCTGGATTGAAGTTCTCTGTAATCATTTTACTAGGGTTAGTTGTACTGGCCAGTAAATTCACTCAACTTGATAATATTAGTTTTCCTGACCAAAACACAAAATCACTGTTTAGAGTGTAGAGTAATAATACATGATTTTATACCAATATAACTTGGGTCACACAGCATTATGCAGTTCTGAAGAGTGCTGCATGCACCACTTCACCAGAAAGAGCAGTGTTTTGATTCAGCAGAAGAACAGACACTGAAAAAATATGCATTGGTTCAACTTAACTCAGTCAAGCTATCATTTAAATTTGACTTAAGTTGTAATTACATACAATTTTAGGTTTATTCTGCTTAACTGACTCAAAGCTAGATCATAACTTGAATCAGTTAAGTTTATTTAACTTTTAAGTTTTGCTCACACAACAATAGTTTAATTAATTCAACTGCATTATTTCAAGTATTGTGGGCTTAAATAATTTAGTTTGTTTAATATATACAATCTAAAAAGTGATTTTAGTCAGGAGAACTAATATTATTAATTTGAGTGAACTTACCGGCCAGCACAACTCAATAAAATTATTTCAGAGAACTTCAACCTGAAAACGCCAACGAAAAACTTATGATTTAAACCAACTTTTAGTTGCTACAGGTGGCAATGCTCTTTCTACAGTGTTGGTTCATACAGCTTTCCCATAGGCCCCTGGCACCATATATTTGCATATAGGTTGTGGCATTTTCCTTACTTACCATCTTGGTGTTGTCTATTGCCCAAAGCTACCTTATTCTAAGCATGCATTAGTACTGTATGTGTTGATTACCAAGTCTCAGTTGTAGGCTGTAAGAGCAAAACCCTTTTGTTTTGTTTTCCGTGTGGTCACACTTTGTTTGTTTTGGAGATCACTCTAATGCTGCCCTAGTATTATGCGGTCAGTGTTGGCATTCTGTAAAAACAAATACTAAGTTTGTTGAGAATACCTGTGCGTATGTTATAAAAAATAAATTATTTAGGCTGTTAATACTTGAAAAAAACTGTTGAGTTCATTAAACTATTGCCATGTGAATTTGACTGAGTTAAGTTGAATAAACTTAAAATTGTATATATTTAAAACTTGACTAAGTTTTTTTTTTTTTTTTTTCCAGTGTACCACTTCAGTACAAATGCTTCTCTCACTTTCACTGATACCGCTGCACCCCTTGTCTAGAAAGGCATGCACATTTTACAAAAGTTGCAATATTAACAGCATAATACCAGGACAGCATAAGCAAGTGTACTATGACAACCAGGAACACTGAATAAAAGAGATTTCACTTCCAACAGTGAGATCCTGTAATCATCCAAAATTATACTAAAGCATGCCCAGGTTAAGGTAGTTTTGGGCAACAGACAACACAACCATGGTAAGTAAGGGAGAGGCCACACCCAATATGCAAACGTATGGTGTCAGGAGCCTATGGGAAAGCTCTATGAACCAACACTGTAGAAAGAGCATTACCTCGTGTCGTAACTAAAAGTTGGTTTGAGTCACAATTATATGAGTCACAAAAAAAATAATAATATATATATATATATATACATATATATTCTTGTCGGTAAATTTATTCAAATTGATATCAGTTCCCCTGACTAAAACACAAAATCACTTTTTAGAGTGTATCACTGTAAAACAATATTCATTGGCTTAACTTAACTCAGTCCTCAGTCAAGTCATCATGTTGTTTCAGTCATCTTAATGAGTCAAACCTAGATGACAACTTGAATCAGTTAAGTTTATTCAACTTAACTGAGTTTTCCTCACACAACAATAATTTAATTAACTCAACAGTCATTTTTCAAGTTCTGTGGGCTTAAATAATTAGTTTTATTTATTGTATATATATATATAATCAATATACATATATATATATATATATATATATACATATACTCTACATATTTTGTATATGATTATTCATGCAGTATAACACTAGAGCAGTATAGGAGTAAACTCAGTAAAGAGTGAACTCTGTAGCTCAAAACCAGCATGCTGTGACCATTAGGAACACAGAATAAAAACAATGTGTCCTTACAGCCCACTATACTGAGGCCTAGCAATCAACGCATATATTACTGCACGTCCAGAATAAGGTAGCTTTGGGCAACAGGTAACACAAAGATGGTAAGTAAGGGAGAGGCCACGCCCAATATGCAAATATATGGTGCCAGGAGCATTATGGTAAAGCTGCATGCATCAACACTGTAGAAAGAGCATTGACACGTGTGGTAACTAAAAGTTGGTTTAAGTCATTTTTTTTTTCATTGGCTCAACAAACATTTTTTTTTTTAGTTTTCTGGTTGAAGTTCTCTGAACTCATTTTATTGAGTTGTACTGGCTGGTAAGTTTATTCAACTTGATAATATTAGTTCTCCTGACTAAAACATACAATCTTGCCTCTACTTTTCTGAAAAGGCTTTAAATTAGATGCCAGAAAATTTCTCTGAGGATGATTGATTGCATTCATGCCCAGAAGGTGGGGGAGCATCAGTGAGGTCATATACTGATCCCAACGCTATTGAATGGAACTCCATTATCACTTCAGGTAAACCCCCACAGTTCCACTGCTCTACAGCCCAGTACTGGGGGCTTTACACCTCTCTAGTCCACTGTTGGCATTGGACATCCTGACCTGACAGGTCATGGTTCCATGGAAGCTCCAGAGGGTCCTGTAAGTTCTGTGGGTTAGTATGTCAGATGCGTTATCATATAGTATCTGTTATTAATACGAAACTGATACACACTGACGGACATAATCGTAGTGTATCACTTATTTGCAGTGCAATCGTTAGGGTGGATCACATGACTCATGGTTTGTGTCAGCAGTGACTCGATCGCGGTTGGTGGTAAACATTTGTTTGTGTTTTCTCGAGCAGGCTGGAGCTTCATTTCAAAAGGAAGTGTGTGTGTCGCAGTGTAAATCTGGATCCCAGCACCAACGAGAAACACATTTCAGCTCTGAAATGTCAAACCCACTACTGCTCCCAGTCCCTATGACACAACACAGCACAGCACAGCGAAACAGAAAGAAACCTTCTTAGTGCACTATATGTTCAAAGGTCTGTGCATACCCTTATTAACGAATGTATTCAGCTACTGGAGGTTCCTGTCCCATTGCTGACATGGCTGTGCAAATGCACAAACAAGCAAAGTGCCTGTAAAAGAGAAGTATTGCCAACTGAAAAAAATAGTTATGGCAGATACTGTAAGATATAGTATTAACCAGTTGGCACCATACCTAATGCAATTTGTGGGCTAGAGGGGTATATCTGGAATGATTGAACAATACTATTGGAATTAAGGATGTGGTGGGTGTTGATTATCCAGTAACCCCAACAACTGAACAGAATGGAGTCAAATCCTCGTGGCATTGTTCTGAAATATTGGAGAAAACCATTTCTTGGACAGTAGAAACAAGCATTAATAACATTAATTTATAGAGAAAAACAACAAATGAGCAGGTGTCACAATTGTTGTCCATATATTGTATTCTTTACAAGAGCAAAATGGCCAATTATTACCTCTGTCAGACCATATAGTGGAGGTCTTTCTTTGCCACAGCAAAAAGGCAAGTGTTAAAAAAAATATAAATAAGGAAAAGATTAGTCAATTGACTTTTTATTATTTAATTATTATTCAGGACAGTTTAGTAGTTTTAGTAGTAACTGTTTTTGATGTTGTGATTAATGAGCTCACCAGGGCATTATTTCTTGTTTTAAAGAAACAATCAGTATTAAATGTGGTAAATATGTGAAATGGCTACAGGAGAAAATCTTCCAAATGGATATTTGGATAGTTTGAAGTCTTCTGCCCCACCAATTTCTCCCCAGATGCGAAGCTCTTGCGCATTGACACATTAACACACAGTGGCAAGTGACACAGAGTCTTACTCTGTAGCTGATCAATAAGTATATATGTTTCAATGTCCAAAATGTCCATCTCTACTATGCTAGTTGAGACAGTAAATGACTTTGCTATGGTTAGCAACCTTACTGAAGCTCAGTGATGACTTGTTCAGCAGAAATATAGCCAGCTCACCCATTTCAATAGCTGCAGCACACTGTATACCTGGCAACCCTGACTGGGAGAATGGCAGTGGACAGAATCAGAGATTAAAACCCACACCTGTTACGAAAGCACAACTTAAGTTCTGCTGTAGACTCCAATGATACGTCACCTAATTATGTATCCAATCAGCTGCTACCTTCTGCTTTTAAATAATGAACTCCTATTCAGGCTGGAGGGTGTTTCTTATCTGATGGACAGACAATTCATTAGAGGACTTCTTTTGCCTACCAGTCCCTTTGCAATAAATTAATTCACATGGCATAGCTCTTGTCCTCATGTTAAACAGAAAGAAATATCTAAACAGGAATAAAAATGTGTCCCAAACATTTTGGAGGGTGCTGTTTACATGGTTCCTTCCTGATATGCTTTAGATCATTTTTATTCTTGTCTATCTTGTGCATCACATTTCCAGGTTCTTGTCTTGCAGGGTATTTTTTTTTATATCCATAATTTTAGAAATAAACATACTTAAGTAAGTATTTATGAGCCAGTGTCCCAATTGGTTTCTCCATTTAGTGCATCAAAACATCTCTGCATGCTCATGCTTCTACATGCTGCAATTATTTGTCTGTATTTTATGACCTCATAGCTTAGTTAGCTGGAGCTGTGCTAAGCTCCCGAAGGCTGATGGCAAGGCCAGTCGCTTTAATAGCTTTCAACACACCACGCAGACTGACTTCCACGGTGGTGACAAGCAATGTCATTGGCAGGACCACCAACCTTCGCTACAAAAAGGCCAAAAAAATCTCTCATTTTAATGGCGAACAAATTCAATATCAAGCACCGTGTTTGAGGTTGGGGGAGGTGGGATGTTTCTACCGATTTTAATTCAATTTTGAAAAATTAATAAAAAGGTGGTGACATTTCCGAATGTGTCGTAGAAGAGTGAATGAGAAGTAATATGTCTCTTCTGTTTTTTGAAAGAGATCCGTCGGTGTAGGGGGGAGGTGTTTAAAATTAAATTAAGATTCTCTCGAAGTCACATTTGCCACAGATGACATTTAACGAGACCCCTGTGCACTGATGGTTGACAAGCTTTTCATTAAACACAGCCGTGCTCTCTCCTTACATATTAAAAACATCTTATTTCTACAGGAGGAAGCAGAGGAACCCGGCTGAATTGAAATTCCCTACCACTACCTACTGAAGGAGTGTTTTCATGATCTGATGGTGAGAAAGTTTATCTTCGGATTTGGGTTGGTGAAGGTCCTGAAAATTCTGGCTCATCCAAACAAATTCAAAGCTATTAAATATAAATCACGTGGTGCAGAAATGTAAGTATTTTTTTTATTATTATAATTTAGTTTCTAAGTAGATAAGAGTTATTCAAATGTGTTTTCATTAAGGGTGTACATTATCAGCAATGCATATCAGCTACTCTGGCAACAATTTGTTCAACCCTAACTGATGCAGTGAGTAGCTTCTCATTTGTAAAACAACCATGTGGAAAGACTCATCCTGTTGTTGTTGGGGAAAAGATGTTCATCGGTTTCAGAGGGGTCAAATTATTGACGACAATCACTTAAGCATTTGGTTAAATTCAAATGACAAGACAAGACAATACAAGAGATACAGTATGTTTAATAGTGAAAGTAAGAGCATTTCCACATGCACAATGTGAAGGGAACTTATGGGATTGGGACTAAACAGCTGTGTAGCTTTAAGAAAATCACTTATCAGCTAGGGAGCATAAAAATAGGATTCTATAGCAATGAAAGATGTGGTCTGATGAGTCCAGATTTACCCTGTTCCATGTGATGGAGCATCAGGGTAAGATGAGACACATCATTCCCAGCGCCTACCGTTCAAGCCTGTGGAGGCAGTGTTATGAGCTGAGGTTGCTTAAAAAAAAATCCCATTGAGGATCTTTGGGATGTGCTGGAGAAGATTTTGTGCAGTGCTACAAATCTCCCATCATCAATACAAGATATTGGGAGATAATTAATGCAACTCAAATAAATCTATTTGGACACAAATAAATGTTTTGAAAGTGTAGAAGCTTGTGGAAATGATGCCACAGTGAATGTGTGTCATAATCAAAGCTAAAGTAGATTCAACCAAATATTAGAGTGTGTGATTTTTTTTTTTTTTTTTTTTTGTGAGGGTTGACGGTGTATATTTTTGCTGTCATGCAAAAATCTCTCCAAAATTAGCAATTTTACAAATTTCAGTGGAGGTCAGTGTAATTTAAACATAAATTAAAAATATTTTAAGGTTTTATTTATTTATTTATTTATTTATTTTTGCTATAAATTCGAAATAGATTTTGCTTTTAATGATTGCTGTCTATAAAACACACTAAAACATTTCAGAATGTTCTCCTACACACTTTCCATTGCTTTTGCCTAAAATTAGCCAAAATCTGGCTAAATATTTAGATTTTCCTTGTATATTTTTATGAAAAATAGGCAAAACGTCATTGTAAGAAGCTACTAGATTTAAACAGAGAGGAAAAAAAAGAAAATAAATTATTTTTTTTTTATTTAAGATGGACAAGTTATGTTCCCCCATTTGAGCCATTTCTCTAATAAACTTCACATTAAAGATTTGATTATGTATGACTCGATTTTGTCCATTAACATGGCTTGAAGTATGCTAGCATAGCTAAGTCCAGTAGCAGCATCTTTAGGTGTGTAAAATCTGTATGTGCTTTCCTCCTTTTATACTGAGGCATTGCTATATGCTAATCAGAGGGTTATAAGCTCTCTTTTCTTGTTAGCAATAGTAGCCTCTTAGCTTTAGTGCTAAAACTACAAACACAAACGACAGACACAGAACGTGTTCGGACTGATCGGCTGCGTTGGTGTAGATCTGATTCCTGCAGAGGATTGTGGGTATTAGAGATGTTAGTTTAGAGAGTGAGAGAGAGCGGAAGATAAAAGTCCTCCCTCTCTCTTTCTCTCTCTCTCTTTATGTCTCTCTGGGCGAGGCAAAGTGTGTGTTTTGTATGACCCGCCTTATTACACACACACACACACACACACACTGGGCTGGATCCCTGCTTTAATTTGCTGGAGAGGAGATTTGGATGAAGATCAGTGACATTAAACCCTCTGCACACACTCCTCCTTTTGCCCTCTTCACACACACACACACACACAAACACACACACACACACACACATGCACATTTATATATCTTCTATCATACTGACTCCTCCCAGCAGACACACAATTGCAGCATCATGTATAAACACTGATATGGCAGTGTTTACCACAAGAACTAGTACTAGGCGGGGTCTCCTGCATTGAATGTGATTTTTGACGGAATCACTTGTCACTAGTTGTTGTTAACACGGACAATTCCAGCCAAACACTGCCGGTCACCATCATCACCACTCTATCCACTGCACTGTCCACCGTGGGTGGTAATAATAGCTTTATCAAATAACTCACCTGGCCTTGCCATGAGCAGGTCAGTGTTTAACCAACCTCAATCACAAGATAGCACCTCACAACTTAAACCCACAAAAAGGGTTTAGCAGTTTTCTACTAGAGAAACTATTTCTAAAACCAGAACTCCATCCTTAATTTTCAGTTTTGGACAGGAAGTGACCACTGACTGACAGGCGAGCCCACCAGTCCCCGGAGGTCCACCAGATGCGCGGAGAGACGGCCACATTAAAAAAGAAAGGAAAAAAGAAAAGGAAGGGGAAAGCTGGCTGAAACTAGAGCCAAGGCCCACCTGTCTGTGGGCAGGGTGAGTGGGTGGTGGGGGTGAGTGGGGGGGGGGGGGGGGGGGGCTGAAATAAAGTCTGTATGAAAGCGCTGTGATCATAACCTTCCCATTCACAACCAGCTGTCTCTCCATGACGCTGCTGCCCAGACCCCGAAACGGAGTACGGACCACTGGACTATTCAGAGCCTGAATGGGTCAGAACATTATAAACAAAAACACTATTAAATAAAGTAATAAAGTAATGATTTTTTTGTTTGCATGATCTGTATGTTAAATAATCAGCAAAAGTAAAAAAATAAGTCTAAATAGAAAACAGTCGAGTCTATTTATTTAACTGTGATTTAATAATATCTGCGATTGGCCATGAATACATGCATATATTTCCAGAATGTATTACAAATACAAGTACATAAAATAATTGTATCATTGTCCTATAACAGAGTAACAAAAACATGTATTTATTTAATAGGGTCACCACTCTTAACAGAACCAAAATAATAATGTAAATTATTAGTTCTATAGGCTAATTTTCATCTATGTTTTGTTGCCAGTTTTTTTAATTGCACAGTAAAACTGCACTATACATCAATATGTTGGAAAACTAAATTAATCAAGAAAATGTATTTTTAAAATTGTAATTATCTAGCACACCTGCTGCCCAAAAGCATTTTTTTTGTTGCATAATTTCCTTTTATACATTCTCAAAGCTATTTCTGAACATCAAAAGAAACTTTGCATACAGAATTACTGAAATTGTTGCTATACTTTTAGAATGGATAAAACAATATTTTCTGGTTGGTTTTGTTGAAATTCTAAAAACTTTTAATAAAATCTATTAACCCATTTAACTCTTGATGTAGCTGAGCATTGTTATTAGACCTGAAATATCATAAAGAAGGTTCAATATAAATGCAAAATATATTATGTACAGCTATAGAATAGGCTGAATTTTATTTTAGTTATACAAAAATTATGATGTTCTCAGTTGCGGGTTTTCATACAGATTTTATGAGGATTATTTTAGTAGATCTATGTTCAGAGTAAGGTCAGTAGGTCAATATTTTTTTTGCCTGTCACAAATAATTTTTTGGCATAAAAGTAATTTGTAAAAACTTTGTTAATTATTACTTAACGGATTATATATATTTTTTTACATTTAACTTCGTTGGAAAAATATTCAGTAGTCAATCAGCCTTTCTTTTTGTTTTAAATACACATAATCCAAAAACATCATTTTGTTGATTCATTGAGTTATTTGTACACAGTTATTTGTACAAGTTACTAACTTATTTAATATAACTAAAGAAAAAAATTCTTAGAAAGTAAATCATTAATGCTGCCGTATAATATTTCATCTCCCTGGAAATCAGATCCTCTTCTCTCTCACTCCCTTAAATTTCAAACGAGTCGACTTTTCCATTCACTTGTCACCCAAACCATTGCTGGCACACTCTCCCACATGTCCACTTTACTAATTACATTACCGAACCGAAGCGCTAATCATTTTTTCTGCGTGGAGGCCAACGTATAATTAGATCAAAAGTTGGACCTGATCTCTGGAGGCCTGTTTTACCCGGGCTGCTATTCCGAGCCCGGGCTGACTAACGATGGGCCGTTTTAAGCTTGATTGGGGCTTAGCGCCTGTTTTCCTCTGGCCTGAGAGAGAACTGCGCATGAGTAAACATCTCAGAGTTTTATTTAGGCCTTCAAATCCTCTCGATTGGATAAATGGATGGTCCGGGCTATTCTGGGAGTGTGTGTGTGAGAGCGAGTGTGTCGCTAAAGTGCACGGTGCTTGTTTCAATCTGGTTCTGGATCTATAAATAAAGATACCCTTCTCCGTGGCCCGTCCGGTCAGCGCTGTTACATTGGGAAATTTGAGTTCAAGTGAGTGTTGCTGTTGGGGAATGTGTAAGTCATCTACACTCGCTGGACTGAGAGCAGCTAAAGGCTCTGAACATGCTTAACCTTCACCGCTAATGGCTCAAAAACACACTTCACATGTGCTTTACTCAGTTTTAGATTTAAGACCCAGCGCCAGGTCTGTTAGATCCACACATACTCATACTGATGTGGGGCTGACGGATTTAGAGTTATGTACAGTATTATATCTATGTTAAGGATATGTACTGTAGATACATTTACTGTTTATATGATGAGTGGACTAGAAATAGTCAGCCATCATTTCCCAGCCAACATGCTATGTGGGTGGAGCATGGGTGCTGAAAGAGTGTGTATGTAAATACACGTGTTGTTGTTACTTTGATCCAAAATCTTTGCTTCCCAAAATCCTAAGTCCTCCTGGTCTCATGATGGGCATCCATATGTGGAGCCATATATATATATATATATATATATATATATATATATATATATATATATATATATATATATATATGGAACCTATGGACAAAAATTCAAGTTGGGCTACCCATACATTTTATACAGTACATTTCTCTGTAATTTTCTTAATTAAAATCGAGCTGTTTATTAAAAATTATTATTACTATTATTATTATTATTATTATTATAAAAAAAATGTGTTTTCATAAGAAAGAGTTTTGTAAAAATGGAATACCCAAATTATTATATATTTTTAAATTACATTTAAAAGAAAGACTTTGACTTGCTGATTGTAGTATTTACTGTATTTCTATGTATATTTATTTTTATTCATTTATTTTTTCCTCCCCTTTGGCAGCCTTGGTCATTTTCAAACCATTTTCGATCCATCAGAATCAGTCAGGTTCCATTTCTCCACCCTCCTGAGTGGAAATTCTCAGGGGCGGGCGTTTTATTTTCCATCCGGTTTGGAGGGGATTACCTGAGCTTTGGAAGCTCGCTCAGCCGTTGCCCACCGTCCCCCAGCTCCCTGCACAGAGACGTCTTGTGGCCAGGGCGTAAAGTACCCGTCATTTAGCTGCTAAATGCCCCCCCTCCACCCCCCGGCTTATGCCAGCACTCCTTCTTTAACTCCCGCTCTGCTTGGCCTTTCTCTCCAGCCCGAGATCCAACGTGTTAATAAGGGAAAATTCAGAATAATTCAAGCCAGTTGTTTGGCTCCCGTACCCAACCATTAGCCGTCTCTCCACACCCTAATGAAAGCGTTCATTACTGCGAAAAGAGAGAAGATGCCTTTCATTCCACTCGAGCTGTTGGCAAGCGCCTGACGGAGCAGTATCTCTATGATGGTGACATTATTATTTTTTGGCACGTATCGGGTGGAGGGGTTTTATGGAGACTGTCATCCTCTCCTCTCTCTCACTGTCATAATTCATCGTTTTCCAGACCAGCTACGTCTTCAGCCAGCAGCTTAGCGCTCCGACCCAGATTCTGTACCAAAATCAGACCGCAACAAAACGCTTCTCAGGCTGGAGGCTCGCAGTCAAGTCCTTGTAGAGCCAATTCAGAAAGGCTCTGGTGACGAAAAATCCAGTTATGATTATGGATTTTGAATAGTGAACAGCTATAAAATCAAAAAATTATGACAAAGTTATTGGAACAGCTCTTTTTCACCATTTATAAATGTAAACAACCACAGCCGTTCCTGTTCATCACAACATAGGAAACTCTAGGCCTCCTAGTTAAGTTCTTTTAAAACCAATCGAAGAAAGTTTTGGTGGTGAAAATCAAGTGATCAAAAGTGCTGTATTTTATATGAGCAATTTATTTCCGATTAAACACCAGACTTTCCCCTTTAACTTTTTTCATCAGGCATCTCACAGAAAGCCTCTTTGTTAAGGTTTTTGTCAAGTCAATCACAAAAGGTTCTTGTGGCAAAAAGTGCATCTTTTGATTAGTCAATTACCATAAAATCAAGAATTTACTTATGTTAAGACCAGAGTTTTCTCCCTGTCTCTTAGCCAAGTTCTTGTAGAACCAATCGGAAAAGGTTCTGGTGGTGAAAATCAAGTGTTTATGTGCCTAGACTTCTTGGAAACTATATGCCTCTTTATTTTCACTTTTAAAGTTATGCAATTCAATAGTGTGAACACAATATCTGTGTATTTCTCATTTTTGTTGTTTTTTTGATGTGGTGTCGTTACCCCAGAGTAAAAATTTCAGTCACCCTCTGCTGCTATAAAACCTGTCCCGAAACTTACAGCATGCGCTCTCTTCTCGTCCCCCTCGCTCTTTTCCTCTTTACTGCCGGTCCAAAGGGCACATCCGACAGCTCGTGTTGCCGCCCAGACAGAGAGCGGGGCGCTCATAAAATCAAACCCGAATGCCCACCCCTCCCCAGCACAACCGTCCTGCTCGCCCACCTGTTCCTGCAAGGGAGGCTGGATGCAGTGGCGAGGCAGCGGCCCGGTATTTAAGACCCACCTGCGATGGAGAATTCTGAGAAGGAATATGGAAACTCCATCAGTAAAGTTTGAACAGCCACAACAAACAGACTGGCCCCAATACACAGCCCTGAGGAATTCACAAGCCAAGGGTGTCGACTAACACCTTCATTTCGGATTATGTCACACGTTTAAAAGCCACTGAGGGTGTGTTTGAGTCCATCTCTGAAAACGTAGGGTCCAGAGAGCTTAAAAAATGGGTAATAAAGGTTTTTACTGGCAGATATTTAATGGACTAATAAACACTACAGTTCAGTGGCCTCGTGGAGAGATCAGTGATACTGAATTTCAGTGCAGTGGTTGAAACAAAGGTCCCTTTAAAAAATGTTACCATTGGGAAAACAGTATATCCAACATGGCTGACTTCAAAAAATAAAACATAAAAAAGAACTTCTAAAGCCTTTTTCTGATGAATGTAGCTCAACTTGTTATAGCAAAGTTAAAAAAAAAAACAAAGTGTTCGTCTGCTGATAGTATGAGCACAAGATGTTCCATTTGTCAAAATACAATCATTCCTGCATTTCAGGAAACCTTGGTCAAGCATTACAGTACACAGGTACAGCAAAGGCAGGATTGAAGTTCTCACCACAAGGCATTCATATTTAAACCAGACTGTCAATAGCAGTCCAGATTTCTTAATCACGGCATCACTGGCTGATGGACAGCCAAGATAATGACAATTAATGGAAACAACCATTTTACTTCTCTTAGTCCATGGATGTTCCCCTCTCAACATCTGCCAACTGTTCAAAAAGAATAATTCACGTTAAGTAAATCATACACGCATGTCAAGCAGCCAATGATCTCTCAGCAAGAGGTACACTACCCAAACATAGCCTCTGACAGCCTTTTTTTAAGACCCAGTATCCAATCAGACCAAACCTGTATCATTTATATATCTTAATTTTGCTTTGTTTCCAGATATCAAAAAATATAGAAGTTTGTACAACAGTGGCGACAGATATTTAAGCCTCGCTGTACCTTACCTACCCTTGATCTACCTCTCTCTACCACACTACCCTCATTCTACTTCACTTTACTCTTGCCCTACCTTACTCTTCAACACTCCACTTTACCACACTCTACTTTAATCTGTCTCCATCTACCATCACTCTACCTTACTCTACCCTTACACTATATCACACTCTGCATCCATTGACCTCACTCTATTCTCACTCTACCCTCACTCTACTGCACACTACCTCCCTCACTCTGTCTCATTCTAGCATCGCTCTACCTCACTCTACCCTTACTTTGTCTCGCTCTACCTCACTCTACCTTACTGTACCACATTGTACTACACTCTACATCCATTTACCTTACTCTACCCTCACTGTGTCTCACTCTACCACACACTACCTCCATCTCCCTCACTCTGTCTCATTCTACCATCGCTCTACCTCACTCTACCTAACTATGTTTTATTCTACCATCACTCTACCTCACTCTACCACACTCTCCCCTTACTTTGTCTCGCTTTACCTCACTCTACCTTACTCTACCACAATATATATCCATTTACCTCACTCTACCACACTCTTCCTCCCTCTGCCTCACTCTGCCTTATTTTACCGCACTCTACCTCGCTCTTTCTTAATCTTCCTCTCATAACTTCTCTGTTCTGCCGTCAGCTGGTTAGGTCATATGACAGTTTGCAGTGTCAATATTTTTATTGAGTTTGATGTGTTTATCGTATAAAGTCACGATAATGCCAACATCTAAAATATCTTACTAAATTAGCTTACAAGTAAAACTGCTACGTAATGCTGCTTCTTAAAGTTCTAAGCTGGAAACCCTAAACTGTCCTGATAGGGAAGGAAAACTAACAGATGAGTCTGAGTGGTTTGTAATCAGAGTAAAGCGAATGGAATTCTCTGCTCATCCTCGCTGCTCATCTCTTTCTCTGAGTAGTCTGTTTGTTTGACATTGATTGGTTTTTATGGGGCTCGTCTGAAACTTGAACCCTGCCGTCTGCAGCCCCCGGCTGGTGAGTCATTGTTCGGGACAGGGGCCGGAGGGGGGTGCGGTCACCCTCTGCAAACTTGGACCGCACTTGACTCCACGTACCTTCGGTGACATGACTGTCCGCTGTCGAAACAATGGAAGGATTACGGCAGAGGGGTCTATTTAAAGACCAAAGCATCCGAGTGGAGGTACGCTGGGGTTCACTCGCTCTCTCTAGGACAACCTTCACCATCTTCATCATAGCCATCATCATCATCAATGCCATCATCATCACCATCATCGTCAGCCCCATCTGCCAGGGAGGCTGCCAGGGCACTGAACAAAGCTAACATTTACTTAGAGAGTGTGTGTGTGTGTGTGTGTGTGTGTGTGTGCGCAAGTGTGTGTGTGTGTGTGTGTGTGTGTGTGCACGAGCGCCGCAGGTTCGACATCCATTCCTCTGCCTGCATTTTTGAGCGCTAGCTGCAGATGAGGCCGAAATCCGAGACGCACATAAATTAATAGCGAAGAAATTCTGGCAAATATTCAAACGAAAGGCCGTCTTATTTATTGCGACGGAGAGATTGACCCATTAGAGGAGCCATAACTCCGGGCTGTCATGGCATTGGCATGTTTTTAATGGCGAGGGGACTACCTCTCTCCCTGCATCGTGACAAGTATTGATGGCGGGATGAAACCTCGCCTGAACAACAAGCAAATAGGAGACACTTGTGCTGCATTGTTCCGAGCCGAGCCGTGCCACTTATTTTTAGCCGGTTATTGCGGCTCTTCCACAGATCCTCATAAGGCAGCTCCACCAAGAGCGTCTTTCATGTTTTTCGGCACATCAGCTGCTGTTTAAATGTAAATGTAGTTATTTCACCCTTCTGTTATGTTCAGCTGTAAGGAACAGCAATAATGTCCTCTTGTGAAACTGATCCAGGGCATGTTTAACCATCCAAAATAGATCATTTTTCACCATAAACATTTCCTTTTAAGTTTCAGTGTAAATTTCAGATATTTACCCTATTGTACCCTTTATTTAGTGTTCTATATGACACCAACAGTGTGTGTGTGTAATACAGATATTTGCCAAATGTATATAGACTGTGTATATACTGTCCTCTTAACAATAAAGGGCTTATAAAGAATTCTTCTAGCAATGTCATATAATTGATCGGTTTGTATCACATTTATTTGTTTTGGTTTTTTTTGTGAATGATGATGTACATTGGAGCTATTGGGTTTTATTGTGTTTTAAGTTGAAGATATAATTTTAGTTATTTAGTGCTTATTTAGTTTTTACACTATTACATAACTAGTTTTGGTTGAGATGAAATTTGTGAACATTGCAACCGGAAAAATTGTCCAATCAAGATCAACATTCTAAGGCGAACTCTTCAATATTAAATACTACACTGAACTGCTAGCAACTAACAGTACCAGTCAAAAGTTTAGACTTGACTTAAATTTAGTGTTTTTTCATTAGTTTAAAAAGCATTGCCTGCATTTTAGATTAGTATTGAATTCACCCAGACTATGAAGGAAAACATGAAATTATTTAGTAAACAAAAAAGAGGTAAACTAACCAAAATATGTTTTATTTTTTAGATTCTTCAAAGTAGGCACATCTTGCTTAGATGACAGCTTTGCACATATTGGCCGGATTTTTTCAGTCAGCTTCATGAGGTAGAGTCACCTGGAATTCAGGCTTTCAGTTAACAGCTGTGCTGAACTTGTCAATACTTAATTACTTGTATAATTTCTTGCTCCTCTTAATGTGTTTGAGAGCATCAGTTGTAAAGTTGTGAAGAGGTAGAGTTGGTATACAGTGAATGGCTCTATTTAAGTAATGTTCTAATCAACTAAAACAACTAAATAAAGAAAATATACTTTAAGAAATGAAAATCAGTCATTCTGTAAAATTTCAATTTTAAAACTTTAAGGGTATCTTGAAGTGCAGTCGCAAAGACCATCAACAACATAATGATGAAACTGGCACTCATCAGGACCGCCCCAGGAAAGGAAGACCAAATGTTTCCTCTGTTGCACAGAATAAGTTAATCAGAGTTACCAGCCTCAAAAACCACTACATGCTTCTCAGAGTATTTTAGTTTGTTTGTTTAACACTTTTACTGCAGTTTACTACATGATGTATTATGTGTTCTTTCATAGTCTGAACAACTTCAGTATTCATTTGCAATGTAGGGGAAAAAAAAACATTAAATGAGAAAGTGTATCTAAATGTTTGACTGGTACAGTAAATTGAATCAATACTGATTTACAAGAGCCTAAAGAATGAAGAAAAATCTGCTGATGAACCATTTAAGCATTTAAGTATTAGTTTTAAAATAATAAAACCATTGTATTTACCAACAAACCCTTAAAACTATACAATATGAAATCTTATCAATTAAAATGTGTTTTTCTCAGGTTTATATGAACTACAATGTCACAATCAGGCTGTGAGTTGAAATCTGATACTGCTCCCATACTATTGGAGATATAGCTTTGTGTAATTAATTAGTCACACTCTTGTTAGTTAGCTGTCAGCATGGAGAACTGTGTTAATTGCAACTGTGCAAGAACTTTCCGAGGGGGGAATTCCTGGGGATATGATTTCTGCATGAATTAACAAGGTGAGGGAATCGGTCTTCCAGACTCCAGACAAACTTCTCAGCAGATTCATCACGTAAACCAAAGCCCACAAGCACAGAGCAATATTCGCAGTGAAATACGGCGTTTGTTCTTCGGATGCCCCTTGAATAATTAAGACGGAGAGAAAGTGCTGAGGAGTGACGGCGGCTAGTTAATGGCGCATTGTTTAACAACGTCTTCAATCAACCCTATTTTGCTCTTTTCATGTTAGACAAGCTCGCGGCCCGCCCACCTGAGTTTTTTTTTTTTCTTATACTCCAACGTTCTTCTTCTTTAGAGGCTCGGCAGAGGAACGTACGATAAATTACACGAAGAGGAGGAGGCGGTTTGGGGAGGGGAGGGGTGTGGGGGTTATTCCTTCAAATCCATATTGATTCCGCTTATAGAAACATGGCGTTATGTGGGTGTTGGGTTGGGTTGAATAACTGCCCCGCGTTTGGAGGTATCGCTTACAGTGGCTCAAAAAGAAACATCTGGGCAGGCGAGACTCCAAGAAACACAAGCCCTGCCGAGTGGGGAGAGCGACGTAACGCGGGATCTGGCAACCCACGCAAGCCAAAGCTCCGCACACTCCTCTACCTTTCACACGTATGGCATTGGCCGGAGCTGCAGAAACCTACACCTTTCTGCTATTTTTGTTTTCTTGTCAGAAATTTGCTCGGGCGACGCTCCGTTCGTCAGGCGCTCGGTGGAGACGACAAATTCAATAGCTAATTTAATTGAAATACAGGAGGATTTCGGGACATGCGCAGGCCATCTGTTTTCAGTTTGATTCTGGAGATATGTCAGCAGAGTGCAGCTCAAATAAGATCCACACACTCTCAAACACTCAAAACACACACTCACATACTCACACACATGCACTCTCACACACACACTCTCTCTTTCTCACTGATGCATTTATACTTAAATCTACAGCAGAGCCAGAAAACAGTCGAGTGATGAGACGGGTGAATGCACTTTACACTTATTATGTATTATTATTTATTTGGCCTATTACTAACACTTTACAATAAGAGTCACAAATAACAGTACTTACATCGGTTAAGTAATGTCTCAAGTAACATAATTAAACATTCATAAATTTTAATGCTTAAAGGTACAATATGTAATATTTTCTTTTATGTATGTTTACCATAAACAACATTTTTTACTGACATGCTGCAAACAAATTGCCTTGTACCCTCAATAATATGTCAAATGTATTTTGAGAAAAAACTCTTTTTTGTACCTTTAAAAATGCTATAATGATTGATAATGAGCAATTAGCAATTACTTGAGACATTCTGCTGTAACTACTTCTACATAATGTGCCTTTGTTATAAAGTGTTACTCAGGATATTAACTGCAGAAGCTGTATGTGTGAACACAAATACTGTACCTGCATGAGATGTACCAGACATTACCTGGGCATTATCCTGCCAGCCTTCTGGTAAAAAGTCAGTGTACTGTCTATAATATTAATACAGTAGCTTATGCTGTGCTATCTGCATGCTATTCATAGACTTTGTTTATTGCATCAATCACATACAGCTCTGAAATAAAATAGACCACTTCAGTTTCTGAATCAGTTTCTGAATGAACATTGTTGTTTTATTCTATAAACTACAGACAAATTGTCTCCCAAATTCCAAATAAAAATATTCTCATTAAGTGCATTTATTTGCAGAAAATGAGAAATGGCTGAAGTAACAAAAAAGATGCAGAGCTTTCAGACCTCAAATAATGCAAAGAAAACTGTTTTCATGCATCTTGGCATGTTCTCCTCCACCAGTCTTACACACTGCTTTTGGATAAATTTATGCCACTCCTGGTGCAGTTCAGCTTAGTTTGATGCATTGTGATCATCCGTCTTCCTCTCGATTATATTCCAGAGGTTTTCAATTTGGTAAAATAAAAAATTAAAGTGGAACTTTACAAAAAGGGCACATTACTTAACATGTAACTGTAGCCTACTTATGACAGAATGTCTCAACTAATTATCAATTGACATTTGTTAACTAATGTCTCAATTTATACTTGCGCATAACATTTTTTATGACATTAATAATGTCTTAACTAGAGTCATTTTAATATTTTTTTGAACAGTACTTTTATTACTATTGAGCAGTGTTTATTACTTTCATTCATAAATGCTGTTATTTGTGAATCTTATTGTAAAGTATTACCAAATTTTAGGTGTTTAGGTTTTATTAAAATTCTTGAATTATGTTCAGCCAAAAAATAAACCATATATATCAATTAAGACTAATAAATTCTTGACCTCACAACGTGATGTAAAATGTTGAAGAAAGACTTATTGTGATCAACTGTAGGTTATAAAGTTCAGGATCAGAACTGAACAGTTATTTGACAGTGAGCAGAATGAGATGTGAGGGAGAATCTAGTATTCCAACAGAGCTTAAGACTAAAAGAGCTGTAGATAGTAAGCAACGCTCGTTTTTAATGGCTGAGCAAAGCAAGGCCAACATTTTGGCGTATCACTGCATCTGACACCAGAACAAGACAAAGCGGAGCGAAACTAGACCCAACTCCAAACTCTACCTCACCACAACACACAGCGGTTTCCTCCACAGCCGAGTGGATCCCTCTCAACACTCATCACAGTCCCGGGAAGAGCGGAACCACGGCATCGTTAAAGAACGAGAGAACCTCACAGAGAGTAAAATACACAGAATTTAAGCAGAAGAAGAAGAAAAACGCCTGTAAATCTGTTCCTCCGACTCCACCGACACACGACACTGCCGACCAAACACACAGTCGGTTAACGTTATTGGGATTTGTTTCAGTTTTCTCTCTTTTTCACGTCTTTCGTCTGCAATCACTTACAGCCACATCAGCATGTTCGCCTCCCGACTGACATCTGAAGGCAATACGCACAGAAGCAGCAAAAAAAAACTCTTAAAGCAGCGACCCGAGCCCATCAAAAGCACCAGCGCCCGATTTCACTGCAATAAAACCAAAAGTGCTTCCTCACGCCGCAGTCCGAGAAACCGTGCAGCGTTTTTACCATTACAGTCAAATGTATTATTATCAAAGGCTGAAAAAGAGACTGTAGAGTTCTATATAATAGAAATAATCGTGACAGGGTACTTATGTTATCTCAGCTTTTCCCCAGTTAAAGCACAGCTGGCATTCAAATGGTTATTAATAAAGGTTCTAGGACAAAGATCAAAGAGCCATATGACATTTCTGTTAGTAATCAGCTGATCACAGAATGACAAGAATGACTGTGGTTGTATTAATGGCTCTATTCTAGATATTATATTATGCATCATCTATAAGTCCATTTTACTTGTCATATGGTACAGCACAATCTGCAAATATAACCTTTTGCTGCTGTCAAATTCATATCAGTTAGGCACTCCAGATCTACATAATGGTCTACATTTGTATAAAAGTGAGTATGCATAATATGGCAAAATACCAAAATTGTAATATAGAGAATTATATACAGATTTAAATTAAGTCTGATCCTAGACTACAAAGAATTTTACTATTGCTATTCAAATTCAGTCCCAGACTAGGCCTAATCTATCATTTCTATAATTTAGTTTGAACAGAAAAGTTATGAAAACTACACAAACATTTGGGAATGTTACGAACACAAGACACAAAAAGAACTGAGTGTTGTGGAGTTCCATATACCTTATATTCACTACCTTCCAAAGAAGCATCAAGCACCTGTGGCTGAATAAGCAAAATGTAAAACATCCACCCAAATGTCCAAACTACACTTCTGCTCTTGCTATTCTGTAAAGAAAACCAACACCAGAATGTTATAACCCAGAGAAATGACTTCAGTCTTCTGGAGCTTGAAAAGCTCCTAGGTTGGGTTAGTTCCTAGGCCAATATTTTACCCACAGGCTCACAGCACTCATAATTTATTGGCTGCATCAACCTGTCACAAAATATCAGCGAGTAATCCAGCTCAGAAAAATTTACATCAGGTACATTGGGTAGATCAATCTATCAGAACATCCTGCAAGATCTGCCCAGGGGTCTTAGTTAACATGCAAAAACTGTGGTAAGTATAGACAATGGTTATTATAGAACTGTTAGTATTGTGTCTTCAGATCCCACTATTCAGAGTTTATTTTATTCCGATTTTATACATAGGGTGGTTTCATTTTATTCTTTGACAGTTTTCCTAAAAGTAAATTTAAAAAAAATTGTTAAATATTGTGATATACCACAGTATAGTGAATCCTAACCTCTGTATCATTACCACAGACTGTATCGCTCAGTGTGTCTCAATACACAGCCCTAATAAAACCTGCTGTAGCAATCTAAAACATCGATATTCTGTGGACAAACACAAATCCGGAGTCCGTGTGGGCCTGTTGATGTTTGTTGGTTTGTTGACAGCTGGACTGGGTCCTTTCTTTACCAGGAAACCATCAGAACACTGCTGCAGCTCTGGGCCGAGCCAGAACCGTGCAGAAGCTTCTCTCAGAGAGAAAACACAAATGTTTCCTGGCAGGAGCCGTGGGGCTAATTTCTCATGACGAAGGCTCTGAGGCTGCGGCACACTGGCAAAGGGCTAACATTACAGACATCTCAAGTTTAAAAATGCCACAGAACTTTCTCACACACACACACACAATTTCTTCCCCCGGCAAACTGCCTCCTTTGCACTTTTATGGCTGGGCTGTAAATGAATTGCGTACGAGCGCTCCTGATTGAGCTGTTTCTGGCAGGATCTCCGTCCGCGACCTGACGGCAGAGCGTTTCAGAACCAGAGAAGAAAAGCTGGTATCTTTCATGCTGCACAACTTTCTGCTGCAATTTTCTGCTCTTTTATCTTTTATACGGCTGTGTTCCACCAATTTACTTTGGCAGCTTTTGGGCTGCGGGAGAACATCTCTGCGTTCACAGCTCCGAAATTACACTGACAGCTGACGAAAGACTCCAGTTAACCTACACAACTGTTACAGCATTAGAGACTTAAAGCACAGCTTACTTAGTAAATTAGGACCTTTCTGGATATGCAAGTTACTTTCAATGGGGCTTTTTCAATGTTTTATACCTACAAGTCTTGTGTAAATGTTCCCTCTAAGGTATAAAATGCTCTCTTAAATCCAGTGGTGTCCCTTATAAGTAGGAAAAACAACAGCATATAATATAGTATATATGCCCCTTAAATAAAGGTGCTGAAAAAGATATAAGAGAGGTATTACCCCAGTGACGAGAGATATAACCCCACTCACAAGAGAGATATAACCCTTCTGACAAGAGGGGTACTACCCTATTGACAAGAGGGGGTATCACACCAGTGACAAGAAAGGGATCACCCCAGTGACAAGAGGGGTACCCCCTCACAGACAAGAGGGCTTTATCATCCCAGTGACAAGAGAGGTATAACCCCACTGACAAGTGGGGTACTACCCTAGTGACAAGAGGGGGCATCACACCTATGACAAGAAAGGTATCACCCCAGTGACAAGAGGGGTACCACCTCACTGACAAAAGGGCTTTATCACCCTAATGACAACTGAGGTATCACTCCAGTTAAAAAAAGATGTAACACTCCAGTGACAAGAGGGGTACAACCCCCATGACAAGAGGGGTATAAGCTCACAAACAAGAGGGGTACTACCCCAGTCACAAGAGGGGTATAACCTCACCAACAAGAGGGGTACCACCCCAGTGACAAGAGGGGTATAATCTCACCAACAACAGTGACAAGAGCGGTTCCACCTCAATGACAAGCCAGGTAACACCCCAGTGACAAGAGGAGTATCACTTCAGTAACAAAAGAGGTATAACTCCAGTGACAAGATAGTTATCACACCAGTGACAGTTCTGTACCATTAATGAAATATAATAGCCATTTAAATAGCTAATACATAAAACACCCCAGTGATGACAGGTACCACCACACTGACAAGAGGGAGTATCACCCCAGTGACAAGAGAGGTACCACCCTAGTGACAAAAGAGTTATAACCCCACTGACAAGAGGGGTACTACCCTAGTGACAAGAGGGAATATCACACCTGGCACAAGAAAGGTATCACCCCGGTGACAAGAGGGATACCACCTCACTGGCAAGAGGGTTTATCTCCCCAGTGATAAGAGAAGTATAACCCCAGTGACAAGATAGATATAACCCAAGTGACAAGAAGGGTACCATTTCACTGACAAGAGGGGTACCACCCCAGTGATAAGAGGGGTTCCACCTCAATGACAAGTAGGGTAACACCCCACTGACAAGAGCAGTATCACTTCAGTAGCAAAAGAGGTATAACTCCAGTGACAGTTCTGTACCATTAATGAAATACAATATCCATTTAAATAGCTAATACATAAAACACCCCAGTGACGAAAGGTACTACCACACTGACAAGAGGGAGTATCACCCCAGTGACAAGAGAGGTACCACCCTAGTGACAAGAAGGGCACCACCCCACTGACAAGAGTGAAGTCAGCTCACCAACAAGATGGATGCCACCTCAGTGACAAGAAAAGTAGCCGTTAAAATAGCTGATTCAGTACATTCCCCACAAACTTGATTCACTGGACAGAAACATCCCTAACCCACAATATTCAGCTTGTGTTTGGTACCTGGTAACTGGCTTATTTTCCACTAGCACACCCTCCCCCAAAATGTAACTGATGACATCATTAAAGCACTGAGACTGCCTCAAAGGATAGTTTTAGTTAGAGGTTTCACAAATCTTGAGTTTGTAATGTCTGCTGTGTGTCACATTAAAGTGACGATTCTCTTTGGCCAATCAGCACTCTGAATGTTTACATTTCGTGTTTTAGTCAATACTGCTTTATTTCATATAAAAATGAAAAATAAATATGCACTTTAAACTTATTTGAAGTCTACAGCCAAATAACTTAATATTTCCCTTTACATGGATCTGGATCATCACTTCAGTCAGTATTACAACCCAAAACAACAAAACACATCCATCAGCCCTCCAAACTGAAGGCCGCCGGGGACGGTGGAGCTGAACAGTAGCAGTTTATATGAGGATATGGAAAATAAAGATGTGAGGAAGCAACAGACCAAGGAAAAAAAGTGAAAGAAGAAAGAAGGAGAAGAAAATCTGAGCCAAAAAGTTTCAGCCACAACATCACTCCTCTCCTCTTTTCTGCACAATCAACAGTTTTATAACTTCCCTCAAACTGTCAGAGTGAGGGGGAAGAGAGAAGAGAAGAGGGGGATGAGCTGCTACTGTGGATTAGAGAAGAGAAAGAGAAGAGTGGGAGGAGGAGAAGACTCCTCCAATAACTCTCTCTCTTTCCCTCTCTCTCTCTCTTTCTCTTTCTCTCTCTCTTTATCTCCCCTCCCTTTCAGCACAGCAGACAGCGGGGCAGAAGGAGAGAGAGAGAGAGAGAGAGAGAGAGAGAGAGAGAGGGAGTGGGAGTGGAGTAAATGGAAGGAAAAAGAGAGAGAAAGTGAGACGAGGAAAGAAATGATGAGTGAGAGAGAAAATTTGAAAAAAGAAAGTGAAGGGCAAAAAAAAATCCAATACATGTTAAACAATAAGAAACTTGTAAAATTTCTTTTAAAAAAAATTATAATTTATGGAAAACTGTAGGCAATAGAACTTGGTATAGAATAAACGGTTTAGAAAAAAGATAAAAACAAAAAGTAGAAAAAAGGAAAAATTACAAAAATTAAACTGAAGAATTTTTACTTACACTGACATTTTTTTTATGATTATGTATTAAATTAATTATGTGTATATTTATTTGTTAAATTAAAATATAATATTTTAATAGAAAGCTAAATAACAAACTTACAAAAATAAACAATATATTTTATTTATTTATATATATATCTGTTTACCTATTTGTTTGTTCTTTTTGAAAACAGTTGTTTAAAATGACAAAAATGTCAGCTGCCTTAATATTTTGTACAGTTGGGCCAAACATGCAAAGTTTTCTGAGAGTGAATCATCATCATCACCAGTTCACATGATGTCATTGCAATAATGCTATTGCATTGTTAGCATCATTAGCTCCACCACTAATCTAACACAGTCACTGAAATCAGTACTTTGCTTTTTTTTACTTTTTGTTTGAGCATTTTTTCAGCTTTCCAAAAATTCTTGAGGCCACTTTTTTATTGGCCGAAAAGATGAAAGAATTTCAATCTCTCGCTGAAGAAAGAGAAGAACAGAGAGAAAGAGAGAAGGCATGACTGCGGGTTGGCCTGGCTTTCTGCCCAGCTGTATCTCTCCCTCACGCCAGAGACAGCTGGAGGTGTCAACACTCAGCCGGCCTGAAGCCTTTCTCCCGCAAAGCCCCGCCCCCGATTGTGCACACAGCCCAGCCGCCCGTCATAATGCACACGCCTCCTGCCGACGCAGGGCCTCGGGTTCCTCCGTGAGCCATCCTGCAGTGTAAAAACACAGTCAGAAAATCCACTTAACCAGTTCACCCAGAACACCCCAGTACACAGAATTCATCATCACTTACTGACGGACTGGAGATCCACTGAGAGACAGTCTCTAAAAACAGACAAACTATTATAGCTATTATATAACTGCAGTTCATGTTTATAGATAACAATGAGTCATACAGTATAATAAATCAGATAAACTATTTTATTTGTATTTTATTTTATTTAAGATATTCTACTGCTGATTCTGTACCATAAAACCCTGAAATATAGTCACTGAAGTCACTGTTCCATTGTTTTTGCATCCAGTTATTTTTTTCCCATTACACTGTATAAGTTTTGTGTATAAGAAATACATTTTATTGTGAGCTATGCATTGTAGATTACAATAAAAATACATATTAGTTGTGTGCCATAGCTTTCAGTCGATCTGAATATCTGAATGAAAAATGTCACATGTTTAACTGCTTAACTGATCAAGAATTCCTGAAAAAGAATCAGCACAGAGAAAATCAGAAAAGCAAATAAGAACCAAAACTGGCTGAAAATAACAAGAAAAGGCAGAAAAGTACCAAAGTATCAAAAATACAGGAACAAATTATAAAACAGAGAGGAGAAGAATAAAAAAAATGAAGAATGAAGAACTCTTGCAGGTTATAAAAGGTAAAGATAAAGGTAAAGGACCATAAAATGTAAAGAAGAGCCCGAATATACCAAGAAAAGCTTATGCATCCCAAGAGGAGCCCAATTATTGTAAATTATAGTAATTAAATATTATTAGTTATTAAGGAAAATCAATCAATGTTCTCAGATCAAACTGACTAATGTTTAACTCTATTTAACTATGAAAAAATTTTATATTTTTAGCTAGATTAAGATAAATATGATCAAATTAAATTAAATTGATAAAAACATCAATTTACATTTTAGGCATTTAGTTTATTCTCTTATTCAGAGAGACTTAAAATATTATTCCTATTGCAGAGGTGGGCCTATGTAGTGTTAGGAGTCTTGCCCAATCAGTCTTATTGTTGTAGCACAACATAGTCATCCAGACCGGGACTTGAACCCGAGTCACCCACATGATAGCTCACTGGCAGGGAGTGATGTTATCCACTGCACCACACCAACCACCAATTTTACCTGTGATATAACAAGAGTTAAGAGTTAAAATAATGATTTGTTTAATAAAAAGTGCAGGAAGGCTTAAAAGAAGCTAGCACTAAAAAAAAAATCAGACACCAAGCATTCAGTAAAATCTTAAAAGTAAGACCAAACAGCTAGATAACACAACTGACTTTTATTTAAACTTTAAATGTAGTGGTACTACTTTAAAATAAGGCACGTTTAGGGTTTACAAATAGTTTATAAAAGAGTTTATAAAAGATTATAAGTTAAGTTGTAAATACTTTAAAAACATTAATAATCCTATACAAAACATAAATAAAAAGAACAACAGTGAGAATGACTTTTTAACATATATACTAAATTAATATTTGGTATTTGGTACTATTTGGCAGGCCATTTTTGCCCTTCCTATTTTTGTGTTGTAACTGCTTATTACTCCTTTATGAATTAGTTATAAACCCTTTATAAAGAAGCTTTATTTTAAAGTAGTACCAATGTATGTTTTGGTAGGGAAATAATAAAATGGGCTTACTCATAATTTAAATAAAAAAAATAATAAATTGAATTTAAGTTATTTGAATAATTATAATAATTTGATCATTATTGCTAATATTTAAACATCAAAAATACAATCCAGAAACTGTAGAGTTCCACATCAGCATCTACAAAGATCATAAAGGAGAACTATAACAGGCTCAGAAAAACCAAAGCAGACAGAGTAGGATCAGTAAAGGAAGAACATATGTATATCAGAAAGAGCAGAACGCAGAATTTTACTTTCAAATCAACTGTTCTGAAAGCAGTAGAAACATCTGAAAGATCTCAGGATGGGTAATAGTTCTATCAGAAGTCTCATTTAAATCTCCTTTTCCTCTCTGTTGGAGTTCAGTGGGGTTATCTGTTTCTGTAGGATTCTGTAATTCTGAGTCAGAACAGAATGGAAACAAACAGTCAGACCTTTTTAGTGCAATAATAGAATAACTCTATAAAGTATGAAGCAGATTATTCAGTAGTAATATATGTAGCACGTTACACACTCCAACAGAGTAAAGATACGCGCAAGTGGGCAAGCACCGGCGCGAGCGTGCCAAGGACAATAACATTAACATGAAGTGTCCCAATTACAGCCATCGCTCTGCTGTCAGGAGCTCCACGTCTCCCTGAGCCTTGATGCTCGTCAGGGGTTAAGACTCCGGTACAAATCACACTGGGAGGGAATTTACTTAATATACTTTCCTAATCGCTTCCAGAGAGCCAAACGTCTGGCTATCAAATGTGCTTCCATTAAAAAAAAAACTACCTTATACAGCGGAGAGACGGCCCAGGACCCGGAGAAGAGGAGGAGGAGTGATGAGTGAACGCCAGTCATGACAGATAAGAGGAGGTTCTTTCCATCGCCGTTTTACTTTCATTAGAAACATTAAGGGAGTCTGAACTTTAAAGAAATAGAAGGTGTAGTGTCCCGCCATAAACCCAAAGAACAGAGTAACAGACAGCAAAATGACAGTGTGTTGCTAACCAGGCTAGAGGATGAGCAGCAGAGAGAGGACAGAAAAACATTTGGAAAAACTTATAAGAACCAGGAACGAAATGAAAGAACATACATTTTATGTAGGTCAAGAAGAACCTCAGCAATGACAAAGAAGAACCAAAGTCAATAAATATAACTAGAAAAGGCAAAGAAGAACCAGAGAAGGCTAAGAACATTTTCAAAGCTGCCTGAGAAGAGCTAAAGCACTCTGGCAAAGATGAACCTGTAAAGTCATGGAAGAACAAATTGTGTGTAGGTTAAGGAGATATAGACAATCAGAGTTGAATCAGAATAGGTAGATAATAACCTGAGCAGACTAAAAAGAGCAATTAGACAAAAACCTGCAATGGCAAAGAAACAAAATCAAGATCCAAGCAGAAGAATTAGAATAGGAAAAGAATAACCAGAGCAGGATGAAAAAAAAGTAAAAAAAAAAAAAAAACTAGAGGAGGAGAAGAACCAGTAAAGGCATGGGAGAATATATGTTGGTCAAGCAAAGATAGAGAAACAGAGAGGAACCAGAAGAGAGAAGAATCAGAAGAACCAGAAGAACCAAACCAAGATGTGGAAAAAAACAGAACATATAGAGAAGAATCAGAGAAACCAAGAGAAAAAAAAACAAAAAGAAATAGAGAAGAACCAGCAAAAAAGAACAAGTTTAGACAAAAAAGGGAAAATAAAAGATAGAGAAGAACCGGTCCAACTTAATAATAAATGTAACTGTAACTGTGTAGTAACTCCATATAAAAAGCGTAACTATTGGTGAAGTATGCATTGTTACAGATGTATTACACTTGTACAGGTTATGTAATTACACGTCAGCACACATTTTGATTTGTGTTCTCCAACACCGTTTGTGTGGTATATAATTAGGTCTGTGATTGTTTTTGAATACTAAGAATCATCATCCCAATTTTAGTTGCACTGATGTTACATGGATTGTTAATGTGTAACTACACAGTTATTGAAGACACTTGTTATAAGTGGAACCAAAGAACCTGAACAGATCAAAAAGAACCAGAAGGGTATTCTATTAAAGCCATAGAAGAATATATGTAGGTCAAGAAGAGCTAGAAAAACAGAGAACAACAGAAAAGGTAGAGAAGAACCAGAACAGGCTGAGAAGAACAAAAAAGACAAAAACAAAGAGAAGAAAAGCTAAGAGAAATCAGAAATAACACAAACAACAGCACACCAAGGACCTTACAGACACTTGAGATCTGAGACAGTGGAGCTTCACATTTGGTTTTGTATTAGATAAAGTCTATTAGAGAATATTGGACACCTCCACATGGTACACTGTCAGAATAAAAAAGGTTATTTTCAGGCAATTTTTTTTCCAACACTTGTACAAATTGTTGAAAGGTGAGCACAATCCTTCAGGTCCAACTAAAAGGTCCCTCTAAAGTAGAAATAGAGAACAAATGCAAATTTTAATTGCATTACAAAAATATATAGATTGCAACACAAACACCGTGCTGTTGTCAGTACCGAGACATTTCTATATTAAGCAGGGTCTTTAATCCTGTTAAATTATGTACATTAATTTGAGTACTTCATTTATTTTTTAGAATACCAACAGTTCTTTTTTTTTATGTGAAAACATCAAGAAGAACAACAACCAAAATAAATGTTATATATTATTATAGACAATGTAAACACAGCACTTCAGTCAGCACAGAGAGATGTCTATGTTAGGACAGAACCTTATCTAAGCTGGGCCTTTAATCTGCGCTCATGCTAAATGCTACATCGTAGTTATTTAGTGCTCTGTAATTTTGTGGGAAGCATCTCCATGCTCTGGGAAAACCTCCTCGCCTGGAAGTCTGGCTGCTCGGTTCTAGACGTCCCGTTCTTTCTTTGCACATCCTACAGAAACAGATAGCCTAACTTTGTACAGACCCTGCTGGGATGGAGGTGTGCCCTCTAGGGTAAACTAACCTCCATACTGAGGCATTTTAGCTGAGCATTTTTCTGGTTTTGTAGCAGTTTTGCTACGACAGTACGTTATGCTGATTATTCTTGTGGTTTTGGAGTTTTGTAACTTTGGGAGTACATATATTTTTATTTTCCTCTGAAGAATCTGTGCTCTTTTAGGGATTCCTGATTTAGTAGGTTGTGTCCTCTTGTCTGCTTGCTTTGGGACGCGTTTCCCAAAAAACATTTATTTAACTTTTAGAGTGCAGGTTTATGGGATTGTTTGGGAAACAGTTTTTCGCCTACACATAAAATACATTCAGTCAGAAAAGACATGTTTGGTGTCTAAAGTTCGCTAACCTTTTAGCTAAGTGTTTTTCTAAATGTTGCTAATCTTTCTTATAACTTTCTCTTTTAGCTTGGAAATAAAATGGTACACAACTATCACCAGGTTGGCACAACTCTTGCCACTGCTTTGCTACCATCAAATGTACATCTTTAGTAGTTAGTTACAATTTTTTTTATTACATGGAAATTTAATCACATCAATGTGGACTAGTTAAGCATTAAAACCAAAAGCTTAAGAAAGAAACTTACACATGCTGTTTATGAGCAGAATCCTGCTGTATATATTTTCTCTTGCTGCAAATTAATCTTTAGCATGGCATTATTAAATCAGCTTCAAAATCATGTTTTTCCACATCGCTGAGCAGGTCAGGGATCACATGTTTCATAATATACCTCCATTTCCTGCTCCTGCGTTCTATGGCATCTATAGCGGACCCTCGAGCCGGACACTATAAATAATAAATGCTTCTGAATTTTCTCATGGAATTCCCATTTGCAGCGAGGGCCGATTCTGCTGCACTGAGGATTACTGTTCATTTCGTCTGCTGTCCTTTCAACGCTACCTGTGAGAAGCTCAAGCACCAACCCCCCTATCCCCTCCAGCCCCTCCTCCCATCATAATCACACCACATATGGATACAGCCACACAGGGCTTCAATTCGTTGCCAATTCCAGCGAGTAAAAATGCCGAATACCACATGCCAAACCAGACTCTGGGTTGAATATAGGCCTAAATGTTTGCCTTACATCCGGACTGAGGGCTACATGTGCCAACGCCCCAAGTGCATAGTGCATCGTATAATACAGGAATAGGCCTAAGCTGCATGTGCCAACACCCCGGTTGCAGAGTATAATCCTGAAGTCAGTCTGAGGCGCTTGTTCCAACACTCCGGTTGCTGAGTATAATATGGGAATAAGCCCGAGCCACTCGTGCCAACAACCCATTTGCCGAGTGTAATATGAGAATCGACCTGAGCCGTTTTACTAACCCCTCGGTTGCCAAGTATAAACCACATTCATCCACATTCCTCATGGCTGATTGTGAGTATTAGTCGATTCTTCCATACATCAGCCAAGCTGGGCTTGTGTTCTCTTTCTAATGCTCCAACACATAATTTGTGACTAGAGGTTTTTCTCATATCGAGACAGTACCAATTAAGAAAGTCCAGACTCAAATTACACCAAGAGCTGGAAATAAATCAGCAGGCTGATTACATAAAATCAGCAAGATATTTTAGCACCCTTATTTTACAAAAAGTACAGCCAATAGTGGCTTAAAAATGATCTAATCTGGAAAAACACCCTAATCAAAGACATGACACATTTAAATCTTTGGACTAATCCTTGATATCAGTTAAATGAATAATCTGACTGGTGGTTTAATTAAAGCATGTGAAGAAAGATTCACAAGTAGGAAGGAAATTCTTTTTAGACGTGCAATTATTTTCCTAATTCCATGCTTAAAATGTTGTAAACTGTAATGCTTGAAAAATCCAATTAATCTTTTTTTTAATGCTTAATATATTTTTAAAAGTAATTTTTTCTTAAATTCTCTTAATAATTTTCAGATTTTTTAAAACCATCCTACATTGTTTCCAACATCTTTAAGATTTTGATTCTTAAAAATAAATTACATTTAAACAAGGGAAATATTTATTAGCTCTTTATTATTAGAAACAGGTTCTTAGTTTAATTAAGTCCTAATTAAACTGACTTATGTGTTTCTAGTGTTTCTTGCTCCTGGGTTCCCCCTACAGCTGGATAATGTAATTTACTCTTTGAAGTGGCACTTAAAGGACACACTTTACACATGCATTTCTGGACAAGCTGAGAGATACAGAACCATCACTGAAAGTGAGAGAAGTATGTGGACTGAAGCAGTTCAGGTGAGTTTGATTGTTCTGTTCTGTACCACCAAAGTTACACTGTGCAGTTCACAGAGCTCTGAGCCAGGATTAACACCAATAGAGATGCTATTATCCCATCTAGTACAGTCAGTGGAGCCTCAACACAGTTCGGAAGCTGATCATAAGGGTAAATGGTGCATGATGTTGTTTAATGTTTAATAAACATGTTTTTTATTTTTCAAATTTAATATTTGATTATTTGTAGATTATTTGTCCTCCATGCCGTCTTCGTGACTGTGCAGTGGAGACACGGTCGCGTCTCCGTTGGAGAAGTGAAGCATTCCCCGGGCGCTTCAAATGAGCCGCATGCCAGCCGCCCATGCCGATCCTCATTACCCAGCATTCCTGGCGGCGGGCTGGTGGGCCCGGGCGCGCGGTGGGGGCGACAGTGATTGATTGAAGGATGATTGATGACTGCAGCTGACCGCCCGTCTCATCTTTCAATTGTTGTGTCTCTGGCTCTTCTCACCTTGTAAAGTGCTTTGAGCGTAGTACCCTGTACTGGTGGGGGTTACTGGGGTATGGAGGGGGGCAGCGGGTCTAACAGGTGCCAGTCAGCCTCCCTATCTGTCTCGTGCTTCGCCGCGGCGCCATGACAGTTGGGCCGGCGCTTTGAGTCAACAACGGGGACCGCTGTGGTCGAGTCAGGGATCTGGCACAGAATCAAAACACTGGAGAAAAAAAAATCTGGGAGGAAAGCGAAGCGAAGGAGAGAGGAAAATAATAATAATATAGGAGAGATGGTAAACGAGCGGCTATAGGCTGGAGCTGGGCATAGCTGGCACTGTAAATATGCTGCAATTTTACAGTACATTTAAATACAGCCCAAAATAACATACATAATATAACATACAAAATATCACTATATCACAAAATAGTTTTCTTAAATAATAGCAGCTGGACGTTTTAAGAGACCAGTGTGTAATGTATTATAAATAACTGTTATAATATTGTTGCTTTAAGATGAACCATTCTTATTGTATTAGTGCTTTTTATTCTTTTCTTCATTTAAATTCATCTTCAACTTTGTGTGGGTTGGAAACCTGGGATATTCAATATCTACAAAATAAGAATGTCTACAAGCATCAAATCAAATGCTTTATAGATACAAATATTGGACTCAAATCAAACTAGTTTTCCAGACAGTTTGTAGGTAATAACAATTTTGCAGTACATACAATAAAATTGTTTTAGTTCCCATAAAATATAGCTACCCTTATTTTGGTATATGACATTGAGTACAAAGTGGTGTTTATGCATGTTCTATAAAATAATTAAATGCTTTCTGTGTACAAATATTGGATTCCTTTGATTTTATTTTATATCAGTGTTCCCTGGTGAGGTCGCAAGGCCCAGTGTGAAACACATATAAATAGTTATAACACAGTTTTAACACATAGATAAAAAGAACAATGACCCAAACTCATCCTAATCGTTAACATTTAAAAGTTTCTGCTTCTGATTCTTCCATTGTCATCTTGATTACCCAATATCAAGCGTATCAACTTCAGGAGACTCATTGTTTCTTCTGAAATCAAGGGTAGTAAAAAGACTTTATCCTGTTTTTTTTTTTGGAGTAAATGTCCAGAGAAGACGTTTTTACAAGATTTTGGAGCACACTTTGCAAATGAGGTTTTGATTCTGCCACAAGAGCTCAAGTTAGGGAGAGCAGGATGTTGGACAGATGATCACCAACCCACCTCATCATCGCCAATTTTGCTATTTATTGGTATATGTTTGAGTAAAATGATCATTGTTGTTTTATTCTATAAACTACGGACAACATTTTCCCAAATTCCAAATAATAATATTGGCATTTATTTGCAACTAAGAAACTAAGAAATGGCTGAAATAACAAAAAAAGATGCAGATCTTTCAGACCACAAATAATGCAAAGAAAACAACTTCATATTCATAGTTTTAAGAGTTCAGAAAAACAATATTTGGTGGAATAACCCTGTTTTTTAATCACAGTTTTCCTGCATCTTGGCTTGATCTCCTCCACCAGCCTTACACACTGCTTTTGAAAAACTCCTGCTTTTTGTTGTTGTGATGGCTTGTGATGATCCATCTTTCTCTTGATTATATTCCAGAGGTTTGTAATTTGTTAAAAGAGCTGTATTTTATGTTTTATATTAGAAAATCTTTAATCTCATTGAAAACGTTGGAAATTAAGGTCTTCAAATTTCTCTCTCTGGGTCACAGCACTCATATTTGCCCTCTGCTGTGCTGACCGCTGCTGTGATTTCAGCCAGTGGAAAGAGATCGCTCTGCTGTTCGGTGGGTAATCCATGGTCAGGCAGCCTGGAGAGTCCAGGAGCATGGATCGATAGGCCTTTCGTGTGGGCAGGATTGTGCTGAGGCCGGTGATGCGCTTTTTCACGGTGACCCTGCCGGTGTCAGATTCGCCCCCGTCCCTTCACGAATCAGCCGGAGAGAGAGGGGTCACGCCTGGGACAGTGCAGTGCCCTAAGCTCCAGCCAAGCCCCTCACACCCACTAGGGTTCCTACAGCAGATTCCTGAGATTATCAACAAGACACCTAGAATGTCCCAACAAAGCCTGAGACACTATATATCCAAAAGTATCCTGACGGTCCCTCTGATGCGTGCGTTCATCTGCTTTGCATTGCAGATACAGGCCTTCACCACATAATCTATATAGTCTATATAAATAGTCTATAATCTTCAGAGCAAAGCACCGACCAATAGAACAGGATGCTCTGGAACAGCTGTACTGACCCTAAGGTCACTGTGCCCAATGTAAAGCTTTGGGTAGAGGGGTATAATGCCCTCCAGCATTGAGCTGTAGAGCAGTGGAACTGTGTTCTCTGGAATTTTGGTGCTCCATCCAATCCAATTGGGATTTGGGAAGAGTTGGGGAGTTGGAGATAAGGTGGGGTGGTGATCATTATCAAACATGCTGTCCTCATGTCTGGAACAATTTTAGAGAAAATGACAGAACACAATGAGAGAGATGCAGTGACTGGTGAACTTGCAGTGACCTATGTTGGCATAGAAACACTACTTCACTTCCTGTTAATTCAAAATGGGTTAATATATCAATACATTAACAGAAATAATGCACTCTAGATTGCAGCAAAACTCAGCATGTAGTGCTGTCTCGAGCAGATTTATAAATTGTTATAGTTGTGGTCTAATTAGACACCACAAACAAACAAAAAAACAAACAAAACAAACAAACAAAGAATCAAAAACTGAAATAATAAAGAAATACAGGGAACACAAAGACAGCAAACAACATAGGAACACAAGACCTGACTGGCGTAAGACATACAACCATGGATGAGCAACACTGAAACAAGAAGGACTATTTATACGGGGACAGGAAATGGGAAACACCTGGGACCAGGTAACAAAGAGGCGGAACTACAAATGAACAGGTGAACACACTGACAATAGGGGCGGAGACACGATATGAACACACAGGGCACGTGCAGAGGGATTTTGAGTTTGAGTTCAGTTTGAGTTTGGAGGTCTTTTAGTAAACACTTGAAAGCTGCCTTTGCTGTGGAGCGACACACTGCCAAAACTGCAAAACTGCTAGTGTGATGAACCCTAGTAGTGATACGAGGGACACTAAAAGATGAGCAATATGTACAGGACATGCTATGACCGCATGTGTTGCCTCTCATGGCAGGACTTCTAACTGGCATTTTTCAGCAGGATAAGCCTCACCCACACACAGCAAGTGTTTTTTGTTTGTTTTTTTTTTTCAAAACATTTCCTTGGTCTGCCCAGTTGCCAGATTTATGACCAATTAAGCATTTATTGGAGCTGTTGGGATGGCAGCTTCAGCAACCTACGAGTGTAGAGCAGGATCTACAGGCCCAGCTACAACATATGTGGGAAAGTGTACTGCAGGATGCCATACAGAACCTGTATACCTCCATTCCTAACCATCTCTCAACTTGTATCCAGGCTAGAGCTGCCAACAGGGTACTCGAGCCTCCCTTTAATTGTACAATTTTCACAGTTTTGCTCAATGAACTTATCCTTTCACTCTATTATTCTATTCTATTGATTCTATTAATCACTTACGTATGATATATCATCATTATCTTCCTACATTCACATTCCTTTCCAACTATTAACTTCTTGGTGCCTCATTTTATTATTCACTAAGTTTATTTTGTGCACTAACCTGCCAAACCTGTGCTCTTAAGATTATATTATAGTATATACCTTGTAGTATTAGTGTGTAATATGCAATTGGGATGCAGCCAGACCTCTTTTGGAGCCGTTCCATCAACCAGAGCCAAGCATCAGTAGTGTACACCTATCACAGGCCCGGCTCGGCTCGGCTCTTAATCGAGCAGTCTGAGGTTGTGTAGGGTTGATGATTTTTCCCCCGAATGAGCAGAGACTCATCCATCTGCAACACAAGCGCAGTGAGACGCAGCCAGAAATATTAGGACTCGTCCTCCTCCACTGCAGAATGCCTCGGCGCAGGAATCCTGATAACTCTCTCAGATACACAAGATGCTCTCACAGCCCGCAGCAGCTCATGCGACAAAAATGCGAGGCAATAATACGGAACACTAACGGTAATCAAATTTCGGTCCTGTCCCGCTCCTTATTTATCATAACCGACCCAAAAGCAAGTCCCATCAGGGGCGACGGTGGGCTGAGCCAGAACCTTTCGCCCCTCTCCAGACATGCAAAATGAGGTCATACACACACAACCGGGTGCAGAATCACTCATAACTTCGAAGCGTGTTCGTATAGAACCTGTTCCGCCGCAGCAATCACACGGACCGGTCTCTGGAGGGCTTCTGAGAGGGCGATAAGTCGGGATGTCCTTCAGCACTGTAGTATGTGTGGTGGGGGAGGTGAGGAGGGTGAACAGAAAAGAAAAAATCAAGCTGTATTTGTCATTGTAACTTTAGCTCACTTGCTGGTCTTGAGGTCACAGACAAACACAGATAATACAAAACGTATTGAGACACCTACAGGAGCTTTCATGCTTTTACAGTCTAAACATGTAGACATTAAAAATGGAGCTGGTCCCCCATTGCAGCTACTGAGGTCAATGTTAAAGGCTGTAAGAGCAAGTTAGCGCTGCTGGGAGTGACTTTTTACTAGCTATAGGCTACTGTGACCATCCATGCAAAAGTGTAGCATCAGATGTAAATCTAATGCCAATAATTATGTACTCTATACCATTGATTTAATTTAATTGAAGTAAATTTAATTTGTAAGTTTAAGTAAACTACTAAAAAAAGTATTGGTTATTGCAGCACACAATACATGTTACACTTTACCTTTTTAAGGCAGTTAGTCTGTATGCTTTTCTTAAGTTAGGTTAACTTTCGATAAGGTTCAATTTTACACTTCAGAGCTCCACCCATTCTTTCACTAATGTATGTAAAAGCAGACTACATGTGTAGGGTCTGAATTTTATACATCTGTGGACAGATAGATACAGTTTTTAAATCAGATTCTCTGATTTCGCTATTTAAAGGTATATGTTTGAGTAAAACATTTCTCCCAAATTCCAAAAATATTGTCATTTAAAGCACTTATTTGCAGAAAATGAGAAATGGCTGAAATAACAAAAAATGATGCAGAGCTTTCAGATCTCAAATAAGTTCATAATCATGATGTTTTAAGAGTTCAGAAATCAATATTTGGTAGAATAACCCTGTTTTTTTTAATCACAGTTTTTATGCATCTTGATATGTTCTCCTCCACCAGTCTTACACACTGCTTTTGGATAACTTTATGACACTCTTGGTGCAAACATTCAAGCAGTTCAGCTTGGTCTGATGGTTTATGATATGATCATCCATCTTCCTTTTGATTGTATTCCAAAAGTTTTCAAATTGGTAAAATCAAAGAAACCTAAACATTTTAAGTGGTCTCTTATTTTTTTCCAGAGCTGTAGACAGATTTTCCAGTGGTATCTTTGTATAGCTCCCTGCCCTGGCCATTTATAGCAACTAATCAGATCACTAATAAGTTATTTCAGATCTGCAGAGGGCTTAGTAAAGCAGGGTAACAACTAAAATGTGCAGGGCAGGGTGCCTCCAGGACCAGGCGTGAGAAGCACCGCAACAAGCCGTAGACTGATTGATACCTCATTGAGTCCCTGAGGAACCAACCAGTACATATATAAAACTTTGAGCCTCAACACCTTCAAATGTATCCGTCAGCAGCGGGCCAGCACCGACCCGGCCCACTCGGGATGGTTTCATGTCAGGTCTAAGTGGGGAAGTGCCACTCAACCCGTGGAAGAATGCACGCCAGGCACCGCAGCCTTGGCCACGGCTCCACCACCCAGAGAGAGCCGGCAGCATGGAGGTACAGCTCTTGGCTCGGAGTCCGGGCAGATGGAGCTTTGAACTGAGCATTAGCACCCACAGAATGTCCTGCGATTGAGGGCCGCTGTCCCCGAACGTGAGCGCTAGCACGCCACTGCACATGCTCACGTCATGAGGTCATATTATTAAATTACGGCTTTTGTTATCGGCTTGTGTCGCCGACTTTACAGACTTTGCTGACTTTATCTCGCAGCTTTAAAGTATGCACTGAGGCCCATTCATTATGTGACACTAAAATGTAGTGGTACTCTAACTGTAATAGACTTAATTAAAAAAAATATATCTATTAAAGGATTTTTAACAATGTTCAAAGCTCAGTTTTCATTGTTGTTGACATTAGGATACGTATGCGTTTATGGTCCAGCTTAGAAATTAAAATCAAATAATTTGCTGTCATTCATGAATGGTTAGCATCAGATACATCTCATTTCTCAAAGTTATTTAGTTACTAAATCATCACCATACAGTGGGAGATGGTAAAACTGTACAATATAATACAGATTACACTTTAAAAGATAAAAAATGTCCTGTACATATAATGTTTTGTGTATAGAAGTTACAGAATCTATATTATCTAAATTTATAGCATTGATTAAGTAATAAGGCTGATTTTGTTTTTGACTTTTTTCTGCTTGGTGGTGTAGAATCAGTGGACTGTGTTTGACACAGTATATTAATTACCACACTCTTAGTAAACACTAGTTTACTATCTCAGTACTTCATACTAACTTACATACTACTCAGTTTAGCTGTAATGCCTACCGTGTGCAATATTCATCTCACTACATGTAGTGTGATCTCCTTATCACCAATTGTACAATATGTTTAACGTGCAATATTTTTCTCACTATCTACTATTTATTTGATATTTATTCACTGTTACTCTTTGTGCAATGATACTGGTCACACCCTACCATAATCATATCTCTATGCACTAGATGTATATATTTTTTCCTTTACTATATATAATTTTTTAAGTATCTTTAAATATTTCCTGTAATTGTTTTTGTATATATAGATTTATTAGTATTTGTTTATATTTATTTTTTTCCTGACCTGTTTCTCTGTCCTTTCCTCTGTACTTCTGTAACATTGAAAATTCCCCCATTGTGGGATTAATAAAGGATTATCTTATCTTATCTTACTGATTACATTTATTTGTACATATTTTTTCTTTACGTGTTCAAGGGGACATGCCCCTATAAACAGTCCAGGCGCAAAAACAATCAGTTGAAAGAGTTTGGAGTCAGGAATTATATGCTTCTATGAGCCATTTTTGAGTGGCTCTCTTTTTGTTACATCACTATAAAGAAAAATGTGCTCCCTGGCACCATCCCTCACCTGTCAACCCCCACTATAGCCCCACCTAATAGATTGCTTAAAGAAACGCCGATTTGGTCACTTTGTTTGAGATGAGAACTTCGGACAGTGCACAACAGAATGAGCCAGCAGACTTTGTTTGAGGGTAGGATCTGTACCTAATATCAATGTCAACCTTTAAATATTGAGTTTTGTGCTTCTATCGCAGGCGTAAACTAGCTTGTATGTGTTTTGCCATTTAGCACAAGCTTAAACTAAGGTGTGGTAAAAACTTAGCATAAACATGGCATGGCCAGTAACAGTTTATTTGCATAAAAGTGCAATAGAATAGAGCTGGTGAGATTTCTTTATGTAAGAGTGATTTTGTGCAAAGCAGTTAATGAACATGTTCTGTATAGCCCATAGACCTATTCTAACTTTGTATAAAAAAGTATATTATGTCCTTTTTTCACTGGTATTTTTTATTTGGTGTGTCTACATGATTGTCTACTGGACTAAATGACACTGTTATTTAATAAGAAAAATAATTACTGTGTAAATAATAAAGCCTATATCATGAAATAGTGTTGTGTCTGAATGTGTAGGGGGGCGTGGATACATTTGTACCTTGGAAAACACCCCCCACCCCCCCACCGGTTTGGTTAAATGCGGTGCATACCAGGGTTCAGTGGCCGAGCCGAAACAGCGAGGACCCATCAAAAGACCTCTTGGAAACACTTTATTTTAGGCGAAATTTATGGGTTGGCACCTGCCATTTGATGTAAATTATGATAACACTTAAGCTCTGCCCATTACACATTTATTCTCAAATATGTGTCACTCAACAAATCACAGTCAGTCACGTCGGAATTTATGATGTCCACTGCTGTCCACTGCGGGAACTTTCCACTCGCTCGCCCTGCTTTATTTGACACTGGCTCAAATTCATCACATTCAGCCCTTTGATGGAGGGCTTCTCACCGTATGACAGACTGCCTATTCACATTTTAGGCTGAATTCTGGTTCTAGCAGCTGCTAAAAACTCCAACAGTCAATATTTTACCTAGAGAACAATTGTTTCACTGCTTCAGCAAGTTTCACAAAGAGAAAATGACAACACTAGAAACTGGGTCAGTTTTGTATTAATATAAATGTTGGGCAATTCATTCATCTACTCTTATAAAAAAAGAAGGTTCTATACTGAATACAATCCTTTGTCAAGATTGTTTGAATCATTTTTATTTATTTTCTTTTTTGTAAGTCCTACAAAGATCAATTTTAAAGGCCTTTTAAAGAAACATCAGCAAGACATTTTGCTACAAAGGGTTCTATGTAATGCTGTATCAGCTCTTTTGCTTCATATCAAAAGTTAATAGAACCAGTGCATTCACACAATTCAATACAATTCCAAGAGGCAATTTTTTCTAAAGAACATTTGCTTTGTTTTTTTTTTCTCTATTGTTTCTAGGAGTTTTTTAGTTAGTCAAATGTTTTACAATGTTAGAAAAAATAATTCTCTACTATACTTAAAAATATATATTATTCTGTAGCAATAGTGGAACCCTTTTCCACATAACCGTTTTTAAGTTAATTAATTTACACTCACAATGAAATACATTTCTAAACTGAATACATTTCTTTGACAAGGTTCATAAGGTTGTAAAAAGCCTTTTTCATTTATTTTCAATGTTTTAGTTTTTAGAAGATATATATATATTTTTTTTTCTAAATTCCAAGCACACAAGGTCTTCTAAAGTACTTAAAAGTACTTAGCCTAAGAACAACAGTACAACCATTTTAGATCATGTAAAGATCTATTTTAAAGGTCTTTTATAGAACCATTAACAAGACGTTTTGCTACAAAAGGTTCTGTATAATGCTTTTGATTAAAATCAATAGTAAATAGAACCACTGCATTCACTAAGAAACCATTGGAATACAATTCCAAGAGGCAATTTTAACATTTTCTGTTAGTTTTTTTTCTTTTGTTTGTACTTGAGTCAATGTGATGCAATCTAAAAATTTAAATAATTGTTTATATTACCATGGTTTTAGATGTACTGTAATGTTTAATAAAGAACCCTATTAATTTATAGTGTAAATTCATACCTAGACCTTGCTAAAAAAGATTAAAGCTTCCTAAATCGTTGTACAATTTTTAGAAAGCAGGCTTAACTTAGGATAGTCTAAAAGTTCCTGGTGTTCTGCTGCCGTTACACTGGTGTTCTGTGACGGGATTGTGTCAGTGTTTCCTAGATCAGTGTGTTGGGGGCTCTTTAGGCCGTAGGGTTAAAACAGGCTCACGTGCGTCCAGTTAAACTTAGCCGGGAACATGCCGAGGTGCGAAGAATGCCGCCAACGAGCTCGGCTCTGTTTGCTCTGTTTGTGAGCAGCTCGGCGCTGATGTGCCAAGAAAAACTGCTCAGCTGGGATATTTATAGGGGCTTTGTGGGTCTTCGTCCTGCTCTGATAAACCCTTCAGCCTTTTCAGCCACAGAGCTCTGACCTATGTGGACTTACAGCAGCACTGAGAGACAGCCTGTACTGGTATTAGCAAACTGTTAGCAGTTAGCATCATGCTAACTAGATGCTGTTACTAGGCCTAGGTAACACTGTACCATAAGCATCACGAATAACATTACATAGCACATTTTATTGCTGAAGAATGTTGTAAATAATGAATAAAATAATTAATTAAGACATTAGTAAAAAAAGAAAGATTAATGATGTTTTAACTAGTGTCAGTTAATAATTAGCTAAGACCTTCTGTCCTAAGTACTGTTAATTAATGTAGCCTTATTGTACAGTTTATAAAATATTATATTGCACTAGTTAAATACATTTTTATCATACACAATATCTAGCTTGATACACATGGTCGCAGTCAAAATGTATTAAAAATATACTGAAATTTATTTAATTAAACCACACTAATTATTCTATACCTAATATGCCCGTATACGGCATATTAATAGGTTAAAGAGGTTAAAGAGGTAAAGCTTAAGGTTCATGGTAAAACCACTGTATATCGGGAACACCCCACAAGACCTGCCTGTTGTTTTGCAGATGTTTTGACCCCGTCATTGTCTGGAACATAACAGTTTGGTTCGTGACAAAGTGAGTCAAACTCTTATGAGTGCCCATTATTTCTGTAAACTCTGAGAAAGTTCTGCCTGGAGACTTTAGTAATGTGTAATTTTACCACAGAATAATCACACCTGTCTTCCTGCTTTCAGAAGCAGCCAATTAGCGTTTGCCCTTCTTCCTGATTATTGGGTGCAGATGATTAAAGAGACCTAGGCTGATGACAGGGCCTGATGATACCAATGGCTTTTACGTCAAATCAGGTAAAATCATACTGAGTCAGTATGAACAATTCAACCTGTCTGCAACTCTTTCTATCAAACGTCAGTTTTTACTAAAATTTTGTCCACCCTGTCCCACATATTGCAGTAAGAGGGTGAATGCATGCATGACAGGAAATAAAAAGTCACAATATAAAAAAGAAAAGCTGGAAATTTAGATTTTGTGTGGTCTGAAGTCTTCAAACTAAAAATGTCTAACAGTCAAAGTAATAAAAAATCTTAAATTGTAAGCCTTTTTTATTTAGACCATAAAGCCCAATATTCTGATGATGACCCATACAGAGAATTCTGCTTTGATCTGTCTTTGATTGACAGTCAAAAAAAAGCATCAAATATGCTGAAACGTGACTAGAACCTGAGTGAAACATCTCACCGTCTCAGAGAAGCGAAAGTAGCAGCAGATTAAAGTGTGAATGATGCTTAACCCCCGACCCCACCTTAATGAACGAGACCTCGGCCCCACCCCCCTCTATCTGTCACTCACACACTAATACACTCTACAACACACACACACACACACATACACACACACACACGGTCGAGGGCTTTGATCTACACTGAAATGAATGTCATGGCAGAGAAGACTCTGTGGGAATCATCTCAGCTCACCCTGAATCTTACTGACAGAGATACATCAAACAGCCATAACATTACAACTCGTAACACTTTCTGCTGTAATAGAAGCTCTGACCCGTTAAAACCTGGACTGTGGTACCTGGCACCACCAAGACTAACTTCAGCAGCAAATCCTTTAATCCTTTGGGCAGGGACTCCATGAGCATCAATGAGCCTTGACCCCAAGACCTTTTCACCAGTTTACCGGTTGTCCTTCCATAGAAACTTTTGGTAGGCACTGAACATTGCATGTTGGGAATACCCTGTAAGACCTCCCTGATGTTCTGGAGAGGTTCTGCATGTTGGGGATACCCCAGAAGAACTCCATGATGTTCTGGAAAGGTTCTGACCCACTGCATGTTGGGAATACCCCATATTTGAAACGGTTCTGACTTGTTCTGGTTCTTGTGAAAGTGTCTCAGATTCTTATGATTGCCATTTTTTCTGCTTCAACATCACCTTCAAAAACTGTAAACTGAAAAAGTTCTGCCAGAAGACTCCAATAAAATATCATCTTCCCACAGATTGTAATCACACCTGTCTTCCTGCTTTCAGAAGCACCCGATTCGCATTTCCCCTCCATCCTCCCCATCGCCACAAGGTTGGTCCCTTCCAGTTGCCCAGAGTGTTGGCTCCACCCCTGCTTTCTCTACACATGGCAGGATCAGCCAGGGTTTAATTGCTACAAGACCTGGGCTGATGACGGGGCCTACACCAAATAATATACAGCTATGTGAAAAATAAAGAGACCACTTCAATTTCTGAATCAGTTTCTTGGATTTTGCTATTTATAGGTATATGTTTGAGTAAAATGAACATTGCTGATTTATTCTATAAACTACGGACAATATTTCTCCCAAATTCCAAATAAAAATAGTGTAATTTAGAGCATTTATTTGCAGAAAATGAGAAATGGCTGAAATAACAAAAAAGATGCAGCGCTTTCAGACCTCAAATAATGCAAAGAAAACAAGTTCATATTCATAAAGCTTTATGAGTTCAGAGAACAATATTTGGTGGAATAACACAGTGTTTTTTAATCAGAGTTTTTATGCATCTTGGCATGTTCTCCTCCACCAGTCTTATACACTGCTTTTGGATAAATTTATGCCACTCTTGGTGCAAAAATTCAAGAAGTTCAGCTTGGTTTGATGGCTTGTGATCATCCATCTTCCTCTTGATTATATAGTTTTTAATTTGGTAAGAAGTGGTCTGTTTTTTTTTCCACAGCTCAACTTCAATCAATTTGTTTCCAATCAATTTGTATAGATTTTAGAATTTGTATCTTTCATGTCATCTTTAGAATTTTCATCTTTCATCTTTCATCCACCAACTGTCTTCTGGTCTAATTGACTGTTACACTAAAATGCCAAAGGTCATGAGACAGCAGTAAAATGATCCTGAGGAGTTTATTTTGGGTACGGCCTGGGAAAGTCCATGCCTGTATAAGTTGTGAGGTGTTATCTTATGAGTGAGGTTGATTAAAGAGTGGCCAGTGTGCTCATGCTAAGTCCAGGTGATTTATGGAAGTTGGAGTGAGGTATGATAATAGGTGCAGATGGTTGGCATGTTCAACTTATTATTAGTATTTAATACTCCTCAATCACATTTTTCATGTGTGTACCAGGAATAGAACAGAGAAGACATTACCACTTACAGTGGACAGTACAGTGCAGTACATAATATTGATGGCGACTGGCAGCACATAGAATAACAGACAAGAAGTTCAATTCTGAAATCAAATCCACAATTCAATGCAGGAGACCATGCCCACATATTTCACCTTTGGCATGTCATTATTACACCTCACTGTCTAAAGTGTTGTTGGCTGGCCTAAAAAGTGCAAAAAATTCTTATTATTCATTTTCTGTTATTATCATCTGCCTAAAGTTTTAAATCTTTAACTCTATTCAAATGTCATATCTATCTCAAATTCTTGACAACTAAAGTTCTTAAATGGTTATTGGCTTGGACATTCAATTGTAGAGAAACTCTTTAATGGGGATAGAACCTTTTTTTTAATCTGCAACACTAGCCAACAAAAACACAATGGTCCATTAAAAGTTTTTGGCTTGCATATGCATTTCCATGACAAAATGTTATTAACCCAGCCCCTTTTACCTTATGTTGAGGTTCTATAATCTTAACCCCTTTACACCTAATGCTTTAAAACCATTCAAGGTTCTTAAATGATTATTGCATTATGTTTTTGGTTTTAAAAATACTTTTTAATGGGTATAGAACCTTTGCTTTATGCTGAGATTGTTTAATGTTCAACTAGAGCATTTAATTTTAACCAAGAACAATTGAGAAAGTTTTTGTTACATAATTTGCTTCACAGTAATTCTGTAATAATGGACATTATTGCACATAGCCAAAACAGAGTTAGCAGCTCATCTTGGGTTTACAGCCTATAACATAGAAGCCAGGTAGTTAATCATCATATATGATCTAGGTGACCTAGGGGGAATGACTATACACTGACAATGAGTGTCAAAAACTGCTGAACACACCTGGTAAGCGGTGCCAGAAATTTCAAATAAAACAGACTTAATATTTTTTAGTTCAAACTAATTGTGGCTTTTCAGTGTATATTTCCGTGTGTGAGAGGTAAAAGGGTTTACTACTTTATCAGTTTATCCTACGATTACTGCCTTTAGTTTTTCAGTGTGTAGTCAGCTTGGTTTTGGGCTCAAATGTAGTATTTCTCGGATATATTTGTAGGACCCAAATTTCAAGCCCAATTAAATCTCTACCAAAAACAAACGCTCCAACATCCCTTTCACAGATCAGCGCGAGAGTTAAACCTGTGTTAAACCCGTCGTATCAAAGACTGATTATCACAAATTAAAATAATAAAAGAAGAAATATTAAAGAGCGCAGACGAGCCGCGCTGGCTGTTATTGCTCTGTTTGACTCATCGCTGTGGTTTAGAAGGCGCTCTCCAGATGTAATATTATCATTGTCTTAAATCCCAAAAAATGATTCACCTCCCGACCCCAAACTACCTGAAATACGCCCTGCAGGGTTTAGCCAGAGGTTCCCCCGCTAATACTGCACCGTACTGCAGAGAGAAAATACAGGCATAAAGAAAAAGAGAGAGAGAGACAGAGAGAGAGAAGAAAAAGGAAAGTGAGACAGCATGAGAATGTTAAGAAAAAAAGAAAAGACAAAAAAGATAAAAATAAAAGGCAAGGAGAAAGAGAAAAGAACAAAGAAATATAAAAAAAGAGAAAAGAGAGAAAGGAAGACAAAAAAATAGAAATATAAGGAAAGAGGGCAAAGGCTTAGAGACAGATGGAAAGAAAGGTGAAAACATGAGATACAAAAGAAAATAGAGGAAGAAAAATAAGAGATAAGATACATGAGAGGTAAAAGAGAAAGGGAGAGAAAAGAGAGGGAGAGAGGAAAAAGAAAGAGCCAAAGAGACTAAAAGAGTGAGAGAATAGGATGAGAACAGAGAAAATTAAGTAGAAAATAGAGAGAACAAAATAAGGAGGAAAAGAAATGAAAGAAAGATAGTCAAGAGAGATAAGAAAAAAGGAAGAGAGAGAGAGAGAGAGAGAGAGAGAGACCTCTCTGGTCTGATAAGAGGGAGTGCGGAATTCTTTGGACGGTCATTCCTTCACTGCTCTGGGGAAGCTTTACAGAAAGATCAAAGGCGCTCTGATTTTTTTCCCTACTATCTCTTTCTGTGTGTGTGTGTGTGTGTGTGTGTGTGTGTGTGTGTGTGTGTGTGTGTGTGTGTGTGTGTGTGTGTGTTTAGGGGGAGAATTTATTCCATTACGATGGTGAGTGTGACATAATTACCCAGGATCGTGGATACGGGCTCTCCTAAGGATTACCCCACACCATCCTTTGATATGGATGCTCAACCAAATGAGGTGCACACACACACACACACACACACACACACACACACACACAGATGCACACACACACACACACTCAGTAGAAAACATGGCCTAGGATCCGCCAACAGTATGTTTATGCCTCCATTAGTTTTAACACCTAGAATAGAAATACTGGGTATAAAGATAAATAAAGAGTATATTCTGCTTTTGTTGGAGTAACTGTCTCTGCTGTCCACAAAAACATTGTACTACAAGATCTTATAGCATTCTATTGCATTTAGCAACAAGAGTGAAGGCGAGAGTATTGAAGCTGGGCCTGTAGATCCTGCTCTACACTTGTAGGTTGTTGAAGCTGCCGTCTGCTGACAGTGGCTAGCCGATAAATGCCTAGATGGTGGACAATTCATCAGAATGACGCTTATGCTGCACAAAATGTTGTCAAGTGCATCATAGACCAATAGTCTCTACAAGAAAAATGAATAGCAGTGTCTAGCCATCAATAATCTCTCACTTAGAGGTACACTACCCAAATGTAGTCTCTTTAGACTAGGAAAGCCTTTTTATTGGGCAGCAAGGATGATTTTTACAACAATTTACGGCCTTAAATTAAATAAATTATTGTTTTTGTTATGTTAAAATCGTGTTTAACTTGAGCCTCATTGGAAATATTTCAGATGAAATTATGAAAGTTATGAATAGTTTCACACCTAATAAACCGAAATGAATGGGAATCATAAATGGGAAAGTTTGTTCATGTTTTTTTTCATCCCTTCCGAGTCGAAACACAGGAGACAGAGGAGCTTCTGTAATCCATCACTCTGTTTATTATCGTTATTATTACACCAGTGTTTTCTGACATCATTAGAGAGAAAATTGCTGCTCTCTGTGTTCAATATGTTCTCACCATCCTCACTTTCTCTTCCTCCATCCCTCCCTCCTCTCTCTCTCTCTCTCTTTTACCCGCTCTCTCTCTCCTGAGCTAATCCCTGCTATCCTTGCAGCAGGGCAGGGCGTGTCTGCAGTAATAGGCAGCAATGAGAAGCTTGAGTAAACACAATCAATGAGAAACAGTAAGACACATACATACACTCACACACACACACACACACACACACACACAGTGAGCAAAAGAGAGAGAGAGAGAGAGAGAGAGAGAGAGAGAGAGAGAGAAAAACACTCTCCCTCCCCCATGAGCTCTCTTCAAGTGTCTAAAGCCACTTCCACATCTATCTATCTATCTATCTATCTATCTATCTATCTATCTATCTATCTATCTATCTATCTATCTATCTATCTATCTATCTATCTTGCATATGGATATCCCAGTATGAATGAGAAAGATCATAAATTAGTTTATTTTTTTGACTCTTGGTTTGGTGCCTTGCACTACCTCTCTTTACCTCACTTTACCACACTCTACCTCACTTTATCTCACTCTACCTCATTTTACCTCACTCCACCTCACTCTACCTCATTTTACCTCACTCTACCTCATTTTACCTCTCTCTACCTCACTTTACCTCACTCTACCGCATTTTACCTCTCTCTAGCTCACTTAACCTCACTCTACCTCACTTTACCTCGCTCTACCTCACTTTACCTCACTCTTCCGCATTTTACCTCTCTCTAGCTCACTTTACCTCACTCTACCTCACTTTACCTCGCTCTGCCTCATTTTACCTCGCTCTACCTCACTTTACCTCACTCTACCTCACTTTACCTCGCTCTACCTCACTTAACCTCACTCTACCTCACTTTATCTCACTTTACCTCTTTAAATTTCTCGGCCTCACTCCACATCCAGCTTTTTTATGCCATGTGAGTCTGCAGCCTGAGGAGCTCCCTCTCTTGGGGCAAGTAGAAAATGAGTTTGCTGTGATTCATCGAAGCTATCTATCTATCTATCTATCTATCTATGTTTTTCTCAATACCTATTTGCTCTCGCTCTTTGTTTTTCTCCTTTATCATCGTATCTCCTTCTCTCTTTTTACTCTTTGCTTCTCTCTCTCTCTCTTTCTGTCTCTCTTTCTCTCTCTCCTGCGGATTACAATCTCTTCATCCATTATTGATGAAGGTAAAGTACTGGTGGCTGCTGAAAGTGCTGCATGGGAGATTTGTAGCTAATCCAGCAAAAAACAGGCCGAGGCACATAATGAAGGAGAAAAAAGCACAAATGTCAACAGTTTCACACAGGGACTGGATTAAACCCCCCACACAGATACACACTCGTCTGTCTGTCTGCCTGTCTGTCTCTCTCTCTTTCTTTCTCTCTCACTCTCTCTCTCTCTCTGTCTCTGTCTCTCGCTCACTCCTCATGCCTCTCCAGCAGCAGTAATTAATCTCCCCCCCTTTCACTAATAGCTAGCAGCAGCAAAAGCTGTTTTATGCTAACAGCTAATTTTCTCCTCCAGTCTGAACCCGATGGAGCGCTGGCAGCCCCGAGCTGGTTTCATTAGCTCTTTTTTATTCCGGTTTATTCTGCCCTGCAGCTGCCCACCAGCAACTTCGAGGCTAGATATCGATCCAAGCTCAGCTCCAGCTGTTCATTGGTCCCCCTGCATCTGCAATTAGCGTGCAAACTCTCACATGTACATTTACCGCTGATAGTTGCCCTGCACACCTGAGCGCGTCCCGTTAGCAATTAAGGCTGCAGTGCTAACTTTAAAAGCATCCCAGTGTGACCAGATTTTTTTTTGTTTTTTTTTTTTGTTTTATATGCTTTATACAGTACTAGAGTGACCATATTTTAGTTTTTTAGAAAGAAACATTCTTTCATCCATTTAAAAAAGACCACAATGGTTCCTCACAGATTTATTTTGGAAGGTATTGCAGAAAAGTTGACCAGACAAAACATGAAATTTTCTGGGTTCACATTATCTCAGTCTTATTCCATACTACACCATGTTTTATAGCATGTATAACTGCTGTTATATAGGTATGATTAAGCAATAATACACAAGAGGGAGTACTATACCGTGTAATATTGGCACTGGCCAAGTGCTGTAGATCAGCACAGCAGTGCAAATATTACACATTATAGCACAAACATCGAGAGTATTATTGAGATTATACCACAGTTACATTGTCGCTGTTTATTGAACGATTTTGAGTTAAAGAGGACGAGAAAATATGATCTGTTTGGTTATGAAAAACTCTGCAAGTTAAATAAGTTCCATTGCTGCTCTGTTTGTAGCTGTGCTGTTTGGCTTGTAAGCGCTGCAGGTTAGGTTGCTAGGTTACCTGTATGTGGCAGAGTTATACATGGAGAGCTTTGGTTACATTGCATTACCGGCTGATAACGGCACTCAAAAAACCTCTCAGCCAATCACATTGCAGGGTCGGAACTACCTGTGGTATAATTATATGCATATTACAATACAGTTTAGATTACTGTTAACTACCTCACTCTACCTATAACATGTTTAACTACGTAAAAAGTTACAACAAATACTGACTACATTGAACTAAGCTTTGAACATGAGTAGTAGTTTTTTTAAGTATCTTTGTCCATTTCTGTGATCTTAACAAAAGAGGTATATTAGACACCTTGATTTCAGGCAGTTAGGCAAAATTACCATCCTTTTTCTCCAGTCCAATAATGTGCACCACTCTCAAAGTCTGTCAACTGAGCCAAATGTCTTGTGTATGAGTTAAGAAGACACTTGTCTTGTAGTCAAAAAAATCCCTTACCAAGAATCATTATATTTATATTTATATTATACAATACAAATCTCTCACCAAGGGGTACACTACCCTGTGTATATATTCATCCACCTTATAAAAACTCTCAACGACTACTTCCAAATGTCTATATTTACAATGTAGAAATATGCATGCATGCATAATATATTATTATTTAATTTCCTGTTTACTGTAACTGTTTACTATAGCGTAACATGAGAAGCGGCTCTACAGAAGCTCCTTTGTCTATTTTTATGGCTTCTAACAACTGGATGTTTAACAAAGGAGGTACATTATCATGTCGAGTCCAATAGGAAGATGGTAATCCAGCGCTACGGATAAAAGATCAGAGCCTAACTCCACCCGGTGCTGCTTCATCAGCAGCCGTTCAATGTAGCGGGCAGATATTAAATCAACTGTAGTCCAGAAACCGCATTACATCAGTGATAGATTTTTGCTCCAGAGGTAAATGAGGTATTAATAGCATATCGGCTCAAGACAAAAAGCTGAGTGTTTTTTAAATATATGGTGCAAGATCTGGCAGTGTCTGAGCATGTGTGTGTGTGTGCGTGTATAAGAGTGTGTGTGTGTTGAGACTGCTACTGCCAGCTACATTAGTCAGTCATAGTCCTGCCAGGACAGTAAATGTGAAGCACAGTGTATATACTGTATAAAGTACAGTATATGTTCAAAAGTATCTGAACACCAGCTCATTATGATGTTTACTAAAAGTGCTAACTAGATGGATGCTCTAGAATTGCAAGGTGGTTGCTGGGTATTTGTTAAGTGGTTACTGTGGTGTCTGTGGTAGTTATTAAATGTTGCAAATAGGGACTGCTAGGTACAGTATTGCAAGCTGTTTGGACGTTGTTGCTAAGTGTTAGTGCTATTCTACCCCAGGTGGTAGATACGGTGTTGTTAAGTAATTTTCAAATAGGGGCTAAACTGTAGCAAGGTGGTTGTTAGGTTGTTACTAAGTGGCTTCTATGGTATTCCAGTTAGTCGATATGGTGTTACTGAATGCTTCCTAGAAGGGTATTGTATTATTGGCAGGTAGATGCGAAATGACTGCTAATGGTTCAGCTTGAGTGTTGATGGTGTTTTAAAAAACACAGCGCTAGCAGAATTAAACCTTTCTGTCCATTCTCCATCCTCCTCTTCTCTACTTCTCTTCCACACCTCCCTCCCCGTTCCCTTTCCTCTCTCTTGCCCTCAGAGCCGAACAAAAGCCGTGGTGGTGACGGCGTCACGCCCACAATAAAGCCCCTTCCAGACCATTACCCCGGCTCTAACATATTAGCAGAACATAAACTGATTTGTTTAAAGATTTGCGGCTTTGGGAACGCAGCATTAGCTGGAAATGTCATTAAAAAGTTGTGCTTAGCGAGGCTGAGCCATGAGCTGCAGTGTTCACACACACACACACACACTCTCACTGTCTCACACACACACAAACACACAGTGGGTGTTACGGGGTCTGGTAAACAAGCCCGCGCCATTCCATTTCTAATATTGATTTAATAATAAGGGTTTATATTATATTGTTAAGAAAATGTTGTGTTAATTGTAATTAATTGCCCTTAATTATGAGAAAGATTTAGCAAAGAAACCCCAGAATGGCGTTTGACTGGCTGTTGCTATGTGGTTGCTAAGATGCTGTAAGTGGTGGCAATGGTATTCCAGGTGGTTGCTATGATGTTGCGAAGTGCTTGCTAGATGGATGTTATAGCATTGGACAGTCATTGCAATAGTGTTGCTAAATGTTGCTATGTTATTCCAAGTGGTCGCTATCACCTTTTGCTAGATGATTACATTTTACCCCATGTGGTTGTCATGATGTCGCTAAATGTTTGCTATGGTATCTGAGATGGTTTGCCTGGTACCCCATATGGTTTGCTGTTACTTGTGTATTTGTATCATGGTAACAATACTTTAGAGAAAGGTGAAAAAAAGTTAGATCAAAAGCTAAAAAGGCTGTATACAAGCCAGAACACAAACAGATCAAACAATCTGATCAAACAATACATACCATATATATTACAAACCATATATATTATATACCATATATATTAATACGTTTGCTCTTGTGGAATTGATTCCTGGTGCTGAATCTGAACTCTAATGACTTCAAGATGAAGCCCTGAAAATTGATCATGATTTCTATAAGAATAATTAAACCGTGAATAAACTTTATCCTCACATTCTGCGTGCAGGTGCTGGTATAAATGTATATTTATAACACTCCTCACCTCATTACTGCTGATTTCAGCCTGATGGCTGTTTTATTAAGCCTCTATAAACACACTGTTATAAAATAAACCTGCATTAATCCCCTGCTCACAGCTGCCTGATGTCATGCTGCAGAACCTGGAGGTAATCAAGAGTAAAAGAACCTTTCAGAACAAAAACAGGAGCTTCTTTAGTTCTGAGGAACTTCGACAGTGCTTTGTGTTTTTTTTTTGTTGTTGTTGTTGTTGTTGATGATTGGGCGTTTTAATGGTTCAGGGGTACGTTTCCCAAAAGCGTAGTTGCTAACTACGTTAGCAACTTACATAGTCTGGACGATGCAGCTGCGACGCAGGTGTTTCCCAAAAGCGTGGTTGGAACTATGGAGGTAACCACGTTAGTAACTTGCATAGTGCGAACCTTAGTTAAGCTACTCAGGTGTTTCCCAGAACCGTGGTTCCAGCGAATGTTCGCAACTACCGTGGTTCAGCTGCGTCGTTCCAACTACAGCTCTAGACCTGTCGTTAAGAGCTTAGTTGCTGGTGATTAGTGCAGACGGTGGACGGTAGGATACAGAAAGCTGATAAATCACATTAATATTGCTGCACGAGGATTTAAGATATCAAGTGTACCTTTTTTTAAATGTTTGTGTTAATTACATTAATTGAGCCACTTCACTTTTACCCATGTGCGCCCAGGTAAAATAATAAAATTCAGTCCTTTTTTTAATGTATGTCTTTAACATTTAGCTTTATTTGGCAAACATGAATTCAGTGTAGTGAAAAGAGAAGTGCTCTTTAGCTAAAATGTATTTTACAGTCTTGGAAAGATGTATGTTAATTATTCAAGCAGGCATCTCTTGAGTAAAGATAACTTGTGCTGTGAACATTTATGAAATAGTTAAACCCATTGTGCTATATGCACTCTGTGAATAAGATATGCAATAAGCAGGTGTTTTGAATTACCTAATTATCCTCTGCAGGTAACAGGGCCAGACAGTGTGAATAAAGAAAATTTATTATTTAGCCAATACAACGTGTCTCTAGGCCTATACAAATGTTATCAATTAGTATTTGTTAAATAATATATTACAGGAAATACGTAGAAATATGTAGGCTACATTAATATATATGTAAAAAACAATAACATTAATTGCCATTATGAGAAAAAACATTAAGAGAATAAAACCACGACTGGGATTCGAACTAGGCTTCCATCCGGTGTCTGTCGAGTTTTGCTACCCTGTCAAACCGTATTATCCTAGTGCATATTTAATTTTTAAATATAAAATTGCTAGAAAAAGCCCCATATTTAAACATGCTTTCGGTAGAATATTTGGAAAGCCTGATTCAAAATATCAGGAGACAGTTTAGGGTTATTAGGGTGATTATAAACCTTATTTTTTTTTATTATTGCTAACTTATCATTACTTTCATTATCATCAGCTGTCATTTACGCATTTGTAATACTCAGAAATAATGGCAAGGGGTTTCTGGTTGTTTAATGCAACCAAAAAGAACAGAATTACCATAAAAAAATAATAAATAAATAAATAATGTTTCCACGCATGGGCGCTGGTGTTGAGAAGCACATCTCGATGGGTTGCACAATTCGACAGAACACCGCGCGCTGCACGTTGTAGGCGCTCTGCTGAACCACTGAGTAACACATTTCTCATGTCTCATTTTAATAAGACTTCTTCAGAATGGTGATTATTTTATTAAAAAAAATATTGCAATAGCAAATATGTGTATGTTTTTTTTTAAGTAACACTGTCTGTTACAAATAATAATTAATATATAGCAATTATTGTCTACATTTTACTTGCAGTTCATTGTTATTTTATTAATAGTATTGTTGTCCGTTATGTTCTGGTGATAATTACAATATAAATAGCCTAAATGATACATTAGTAACATATTTTTGGCATAATATTTTAAAGATTGTGAGTTTTGCACGTTTTCTGCTGGGAAAGTCTGGCCGAACACATCTGGAAACACCTTAGTTAAGACCACGGTGGTTCAAACCAACATAGTTCAGACTTCTGTGGTACCAACAAAGTACGATGGTTTCGGGAAACGGTCGTACTTCAGATGTTAGTTAGTTTAACGATGCATCGTACCACGTTAGTTCAATGCTAGGCTCCGTCGTTGTACGGGAAACGCACCCCAGGTTAACTTAATTGCTAGTTTTGGTTTAAATGGTTGATTTATATTTGAAATAATTTATTGGAAACTATTCTGTTTAATGGTATAGTTTAGATATTTAGTTGTTAGTTTACATTTTTCATTCTTGATTATGATTCTTTCAAGTGTAATGGTTTATTGTTGATTTTTATTGTTACTATGGTCATAGTTGTGTTTAAATAATACATTTTGTATTGTAATTGCTACTTTTTGCATATTAATCTCCCAGTACAGGAGCTTAAGTGTGTTAGACCCGGTTCTGTTATGGTTAATAATAAAAAAATGCAGCCCCAGAGTGATCCAGGGGTGATAGCTGGACATTGGGACGATAATGGGTGAACTGGAGGAACGCACTGGGGTAATGGGGGTGTTAGTATTAAAGTATCAGGAAAAGTGTAAAAGTGCTGAAGTAAAAGAACAAAACACAGCTTTACGTTTTAGGTGTGTGTGCGCGTGTGTGTGTGTGTGTGTGATCGCGTGCCGCATCATGGTGTTGTGACTGGGTTGTTAAGATTCAGTTATAAGGGGAGGCGCTTTAATAACCACTGCTTTAATTTCGTCGCAGTAGACGTGCTGCGATCTGGGCAAATATTCATCTTTCGGTAATTTGTTTAGTTATTAATTTATTAATTTTATTTTGTTGGTTTGATTATTATGTTTCCGTTTTAAGTGGTACATTTTGTAGTGCAATGCTTTATTTGCTCTTTTGTTTAATATAATAATGCATTGGTCGTAACATGTTTATGTTTAGGTTTTATTTGTATTTTTGTTTATTTTGTTAAATGTAACGCTTAATTTTTCATTTTATAGGTTACCCAGAGAGCAATCAACTCTGACTCTCTAATGCATTCTAATACAATAACAGTTGTATTCTGTTCGTATAGCTTATACAGTTTTGTTACAGTGTATAAAGGGTCATTTACATAATAATTTACGACAAAAAACGACAACTAATATTATAATTATTATTTGTGGAGAGCACCTTTTGTGAAAAAACATTGCAAATTTAAAAGAGCCAAAAAACATTCAAACCTTTAAATTAACGTTTACATTTCAGCACTAACCGATGCCTGCAAGGCAATGTTAAATGAATGTGTTTTAGGTTGTTAACCATCATCAACAATGTATATTGCTTTGTTTTAACCAACAATATTTGAATTGTTAACTTGATTTAAAAATTTAGTATTTTCACGGTTAGTTCGTTTTTTTATATTTTTTATGTTTTCTGTAGGTCTTGTGTTTCAAATCATACCTGTGCTTTAACTGTGAATATTCAGTTTTTACTTCCTTCGTTTGATGTTTTAAATTCTTAAACTTGGGTTGTAATAATCGTTCTCTTTGAAGATTGAGATCACAGCTGAAATCTAGAGAGAGAGAGAGAAGGAGTTGTGAATCTGGTTCTGCCCCTCATCAATGCCCCGCGCGCTCATGGTGGCAACAACCCAGAATACGGATTAAGACCCAGATGAGAACGACCAGCTGCTCACCTGCAGCTCACGTGCTCAATCATAAGATTAATATTGATTATATTATCACTGATCACATTAATAGTGGTTAATAATTAAAACATCACCGAACTTATTATAATATTATAATTATTTGATTTTGTTCTATTTTATAGCTTAATTTAAGCTCGTTTTATTTTCCATCTCAAGTAAAATTAAAATATCAAACCGTAAACCGCTTCATAGGTGCACGCGTCCATACAAGGTGCTGAAAGGAGCTGCTTTGCAAATACATGGTTTAAAAGTCTCCCGGGAATTTCTCATTGATTTCTTGGGAACGCAGTGTGTGTAATAAAAATTAAACCTTAGTAAACGTGATTTTAAATAAAAATAAAAGCAGCTATTAAACAAGTATCACACCAAGACAAGGTTTATAGTTTATCCTGTCTGTAGTGTGGATAAATCTATTTGCGCATTTGATGCATTTTTATTTTACATTTAAATAATTGCGGAGAAAATAAATTACACAAAATGTTATGTTTAAATAACCATTCATTTCAAATTATAATGTTGGATTTTAAACCTATAAGCGCTATAAAGCAGCACATCTTTCCTATACCGCACATTTTTGTGCTTTAATTAATTTAACTTTTGGAAAGCGCTTAATTTAAATAATCAAATTAAAGCCAATAAACAATTAAAGCAATTAGAGCCAATCTGAACACATATAAACCCCGAATAGCCTTACACTACTTTCACTACTCTCAACACTGCGCACGTGCACGCGCATTCGCCCGTGTTCACATTTCACACGCACGCGCGCACACACACAGTCACACACGCCCACGAGCTCGTGAGGGAGGAACACGCGCCACTCCGAGAGCAGCAGAAGCAGAAGCGGAGCGAAGTTGTGGTGCAGTCCGGAGGCCAGTCCGCGGCGCGAGCGTTATACGTCCCCCGCGCGCGACCCCGCAGTGTGCGGAGTGTGAGGAGTGAAAAGAGTGTAGAAGAAGAAAGTTCTGGTCCTCGATGCGCGCGGACAACTTCTGCGCCTCACTGTGGGATTTACTGCTGCAAGACACGAACGCGCGCGCGCGAGGAGACTGCAGGAGGACACGCACGCACTCACGCGCACACTTACATACCCACACACTGGTAAGTAAAGTAGTAAGAAGTTACGTTTTATTTTTTAGATGATGAGGATGATTATGGTCATGACTGTGATGTAGGAGATGAAGGCCAGAATAATTTCCAGTTTAAATTTGTGCTCATAAGCACCATTAGCATTGCTAGCATGTAGCTTAAATGATTGATGGAATTTTGGGTTTGTCAAGAGTCAAAATGTTCATTCAATAATTAAATTACTTAAAAAGCACAAAAAGCGTTTTATTTAAACCAAACTACTACAACTACTCGTACTACTACATACTGTCATTGTTATAATAATGATTACTGTAGTTATCTATCCTGGCTATATAACATACTGTGTACTTAAATGTATATCTAATAATTCAAATTAGTTTTGTTATTGGCAGTTACAAAGGTTACTGCAGTTGGTAATACATACATTTTATTAATATTATTAGAATTCTAACCAGAAACCTAAGGCACTGTTGAGAACAGACATATCAGTATTACATGTAATTTAATTACATAATTTATAGTGTTCAGATTTCTATCAGGATTAGCAAAACCGCTGTATGAACCCATTATTAATTATTCTCACTTATGCAATTGTATTGTAAATTATTTTGGATGTAAATTATGCTTCATAAAGTTAATAGGGATGCTAGTGGGGAATTTAGTTAAAAAAACAAAAATGATAGTCATGTTAAATAAAATACTGCACATAATAAAATAACGAATTTACGAAACAATATTATTATTGTAAATATATATATATATAGTAATCATGATATTAAAACTACTTCTACTTCTGTCAATACTTTTATTATTTTTATTACTTTAAATTGGAGTAGTAGCAAAAATCATCTTATCTGGATTATTAGCGCTGTTAATATTGATAGCGCTTATGTTCTACAAATACGGCTATTAGTATATATATATATATATATATATATATATATATATATATATATATATATGTATATATATATATATATATATATATATATATATATATATACATATATATATATATATGTGTGTGTGTGTGTGTGTGTGTTTTATAATAATCAATATAATTCTAATATCATTCAGATCTCATTTATAGTTGATGAACTTAAATGTATTTAATGACATATATGACAAAGATAAATTCATATGGCATATTGTGTACGTAAATAAAATAAAATTTGTATATTAAACTGAATAAATTGTAATTTAGCAGGGTTTTTAAAAGCAGGTCAAATTTGATTGATGTATTTAAAATATGCGTGATTATTAAATTGGGCTACTGAGAGACTCCTGAGCGCATTCCGACCTTTTTAGTTATATACTATCATATTTAAAAGGTGATTTTACAATCAGTGTATACGCGGTATTAATTTGTACGGCATGCAGCGAGCAATACATTTGTACAAATATGAAATATGGATTTTAAAATCACAGCAAACTTTTTTTTTAGATTGTTTTCCTGTACAGTCGAAAACAATATAATTAATAATTGTAATTTCATTAAAATTGATGAGCCATAACAGACTTTGTTTGTGTGTGTGTGTGTGTGTGTTTGTGCGTGCATGTCGGGCCTTTAGCGCGCGCAGACCGCGCAGCAGGGCTAGCACAAGGAGCCACATTAGCATAATCAAACATAATCAGACTAATAAAGCCCATCTGCAGCACAACACACACACACGGGCGCGCGCACTCACAGACATCTCAATCACGCACTAATCCCCCATTACACACACATGCCACACACTCACACATGCGCGTGCACACTTTACATGCACAACTTGGGCTAGCGCGCGCACTCACGCGCTCACTTTACTCACGCACACACGCGCGCATTTTACCATAACAGTGCGTCTATTCATTTTTTTGTCTATCTGATTCTAGAATATTAATAGAACGGTGGATTTCTGTGTGTGCGTGTGTGATGGGCTCACAGTAAGCTATTTTGCATATTTAAATGTATTCTTTTTATTTTTTTACAGAATCTTACAGCAAGCTGAATGGAGTCCCACTGCCGTAAACTTGCGTCAACCTGCGCGCAACTGGGTGAGTACAAACATCACATGCCATACGTGGTTTGTGCGTGAAGCCATTATGACCTCATTACAGGTTATCATTGGCATTCTTATTTTTGTTTCTGGTTAATATTATTGTGATATTTAGGTACTTTGTTACAGTAGTATTATTGTCAATATTGTGTTTAAGTGTGTATGAGTGGAGTGTTTGTGTGTTGCAATAACCGGCCTTTGCGGTATAAGATCTCCCCCTCGTGGCAGGTAAGGGGTGTGCAAGGTTACCGAAGGGGGGCAATTTTATAGCACTGCTGGACTCTAATTCCCCCTTATACCCCAATACACCCCCATTTAAACACAACCAAAAAAATGTACCTACGATATGTTCATATCTGCTGACGTCATGACGCTTTGACCTTATTTCACCCACGTGGTCTTTATGCGAATTATGCAAATGAAGCATTTGAATATAACACTCTAGGCTTCACACTGTATTGCAAATACAGTGTAACCAGTTTCAAAGAAAGAAAACACCTACATTCCTTGTTGAAAGAACTATTTAATCAAAGTCTTCTTTCTCATTTTTTTAAAAATAGGTTTCTTTACTAGAGGCGTCCAGCAAACACAACATTTTTATAAGACTGGCTTCTTTCTACAACTTTGTTGATCGTTTTTCAAATGTTGCACAAACGTGCAATCATGTTTTATGTGTTTTTTGACAATAAAACTGTTATATAATTGTTCTAGACAATTTTCTAGAAAAGTAATCTGTTGTGCAACATTTCAACATCGTGATAATGTTGTGTAAACCAAAACAATAGGTTGTCACCACGTTGTCAAAAAGAAATTACTCTTTAGAACCATGGTTCTGTATAGAACCATTGCTTTAATTAATCGTTTGGACGCTGGGAGGGCGGTTTGCGTGGTTAAAGGGCTCTTTTCATTGGTGAAAAGCGTTTTGTAGGTGGTTGTATCATCAAAATGTTCCGCTATATTATTTTATTATTTAAGCATCTAATCATATGAGTTGTCGTGGTTCTGTATGAGAATGTTTTTTAGTTGTATATATAAAGGGCTCGTGAAGAACAATTTAAAACAATGTGCTTAAATATTTCTACCAACAATTTCTGAATTTCAAGGGACCTGTGAAAAATGTTCTGTGTATCGCCAGTAAACAGCTTAAATTTTACAAGTAAAATAATAATAATAATAATAATAATAATAATAATAATAATAATAATAATAATAATAATAATAATAATAATAATAATAACAACAACAAGTAAAAAAATATATAATAATAATAATAATAATAATAATAATAATAATAGCATAATTATTCATTTTTCTTGTTGTTATTATTGATTGGAGGAAGAATAATGGCATGTATTTATTACTTGTTTTCCTTATTTATTTATTTATTTATTTGTTATTATTTATATTGTTTATTAGTATAAATATTAACGGTATTTATTAATAGTATTTATTGCACAAAACACCCAAGTAAACGTATAAAACCGTTAAAACCGGCTGCAGGTTATCGGTTTGCTATACCCCAGCAGAAAATTATGTAACTCTATTAACCCTCGTTATAGTGATAGGCGGGTGTATAAACTGGTACGGCAGATTCGGGTCGATATTAAAATCATAAACGGTGTTTTTATTGCCTATAAACTGATTTATTTGAAAATTAATAGACTAAACCGACTGTCAGAATACTTGGATCTTTTATTTAATAAAGTAACATAATTAAATGTAATGTAATGTAATATAGTGTGATGCGCATAAACAAAAAAATAAGTAATTAAATAAATAAACATGTAGAAGCGCTAAACGCTAGATGTATTTGTAAAATCGGTCTTTAAAGCGTATTTAAAGAATCCAGGATCGTTGACGCTCAATCTCTGTCTCCTCTCTCTATCTCTCTCTTTCTCTCTCTCTCTCTATCTCTCTCTCTCTATCTCTCTCTCTGTTGCCCCGTAAGAGGGCAAATGAAGTGCATATGAAGAGCTTTCTCAGGATTAGCTCTGTCCTCTATTATATCCACAGAGAGAGAGAGATGCTGCTTTATCTCTGTCCATCTGACCTAGAGTAACTGCTTTAGCGTTATTAGCTGTTTCCTTTATTCTGGCCAAATGTATTTCTATTTCAGGGTCTATACACTGAGTAATCTTGTAGCAAATTCGGTTATATATTATACTTTATTACACTTTAGATTCATTCTACATTATAGTTACATTGTATGGTTACATTATATTACTTTAAACTGTAACATTATATTGTTATAGTAACCTGTTATATCACAGTGTTGAATTATACTACTACCTTTTTAAAATATAACGTTGCATAAAATTGTTACATAATACAGTTATTTTATAAATTCTATTTTCACTGTTTAGTTGGACTGTTACAGTGTATGTATACTATACTTATACGCCAAAGTATTTTATTCATTTTGCAAAATCAATGTTAAAAATTGTTAATGTAATATCACATTATTAAATGTTATCTAAATCTATTACACTGCAACATGTTTAATTGCGCTAAGTTTGTTTATTATGTCAATAAACATATAAATATGACGTAATGATTCTAGCGTCTGAGTTGTAAAACCGTATGTGTGTGTGTTTTGCGCAGTGTGTGAATGCTGAAGAAGCTCCGAGCTAATACAGGAAGGAGTATTTAAAATCCTTAAGCAAATGAGGCTCTTATCAGATTAAAACACACTCCAGACAGAAGTGGGCTGGCAATACACACACACACACACACACACACACACACACAAACACACACACATAAACACTGGTTGTTTGGAAACAGGCTCACCTCTCCTAAAAAAACACACACATACACAACTTAAACTGATAAACAACAGAAAAGCTGAGGTGACTAAATAATTTGTAGAAGATGCTTAATAATATTCTTAGTAGCTGCTGCATAATCCATATTGGTTTCTGAATAATTAATAATAGAGTATGAATAACTAATATTAGATACTAAATAATGTGTAGTAGGTACTGAATAATTTAGAGTAGATCTTCTAAGAAATTTAGTATAAAGCCTGGATCAATCATAGTAAATAAAAAATTTTAGGTAAATTAAAATTTACAGAAGACACTAAACATTTTGAATAATTAATAGCAGATTTTAGATTTCCTAGATACACACATGTTTACATGTAGTGTAAACTGAACCCTTGAACTAAATAAAACTAGGTAGGTAGTCAATAAATAATCTTAATTTTAGTCAATAATACATCTTAAAATTAAATCTCAAAAATCTGTTCCGAATTGTGCTGTATTAGTTTATACGGCTAACATTAATCAGAACATCAACATGTGGCCTGTTTTAATAAAATGCTGTAGGTCAGGGCAGTTGAAGGTCAGGGATTTCTGCAGTGTGAGTGTTAAAGACGCTCTGATGGTCACTTCTGCCTGATCTGAGTCAGAGTGGAGTCTGAGTCAGTCAGTGCTGTGACTGTAGATCTGAGGGAGGTTAACCGACTGACTCACTGCTGTAAAACAAGACTGTTTAGGTTATTAATGAGTGGTTGATTATGTATGTGATGAATGTGATTAAAACCAGACTATATTATGTCTATGGACAGTGGCTCAACTGTATGGGCCAGGCAGGGTGGACAGTATTGCAGGCCCTGTAAAGCCTGGACATGGCAGCGGTATGGCTGTGCTGCCTCTGGCCTTAAGGCTGCAGTGGATTAGTTGTGTGGAGTAGTGTGTGTGTGTTATCTGGTGGAGGGCTAATTCACGCAGGCTTCGACTGTCAGGATTAGACCCTGCAGACTTTAGCTATGCACAAAATGCAGCCGCCTCTCAGAACACACACACACACAGACACAGACACATACAGACACAATCAGGATGTGTGTTGGTAAAGGAGTGTGTTTGATGAAGTGCTGAACTGCTGGTGTTCTTCGTCACCTTCTTCATCTTTATCAGTGTGTGATGGTTGTTGCTCCTTAAGATCATAATATCTATCTATCTATCTATCTATCTATCTATCTATCTATCTATCTATCTATCTATCTATCCTTCTTCTTCTATTATCGGGTTTATGCATATTTCCCTCTATTCGTTTCCTCTGACTCTTTCTGTTTTCTGTCTTTTTTTCTTTTGTCTTCTCTTGCTTCTTTTCCTCTTCATTCGTTGTCCTATTTCTATTTTACACGACCTTTATCATCACCCTTGTTTTCTTTTCTATTATAATCATGCTGTGGTTAAAGTCTTTAGCAGTGTTTGAGGATCAGGATTTGTTTGTTTGTTTGTTTGTTTGTTCTGGTCTCCTAATGGTAGTAGAGTCAGTTGCCCCACACTGAGTCCCATTTATCTCCTGCTGTATGGGGTTCATGTGAAAGGATAAATAACACACACACGTATACGCACGCACACACACGCCCAGGCCTCCTCTTCTCTTCTTTCTTTCTCTTTGGCCACACACCCCTGCCTGTCATGGCGAGTTTGATGGGCTGTCAAAAGGGGAGGGAGCGCGTGGAGAGAGAGAGAGAGAGAGAGAGAGAGAGAGAGAGAGAGAGAGAGAGAGAGAGAGAGAGAAAGAGAGAGAGGGAGAGAGAGAGAGAGGGAGGGAGTCAGTAGGTCCGCGCACAGAGCAGGAGAGCCGCAGTGTGTGTGAGAGATGTGTGTATGCCGGTGGATACGGGATCACCTGCCTGTCCGCGTCACTCCTCCGCCGCGCCTTTACGCATCAGAGCCGAGCGCACGCTTCGCACCCTGCCGCCGCGCGTAAAAGCGCAACTCCGCGAGGACCGCTGGTGCTTTCGGGCTTTTCCCCGGGAGTGGATCTGCCCGGAGCGCGCGACTCCAGACCCGGCCGACTCCCCCAGCCTCTGATTAGGGCTAATTTTCTCGCGAGGACGTTTGGAACACTCGAGCTGAAGCTCGCGCGCCGTGCGTAAAAGCGCTACAGCTCCGGATCCATGAACTCTATGAAGGATCCTCTGACTCTGGAGCATCAGCAGCACATGGCCGGAGGCAAAGCGGCCGCCCTACACACCCCCTTAGCCATGGCCTCCAGCCTGCAGCCCCTCAAACCGCGGCTGGAAGGGCGCAGCGTGGCCGACTCCTCCAGCCCCGAGTGCGCAGGTAAGGGCCCCGGGGGAGGGCGGAGGTTCTGCTGGAGCAGAGAAACCTTTATACCGCGTCCGCTTCCGGAGGAACTGTGGGTTGTGTGGAGGTCAACGTTTTTTTTAGGAACGTGGGTTAAAATAAAGCACGCAAACGTAACTTGTGTTTATTTATTTATTATGTATATTCTTTATTTTACACATTTAGCGCTAAAGGGAAAACAGGCAAATAATATATTTTATTTCATTTTAAAATAATTTTATTTTTAGCTCAAGCATTAAAACACTACTACTACTACTACTACTACTACTACTACTATTATTATTATTACTATTATTATTTGTAGTAGTAGTAGTAGAAATAGTAGTAACGTTAATATTAGTATTAATTATTATTAGTCGTAGTTGTAATAAAAATAGGTTGTTTTGTGTTTATTATATAATATGTAAGTTATTGTTGTGGTAATTATAACGGCAATATTACAGTATTAATGAGCTATAAAAAGGGGTTTATTGTATAAACTGTACAAAGCATTGTGTTTGCGTGTGTTTTTGTCCTTGTGTAAGTGTATGTACAGTGTGTAAAGTGCTGAAGGTGAAAAGAAGATCTTTTTGTCACTTTAGATTAAAGCCTAATGTCGCTCTAAATTAATACATGACTCTTTTGTTTGTTAATTTATTGATACTAAAATAGCAGATATTTAAATATAATTCTATGTATTTTACATGCATTGAAAAATCCAGGTCCCAAACAAAAGTATGAAGACGAGGTAGAAACTGGGCGTCTAAACACATTGAACACAAAATATATTATATAAATATTACAGCTAATACTAATTATAATACTAATTATAATACTAATAGTAATAATACTAAGAATTGTAGTATTATTAATACTACGTTTCTAGCTTGTATTTACTTTCTCACTGACAAAAAAGTTCAATCTTGTTTGATTTAATTGTAGTAAAAATGTAACTAATAAAACTAACAAAAAATACTAAAACTAATGATACAAATACTAATAGCACTAACGCTAATAAAACAAAGCGATACTACTAAATGTAAAACAGTAATACTTATAGAACGCATAATAATAGTACGTCGTAAAACATAAACCTAATTGTACAAAGAAATGTTCGCTTTAAATGATCGGTAATCTTTATGGATTTAATTTTAATTACATTATGTTTATATATATAAATGTAAATTAGTGGTTCAGTGTGTACATAGTGCAGGAGCTGAATATCAACCTTTATGTAAATATTGATAATTTAACGACACTGTGTGTGTGTGTGTTTGTGTGTATTGCGCGTGTGTACTGAGTGTATTATTAATGCGTGTGTATTGCGTGTGTGTATACTGTGTGTGGGAATGAGGCTCTGAGAGTGAATGGAAATGTTAAAGGAGTTGACTCTACCATGGTAGCGTGCACAGGCGCGGGTGTGTATTGTGTAGATAGGTATGTGGCTCGTGCGATGATAGCGTGTGTATTTCAACTGTGTGTCTGCGTGTAAGTATTTCTAATGTAAAGGACCCATATGCGGTTAATGTTGTAGAGTTAATTGCGCGTGACAGTAGCGCATTATTGTATCGTTTTAAGCTGAACAGTGTGTTTTATAGAGATGTGTGCATGTGTGTGTTTTAAAAATACATTTATATTGTAATTTTAGTAGATAAAAATAATTTTATCTCAAACCCATTATATTGTTTGATCATGTTTTACACTGATATGTGTATTTTATTATACACTGGAAGCAGCTCCAACACGCCCCATGGGAGTGTTTTAGAAAATTGAAACGCGACTCATCTCAAACTGATAAAATTAATTTTAACCATAAAATAAGTCAAACCATGTTGTTCATGCAATTCATGGAATATTCAATATAAGATTTAACACTAATATATGAGAATATTTTATAAAGAAAAAAAAACTGACCCATGTAATTGTGCTTTAATTTCTACATGAATCTATTTAGATTGATTTCAATTGATAAATTTTTTTTTGCGCTAAAACAAAGCCAACATTTAATATTTATAATATGGTTATACTTACGCTTAACACTAGATATGTTTGTTTTTTGTATTATGTACAGACCTAAAGGTGACCCATGTGCTAATTTTATCATAAAATGACTGTTGTTGTTTAAGATAAGAAATTACCTACATTTTGAAAATAATAATTTTATAATTTTGCGCGTGTTTCTTTAAAGACATATTAACTTATAATTACAGTGCTGGAGTGTTTAATATGTCAAATTTCAAGGCTGACCCACTTGCCCTTTTAAAAGTTCCACAAAGGGTTATTTGGGCGACCCATAAGAGTAACGTTTAGGTATTAAAAGTCTGAAAAGACTGAATTGATGTAAAGCTTCTTTGAGTTTTTTTTTTTTTTTTTTAGAACCTTGATTTTGTTGATGTTCTGATGTTAATGTAGTATATATATGTGTGTTTAAATCCTTAGATAAAGACAAGTCCAGCTCGAAGGATGAACCGTGTGATGACCCATGTAAGAAAAAGCGGCAGCGGCGGCAGCGAACCCATTTCACCAGTGCGCAGCTGCAGGAACTCGAGGCCACATTCCAGCGGAACCGCTATCCGGACATGAGCACGCGCGAGGAGATCGCAGTGTGGACGAATCTGACGGAGGCCAGAGTCAGGGTAAGTTCTACTATACTACTTTATTCCTTTAATACCTTCAATACATACACTATATACTAGAACGCCTTGTATGTTTATATATAATTAACAACCATTCTAAACCTGTCTTGTGTTTAAAACTCGTAAAATAAATGAAATAAAATAAAATAGTGCGCGCGGGGACGGCGCGGAGGTCAGGATATGGACATATTTGACTGAGGCCAGAGTGAGTATTAACAACTATTTATGTCTTCAGTATACAAATATATCAAATATATAATTAATATATAAGAGCTTAGGCTCAAATTTATGCGCAAAATATTAGAATAAGCACGCGCAAGCTAGTGGACAAATTTTACATTTTTTTGTCAGCTGTACAGTTCTAAATATAACATGTATAATATGAGGAAACTATATATATATGATGAAATATTTTACATAATATTTTAAATAGTTTTAAATAGTTTACAATAAACGGCTTTAAAGTTGTGTTGGATTAAAATTAATCTTGGAAGCGTTAATAAACTTTTAAAATGTATTATTTTTTATTTGCATATATACACTCGTCTGACGCAAACCAGGCTTATTAATCAGTTATTTAGAGGGTAAATATATTACCGAACCTTATACTGTTAGACTGACACTGTACTTTAAGTAATATAAAATATTTTTGGTGATGTATTTGTCTTAAAACTATTTAAAATCACATCAAATTTAAAATAAACATTTTAATGTTTAATTCAAATTTAAAATGAAATCAACACGTTTTAAAACCACTCGTGTTTGTTTAGAAGCTCATTATGCGACAGGAATACCCCAGGCGCGTGTGGTCAGAGCTGGATGTGTATTGGGCTGTTAAACCTGTAGATCAGTTGCAGACAGACAAACACTGATAATGTGTTTGTAGTTAGTGCAATTAGTCTGCTAATTAAGGCATGCATAACAATGAAAATTTGTGTATTTACTTTTTTAAATATAAAGTGTATTTGACTTACATTTAGAAACATGCACGTAAATTGTATGTGTTCGTTAGACCCGCGACTGAACGTAAAATAGGATATAACAGCAAGCTCTTATTTTAAAGCAAAGTACACAGTATTGTAGTCGACATATATAATTAAAAAATGTAAAATTATTTTTAAAACACTTTTGGATTTTCAACATTTATTTTTTTTCTCTTTAAAATCAGCGTTTAGCTTTAATACGAGAGAACTGTTCGGCGCATGGTGCGGTAATATCATATACATATATTTTACAAGATTTTATTCCATAATTACCCAAGCACTTTACAGTAAACATGTCTCGTATGATGCAAATTGGGTGTATACAATAGACAGAGTGCTTATTTCATTTATAGAAAGCATATGCATGTAATGAAATTAAAATTAAACTCTCAAAATCTTGACAATATACTTTGTGTTTTCTTTGTATAAATTTTAGTACTTAACAACAAGCACAGCACTTATGCATATATGTTTTAGTTTTTTTCTGCCTATTTTAGTTATAAACAGTATATATGTAAGGTAGGTTCAATTCATGCAACAACCGTGCCGACTGCATAAGTTATAGAGAGTATGCATAGAGTGCATTTTGTAGAAGGCCTATATTAATTTTACACTGTGTTCATGTGATTAATATTAAACGTAGTACACAAAATGACGTATGCATATATAAAACCATATGTGCATTTTCAAATACACATACACAGACAATTATTTTATATGCAGAATTTCATGCAATAATTCCTTCAAATACTTTAACATTGTTCTAAACTTTTAACATTGTATACTTCTATTTTTCTCTTCTGCTTTTATGATATGTTACATGCAATATAATTTTATCTCCAATATTTAAACATTTGTTTTTTTTTCCCCCGTAAAACGTGCATTTGCACCGCGTGCATTCCTGTTTTAACATGCTGCAGCAGCCCCACGCGACCGTATGACCGGTTTGCATTAAAGTGCACGCAGTGCAGTAATTGGTATCAGGCAGTCTGACCGGCTTCACTGACCTCAATACACACGTGTACGCGGTGAGAACTGGATGTGTATTGTATAGAGATAAACCCAGACTAATGAGGGAGTTCAGACAGGACCGGCTCTCCTGGCTTTTAACGCGCGGTCCACCGATATGCACGTGGATCTGGCTTTTAACCAGAATTGATTGTCTTTTAAATAGAATTTGCCTCGAGCTTACGGTCACAGTCCTCACGTGTGTGTCTCAGAATGGGTTAAATACACACTAAGGGACTGGACTGCAGAGATAAATGTAGAGTAATGTAAATGATTGACATGGCTGTTAACACTTAAGTCTAAAATGCATTAGATTAGAATTATAGTGAAATTAAATATTTAGTTTAAAATTCTAAAATATTTTGGTCTTTGAAATTAAACGACAGCTTATATCTTATGAAGCGGATACACACTGGGTGATTAAACTATTTTTAAACAATTACCATTACAAAACATGTATATTGCGAAGGTAATAACAATAATAGCATTTTTTTGATTGCATCTTTATTTATGGATGGTATTTATATGAATATTATTAACTCCATTTAGCAATCAGCCCGTCTTTACTGATAGTGCACGCTGGATGTGTATTAGACGTGCAAATCAAAACGTCACCACTTTTTTTTTTTTTTAATTGAGGAGTTCTTTACAGAAGAAAGACAAATAATGTATACATGCGTTGCCACAATACAGAATGCAAATGAGAAATTATTAATCGCAATTTAGCGTTTTAACATTGTGTCACAGCGCAGATTCAAATTCAATAGGTATACTTGAAATATTTTGTAAGGCATATTAATATGCGTGCGGTGCAGTGATTATTAGATCAATTCATTTGCACGCGTTGCTGTGATTGGCGTGCTATAATGCAGATTCAGTTTTAATTCTCACTTTTAATAAAAGATCACCCAGTCTAATTGATTTTATTTGTTTCTGTATTAACATGCGCGCGCTGCGCAGACACGCACAAACTAATAAACATAGACTGCACTGATTAATATAGATTAATATCAATACATTTGCATAAACCATATCCTTTTAATATCTGTGTTGAATTATAGCAGACGTTCGCTATTGAAAGCTCATAACAGAAACTGTACTTTGCTGCTTTACATTCAAAGCACGTTGTGCACTGACTAACGCAAGTTACTGTGCACACACCACCCTGATTAATATGAATTAATATGCAGTATAGCACTGAAAAATACAAATGAATATGCATTTAGCGCACGGATTATTATTAATTAATAAACAAGCATTCCACTAATACACATTTTTGAATTTATATGTACAGTATGTTGTATCATACGCCTGGCACTGGGCTTTGCTAATGTTTTTTTTTATGCAGATGCATACATTGCGGTAATTAATATGAATAAATATGCATACATTAATATTTATTACTATCTGTATTTTAATTTAAATCTAATAAAACTGATTGAGTTTTATTGCAGTTTTGCAATTTAACTTAATTAACGTTCTCTCATTGAAGTGGTTAATATTAATTAATATGCATGCATTTGCAATTTCAAAATCTGCAGTTTTGACCATTTTATTACTGGTTTACATCGCCATTCATTCACTGCAATAATTAGCATATACAAATATTCATGGAATTTTACTTAATAAATGACTTTTGTATTTTTTGACTGTCTCTTCGATTCAGTTCATATTTGGTTTTAATGTTAAATCTGCATTCTAAGATTAATTTATTCTGTTTTTAGTTTTATAAATAGCTTTCACTGCATGATAGGAATGAATATATACCCATAATTAATGTATGTATTTGTCTGTCCCTTTGTTACAGGTGTGGTTCAAAAATCGGCGAGCCAAGTGGCGCAAGCGTGAGCGCAACCAGCAGGCGGAGCTGTGTAAGGGCGGCTTTGGTGCCCAGTTTAACGGGTTGGTGCAGCCCTATGAGGACATGTATGCCAGTTACCCGCCCTACAACAACTGGGCGGCCAAAAGCCTGGCACCAGCATCGCTGTCTGCCAAAAGCTTCCCATTCTTCAACTCGGTCAACGTGAGTCCACTCAGCTCTCAGGCTGTCTTCTCTCCACCCACCTCCATCTCTTCTATGAGCGTCTCCTCGGGCATGGTGCCCACCTCTGGCCTCAACACGCCGCTCGGTAACCCCCTCAACAACCTGGGTGGACCCTCTCTCAATTCTGCCCCTGCTTGCCCCTATGCACCCCCGACGCCACCCTACGTCTACCGGGACACATGCAACTCTAGCCTGGCCAGTCTCAGACTGAAAGCCAAGCAGCACTCCAGCTTCAGCTACGCGGGGGTGCAGACCCCGTCCAACCTCAGCGCGTGTCAGTATGCAGTGGATAGACCCGTTTAGGGATTGGACACTGGGAAGAATCCCAAATTCAACCCCCTGTTTATCCCCTCGCCCCCCAGCCCTGGGACTTTCACCTGTTGTCTAAAGGGGGTGCTAGAACAAATACACACCCCTGATGGTGCACCGTGACCCAAAATGGACGCAAAGGGAAGGAAAGCACTCAGTGTAGGGCTGGGGTTCCCACCACCTCTCACCTTCATTTCTACCTTATGTTTACCCCCAAATCACCAAGACTCTCCCCGAGTATCCTCCATCCTTTCCCAAGAATTCCCAATGTGAATTTTACACAATTAATCAAAGCAGTTCTGGGACCCATCTCGTAAACATATTCCATCATTTGTCCCATCAGTTTACCTCTGTGACCCCCAAGAGTCTTCCCAATCATAGCCCATTTAAAGCCCACCTAGAACAAGCACAATGTTCATCCAAAGTTGGATAACCAGCCCTTCAATTTAGACCCATCTTCAATTTCCCACTCTTTCACTTTACTCTAGGCCCTCTTTAAAAGGGCACTAGAATAAAATCACTTGTAAACTCTCATTGTAGGATTAAGACACACCCCTCTAATTGTCTCCTACAATTATATATTTACCCCACCCAGTTTACCACCCCAAACCCAAAACTCATTACCAATCCTTCAATTAATTGGGTACTAAAACAAGAACATGACCTCTGATGTCTTTGGGTCCAAAGTGGTCTCAGTTTATTACAAATGGTAGTAAAGTGCTTATGCAACAGTTGGTTAACTGCCTTCCTATTATCCTTTTACCCCAACTTACCCCACCAAGGATCTACCTGCTATCCATCTACACCCTTCTTTAAAATGGCACTATAACAAAGACCAAAATAGAAGCATAGCTCTTATTGTCATTTACTCCCACAGTTGCCTCTGATAAGTTTAACCCCTTAACCCCAATGCTCTTTTCTTTTACACCTACCCTACATTACCCACCCAATCCCCTCCAATCTACCCTGCAATTGCCACCATATTTTGCCCCAGGATTCACTTATTACCTCTATTATTTATATAGATGATATTATAATACTTATGAATACCAAAACTGAAAGCAATGGGAAGAAATTGTGTAGGACTTGGATAACCTATTATTGTATTATGGTAACACATTCTACCCCAAAATTGCTCTACTAGTTTGCCCCAGGATCTACTTTTATTACCTCTATTATCTGCATACAGGGTAGAAATCTATTTGATACCTGTTCAGACCAAACTGACAGCATTTAACCACTTTGACTCCCTCCAATATTTCCTCCAATCTTTACTGCTTCAAAGGGTTAACCCAAACTGATATAAAAGGAATGCCCAAAACACATACGTATTGTATCCCCCCTATTTGCCCCTAAGGATTCATCCTAATTAACCCTTCTATATATTTGACCTGCTAGACTCACTTTCTATATCTGTGTGGCCCAAAACTGAATGAAAAGCTAAACTTTCTGCGCATCTCTGGCCCCCAAAAAAAGAAAAATGTGTAGGGCTTGCCTCAGGATTCACTCTTATTATCTATATATTTATGTAGAGGCCACAGGAATACTTTTAAATACCCTTAATGACCATTTGAACACTATAATACCTTCAATTTTAATATGTGTGACCCCAAGCTGAATGTGAATGGTTTGGAAATACCTCAGCAACCACCCTCCAACCACACCATTTTAACCCCAATTCATTGTCCTAATTATATCACCCACTCTTTTAGAGGGAACTAGAATATGCCCACTGTTGTTGCACTATGACCCAAAGTGGACTGAGCAAGCTGGGACTTCTCCCCATTTAACCCCCTTTCCACTCCTAACCCCTGATGTATCTACCCTATTACTACCCAACTATTCTCAGTATACCCAAGGATGCTAAAACATCTAGCGGCACTAGAAGGACCGAAGTACCACACTGCTAAAGGTTGATGGTGCACCATGAACAAAAATGGATATGTCAGCCCACCCACCCTAATTTTGCCCTATTACCCCAAACCCAATTAGCCCTGAGGAGGACTCTATAAAGGGCGTGTATAACCCATTGCTGATGGTATACAGTGGCCCGAAGTGGCCCAAAGTGGACGGAATTTAACGCAAATGGAGACGAAGTCTCGTCCCGCTCTGGACTCTGGACTTTATTATGATATAAATTCTCTGATAAGAATGCTGGTGCAGGTCGAGGAGGACGGGGGGAGGGTGTAAATCCATTGTAGCCCCGCCCCCTCACATGAGCTTCTTTTGGGCTGCGTGCCTGTATATATGTCTAAAGATCATCATCACCTCCGACGGGAGTGAATGCTGTAGCTCTTTAAACACACTTTAACACAGCATGTGGTAAAAAAAAATAAAATTAAATCTAACAGTCTTGCTTGCAAAAAAAGGAAAAAAATTAATAAAAAAAGAAAAGAAGAGCAGAAGAAGATAAATAAGGGGGATGTATATAGTCAGTGTGTGGTTCCGTGTCTGTGTGGATGTAGCTGTAGGATATAGACAGCCTGGGCAAATCTGCTCCATCACATGGGGTTTAAATCTGTGGACAAATCGTTTGGTACGGACTCTCTTTTTTGTTTTTGTTTTTTGTTTGTTTTTCAAAAATCCAAAAATAATAATGATGATAATGATGATAAACTATTGTGTTTTATTTAATGGAAGTAAAATATAATGTTCTGAACCGTTTTCATGTGGCTCTGATTAGAGTTATTATGGGCTTTTTGGCCTAAAAGTGGTTTGAAGATTCTTTCTCTCTCTCACACACACACACACACACACACACACACACACACACACACACACACGTACGTCTGCCTCAGGATTTCGAATACACACAGACAAAGAAACAAGACGGACGAGCAGGGCAGCAGCACAGATTATCAGGGCTGGTGTAGTGTGTATTGGTGTGTCTTTGTGTTTTTCGTGTGTGTGGTGGGGGGATATCCTGCAGTGGTCACTGGGTCTGAAATAACACAGCCAGTGGTAATCTGTAAACGGACTGCAGCACACATTAATCTCTCTCCCTCTCTCTCTCTCACACACACACACACACACATGCACACACACACACTGAAATAAATGGAGATATATTACGAAACGAGGAAACAAGCACTTTCACTAACATTTGCCCTTCTCACTCTGTGTGTGCTCAAATTAGGAGCAAGTAATACAATTGATATAATAAAGTGAGGACACAGCATAAAACAATACACAATGTATTTCCAAATTGTTATTATTATTATTTTTTTTTTTAATGGGAGGTGTTTCCAAAAAATTGGGCAATGTGTGTATTACATAGGGAGATTTTTTCTCTACAGTATCACTGTTAAGTACATATACATACACTGTAAAAACACATATTTAATTACATGACAATCTAGATACATACCTTCTATTTCAGTCTTATGCAAGTTTAAAAATTGTCATGTTGGCATAAAATCAAGCTGTAAAAAAATTGGACTGTCAAAACAAAAATATTAATAGAACACTGATGATTAGATAAAGAAAAGTTTAGAAACGTGTTGGATGGTCAAACTTTATAAATTAATAAATGGACCAATAGAAATGCTCCTACCAGTTTGGAATTGGATATTTTAAATGGCATTCAAGGCTATTAAAAAAAAACAATAGTCAAAAAGAAAAAAAAAAGGTCAGTGGTCAATGTAACTAATTTTATTGCAAATATTACATACCTTATTGTAATACTCCATTTGCTATATATATTTTTATATACAATCTCATATCCACAAGAGCAGTTTTATAGGAGAGGGGGGAAAACTTTTTCAATGGAAGAAAAAAATAATCCCAAGTCATTTTGGAGCATTTCTATTGATTCATTTATCATGATATAATATAAAGAACAACTGCCAGATTTACATTATGGAGAAAGCAAAAAAAAAAAAAATAGTAAATATATAAACACATCAGTTTGGTGGTGTTGGTGGTGGGTGTGCAGGTGTGTTTTTATCTGCTTCAGGTGTTTTATCTCCATGGCTGTGTTTGTTCAGATCCATACTAAAGTGTATAACACCCCTGGCCCCCCAAACACACACACACACACACACACACACACGTACACACACAAGCACACACTCTCTCACTGAGCAAACACACCTCTGACATACTGCGTCAGTGTGTTACACATCATAACAAAGGGTACTGGAAACACAGTTGCTTTATATGGACAAACAAAACCATTTTATTGGTTTACACAGCAAAACATAACAAGAAATGGAACAGTGAGAAAATAAAGAAATAATAAAAATAGTAGCAGCGGACCACAGAAACCACAGATGCAATAGAAAATAAAGGACTGCAGAAAACTGGAAATGAGAACGGAGGTCTGAAATAAGGCTCAGCTTCAAACAGTGTGGTTAAGGCTCTGATATTATACATACAGCTCTGGAAAAAATAAGAGAGCACTTGAAAATGATGAGTTTCTTTGATTTTACCAAATTGAAAACCTCTGGAATATAATCAAGAGGAAGATGGATGATCACAAGCCATCAAACCAAACTGAACTGCTTGAATTTTTGCACCAGGAGTGGCATTAAGTTATCCAAAAGCAGTGTGTAGGACTGGTGGAGGAGAACATGCCAATATGCATGAAAACTGTGATTTAAAAAAGGGTTTTCACCAAGTACTGATTTCTGAGCTCTTAAAACTTTATGAATATGAACTTGTTTTTTTTGCATTATTTACTGCTTATTTTTTTGTTATTTTAGTAATTTCTCATTTCCTGCAAATAAATGCTCAAAATGATTTTTATTTTTATTTGAAATTTGGGAGAAATGTTGTCCGTAGTTTATAGAATAAAACAACAATGTTCATTTTACTCAAACGTATACCTATAAATAGCAAAATCAGAGAAACTGATTCAGAAACTGAAGTGGACATTTTTTTTTTCCAAAGCTGTAGTGTAAACAGAACGCAAAAAAAGGAAGAAAGGAGAATAAAACTTTATTATTAGCTACAAATACTTGAAAAGGTGAATATATTGATTGTCAAAAATAGTACCCAAATAGAACTGTGGCATTATAATGCTGCACAGAAAAAAGAAAAGGTTATTAAAAATATAAAAAAATAAGACTGATATGGGTGCTATTGAAGTGCTTGCATTGAAATCCACAGGTGATTTGGTATTGTACAAAATTGCAGAAGGACTTTGCTCTTCATTACAGGAACTTTAACAGCCCAACGTTACGTTAATGAGGTCCTGCAACCAGTAGATCTACCTTTACTGAACACACACTCCAGTAGAATATTCCAAGAGGACAACGCTAGTTTACATACTGCTGCCATCTCAAGAACTTGATTTGAAGACATAGATGCTATACCATGGCCACCTGCATCACCAGACCTATCCCTGATTAAAAATGTGTGGGATGCTATTGGACGTGCCATCGCTTTACCTCACTTCTACTGTGTGAGACTACTGAAGCTGCATGAGTTGAATAATCATTTATTGTTCCTGGTCATTTTGATCTTCCTTCATAATAGCATTGTAATCCCACATGTCCTTCTGTGTGCAACATTTTTTTTTGATGATGATGAGTTTATTTAGGTTAAATTTAAGAATAAATAAAATATAATGAGTTTTATGAAAGTGAGTGCATGTGAGAGAGTGTGTATAAGTGTGTGAGAGAGTGTGTATAAGTGTGTGAGAGAGTGTGTATAAGTGTGTGAGAGAGTGTGTGTGGGAGTAAATCTTGTGTAACGGCCTCTTTTAGAGCTTCATTACTAATCACACTCATTCTGTCCTCGAACTATAAATCACCCGGCTGAAGCAGCTCCCCCAGTCTGAGACCAAATACACACAAAACACCTACACAATACACACGCAATATACACACATTACACACCTCACTGCACACTCTCAATACAGATCCCGGTACACACCAAAGCACACAGAATACATAAAAAAAACATACAACAGTCTATTGTGATTGTTGTGTGTGAGGTTAACCGTTCCCAACACTCTCCTAGTGGAAGGCCAATATATTATATAAATGTTCATAGTACTTTCATTGAATACCATGTTTATTCTAATGATATATAAATTTACATACAGGTAGACACTCTAACTGACCACTGACTTTATGTTATGACTTAAATCTATGCACTGTGTGCAACCTAAGTGCTAAATATGTCATTTCTAATCTTAACATCAAGTGAACCATTTAGTAAAGGTAAGGAGGGATGTTGGCTGGAGGTCACACACCAGCACACTTCAACACATCTACCAATACACATCCCAATACACACCTCACTACACACTCCAGCACACACTCCAATACACATTCCAATATACCAATACACAGACTGGGAGCCGGACAAGCTGGCGGACACAGTACAGCTGTACTCTTCACAACCCATATATATATACAGCTCTGAAAAAAATTAAGAGACCACTTCAGTTTCTGAATCAGCTTCTCTGATTTTGCTATTTGTATAGGTATATGTTTGAGTAAAATGAACATTGTTTTTTATTCTATCAAATACGCACAACATTTCTCCCAAATTCCAAAAAAAAATAAATAATAATAATTTAGAGAATTGAAAATGAGAAATGTACGGTGTCCGAGAAAGCCCAGTGCAGTGCAAATTGAAAAGCGCTGCAAAAGCACAAAACACATCCATCAAAATTACAACACAGGCGCAGCAAATAGAAAAACGCGCTGCAAATAGAAAAACGCGCTGCAAATAGAAAAACGCGCTGCAAATAGAACCACAACACAACGGAATTTTCCCGGGGGACCTTAAAAGATGCTGTACCAGCTAAGCTGCGTCTTCAGTAACGTCTCGGACTTCACTATGTGTACAAAGGACAATAAGTGGCAAACAAGGCATTTTGTGAAGCAGAACTTTTAATAATTTGCACACAACCGTGGTAATCACAGGTAATAAACATAACTTACTTTTCAGAAGCTTGTTTGCCACTTATTGTCCTTTGTATACAGCTGGTACAGCATCTTTTAAGGTCCCCCGGGAAAATTCCGTTGTGTTGTGACTCACTTCCGTTGGGTTGTGGTTCTATTTGCAGCGCGTTTTTCTATTTGCAGCGCGTTTTTCTATTTGCTGCGCCTGTGTTGTAATTTTGATGGATGTGTTTTGTGCTTTTGCAGCGCTTTTCAATTTGCACTTCGTTGGGCTTTCTCGGCCACCGTAGAAATGGCTGAAATAAAAAAGATGCAGAGATTTCAGACCTCAAACATGTTTATATTCATAAAGTTTTAAGAGTTCAGAAATCAATATTTGTTAGAATAACAGTTTTTATGTATCTTGGCATGTTCTCTTCCACCAGTCTTACACACTGATTTTGGATAACTTATGCTACTCCTGGTGCAAAAATTCAAGCGGTTCATCTTGTTTTGATGGCTTGTGATCATCCATCTTCCTCTGAATTATATTCCAGAGGTTTTTAATTAGGTAAAATCAAAGAAACTCATCATTTTTACGTGGTCTCTTATTTTTTCCAAAGCTGTATATATACACATATACAACTATTGTTCCGGAACTCCTTCAAGATGCTGAGAAAAGTATTCCAGTTGACTCATAATAATAATAGCAACAACAACCCTAATAATAATAATAATAACAATAATACGAAAAAAATATATATATTATTATTATTATTATTATTATTTTTTGGACTAATTAAGGTATTGAGGATTGTTCTGAGGCCTATAAAATAAATAGATTTGTAAAGAGAGAGAGAGTGGTAGAGAGAGAAAGCAAGAAGAGAGGTGGAGCAGGAAAGAGAGAGAGAGAGAGAGAGAGAGAGAGAGAGAGGGAGTGTGTTGGGGTCATGGTGAGCTGACCTTAAACATTCTCTCTCTCATCACGGTTGAGTTCTTCACGTTGAGCAGCCCCCACTGATCAGACCACCAGCAGCTGTGTGTGGTACCCACCATTCATCTGATCTGCAGCTTTAAATGCATTAAAGTGATAAATGCTTATATATAGATTATATTCTAAAGTTTACGTTTTTAGTTTTAGCTGTTCTGTGCAATACTGACAAGGGCCCTTAACAAAAGGCATTAAAGATTCTCCAGTAAAGAACCCAACCCTTTATCGAAGCAAAGAACAACGTGGAAGTTGTCATTGTCCTATGCAGACCCTGCCCACATATCCCGCAGGTCAATGCAGTGTTTTTTAGCTTCAATGGGACATGCCAAAAATCATGGGACACAATATTAGTGCCTGTCCCATGACTTTTGGCATGGCATGCAAGAGTGTATATGGACAACTCTAATTCTATATTTACAGTATATATTTGATTTGGGGCCAATGTCTTAACATGTATTATATAGCATACCTTTAATTACACAAGCCTTTGTAAACGCCTCTATACACTCCTACACACACTATACTGCCCTTAGCCCTGTCATTACTGTACAGCAGTGCGTGTGTGTATACACTTATGTGCTTTAATGCCTGTATTTACATATGTGTGCCTGTGTGTGTGTGTGTGTGTGCGCAATCAAATCAAATCTGCTTTCGTGTTGTGAGAAAGAGAAAGAAAGAGAGAGAGAGAGAGAGAGAGAGAGAGAGCAGCCTTTCTTTGAAAAGCAGTGTGAGGCCAGTATGTGTGCATGTGTGGAGCTTGCGTGACTTGCACACTTCCTGCATTTCCTCGTTTATATTAAAAAGAAACACTGTAGATGTTTTCACTCCCAAATCGATTAGGACGGCTCCACACTCCATGAGCCTCGTCAACCCCCCAGTAACACCACACACAGACACGCAACTGTGTTGAGCTGTTGAGCAGTGGAACTGTGTTCTTTGGATTGATGGAGCTCCACCCAATGTTTTTGGATGGGATGAATTAGGGAGTTAGGGATGAGGTGTGTGAGGTTGTGATCATCATCCAACAGTAGAGAACTACGTTCACACTAGAACGTGACAAGTCGATTGTGTCGCCCCAAGTTTGTCACTTGTGGGCGTGTCAGAGCTCAGTGTGCACGTGTATCATGGTCCAGCTTCCGACTAGAAAAAAGGCCCTAAAAAAATATTTATTAAATGTGTGTTTGTAATAAATATGTATTTGTTAACTAACTTAACATAAAATGGTTTCAAATAATTTGAATAAGACATGGTGAATGTTTTTTTATATACTTATATATACTATATATAACATTCACCATCCAGTCATTTTTATTCCCACTTGAAAAATATACATTTTGGAGGGAAAATATCGTAGAAATATGAGGAATCGCTTGGTCACTTTATTCTGCAGCTATGATTCCCAAGCTTCAGGAGACTCTTGGCCATTTCTGTGTGGTAGGAAGGAAGGATATGTGAAAGGAACCAAAAGTTCAGAGAGCAAAAGCTTGAGGACCTCGAACCGCCTTGTATGTAATAGGTCCAAAGAAATTCTAAAAGCCAATCGGGTTAGAATGTCGCTTCACTGCATCATAATTTATTTGTATAAAGTTTGTATATTGTATAAAATTATAAAAACTCTGTGTCGCTTGTCGCCGTTCACGTGTCACAAATTGCAACCTGCCATAGGAAATGAATGGTCACCTGACGCGTTGTCGCTTTCCTGTGTGAACACAGGCATAGGCTGGAGAGGTAGGGGGAAGGGATAGGGCTGGTCAGCCCTTCATACAGAGATTTTTCAGATGCACCACAAGGGGGAAATGAGGATCACTGATAAGATGGTGGAACAAGCAACCAACGAAACCACAAATGTAAGTATTTTCCTTGTTAAAATTGATGATTAGAACTATATAACCATAGTTTCATTTGTAGTTTCAATGTTTAATTCTTTGAAACAAGCATAAAAAAGATTGCTAATAGTTTGTCTTAGTAGCTAGCTAGCTAGCTAGCTAACTTTCCTGTTCCACCTTAAATAGTGCAAAAATGGCAGGGGCTGTAACATTTAAGGTGGAACGGGAAAAAAAATAAAAAAATAAAAGCTAATCAAAGCTAATTCTAGCTCTTCATCACAGAGAAATTAAGGTTTGGACAATAATAATTAATTTCTGCACCATCTCCCCCCTCTCTGAATTCAAACAATGTCCTAAAGTTAGCTAGTTAGCTAGCTGCTAGGTTACTGAACTACTGGTCACCTACGCACCACTGCTTGTAGCCTGATAATGAAGAAGTGTTTTTCATTTATTGTTTTTACTTATTGTTCTTTGACAAACATCATGAACACTCGAAAAGAAAGGGTAGGGGTAAGTGGTAGGGCCAAGGGGTGAAATGTGTTTGGGCCCAAGTAGGAATTAAAGAATAGCACTGCATTAACACCTCCCTCTTTTAACAATTCCCTCTTATTAATTGCTGGGGGTACTGAGTTCTGCACCACAACTGTACAATCTCAGTGCTTTTAGAGTCTATGGCCGTGTTTTTGCACTACAACTGTACAGTCTCGCCTCTTTTAGACTCTTTGGCCGTTGTCTGCACTACAACTGTACAATCTCGCCCCTTTAGATTCTTTGGTCGGTTTACTGTGCTGCAACTAGGGGTGGGAATCGATTACTATCTCACGATTCGATTCGATTCCGATTTTGGGGGCCACGATTCGATTCAAAATCGATTTTTGATTCAAAACGATTTGAATTATAAAAATTTCTGCTTCTGGCTTATGAATCTTATTGAAAAAAAAACCCTCCATAATATACACTGGTCCTGGAGCAAGTAATGTGTTACAAAAACAATAAAATGTGCAGGAATGTGGGTCCTCAGTGACAGAGGAATCACTGGGATATCACAATGACGTTAATGAACAATAAATAAATAATAAATAACACTGCTTTATTACCAGGCTACTAGCGGTGGTGTGTAGGTGACGCTGCTGGGCTGATGTGATGATAGCAGTGGAGCGCTAAAGTTCAGGAGCAGCTGCTGATTAACTAGTTAATTTAAGGTCGTTGTATTTCTTCAGAAAGGGGGCAGGAGGTGGAGAAATTAATTCATATTGTCCATTCCTTAATTCCTCTGTGATGAGGAGCTGAAATTAGCTCTGATTAGCTTATTGTTATTTTTCCGTTCCGCCTTAAATGCTGCAGCCCGCAGCCACCTGTAGCGTTATTTAAGGTGGAACTGGAAAGTTAGCTTGTTAGCTAGCTAACAGTTACTGAAACTAACTACTAGCGATCTTTTTTATGCTTGTTATGAAGCATTCTGCCATAAAACATTAAAACTACACGTTAATCTAAGGTAATATAGTGCTTGTTCTGCCATCTTACCGGTGATTCTCAAACACCTACTACGCTCTGTGTGGGTCTGGAAGACCTCGGTTTGAAGGGACAAGCGGGTTGCCAGGTCCAACAAAAATACCCAGCCCAAAATCAGTCCAAAACCCGCCCCTCAGAATCGATTTTGGGACATTTTAAATCGATTCTGAATCGTAGTAAATGAGAATCAAGATTCTTATGTGAATCGATTTTTTGGCACACCTCTAGCTGCAACTGCGCATTCTTGCCGGTTTTAGACTCTTTGGCCAGTTTTCCGACATCATGGGCCAGTTGTTCAAAAAATGTAATCCGGATCAAAATTATCCAGATTTGGTAATCACATTTTTTGCTATCCAGGATCAGGTGATCTGTCTTACTTTTAAGCCAGTTTTTCAAAGCAATTTTGGATTGGATCAACCTGATCCAGAAACACAGTTTTCAGGATTACCTAATCCGGATTACCAGCTATGTAAAAAACAGATAGAAGAACCAACAGGGGTTGATGACTCCTTTTCTTGCAGTAACAAGATACTGCTTATTGCAAAACAATACGAGCAATCGAGTGTTCTGCAGAGACGCTTTGCATGACTTAACTATTTGCGAGTCGAACCACAGGGAGCATGCAACATAACACTTGCATGTATTGTCCTGCCCAATGTTGCTACCAGACGCAATGTCCCTCTCTGTGATGTTCATGATGCACCTGAGCCTGTTGAAGAACCAGAACAAACTCTGGAGTTCTTTGCAATTGTTCGAAATAATTTTTGACAGCTTCATATCTGATGAATGTTTCTTTGACATTAATATACAGTGATGAATGACAGTGACGTAGATGAAAAAATCAATATATTATTTTTTGTTTGTTATTGAAATCTTTTGGGGGGATTATTTAATGGGGTCAAGATTGTTTTTATTTTACTGTTATACGTTACTATAGAAAAAGGCTTAATTGGTAGCCAATGTCTACTTTATCACTGTAACAGTTAAACAGGTCAAGTGCAAAATAGAAGTAAATGTATATACACTAAATTGTACAAATGTATTTTTTTTTTTACTTTAAAACTTTGATTTTAAAGTTTTACCACATTTTCTTCATGAAATCCACTTTGAAATCCTACCCCTTGTTGGGATCAGGGTAATCCTGTTTTTTTGGATCAAAGTTATCCAAATCCTACTGAAAAGTTTTGAACAACAGAAACTGAAGGTTTGATCCATTTACAAACTAGGATTGGATTACGTGATCTGATCCGATTTCAGAATGCTTCTTTTCCTTTTGAACAACCCGTTTTCCAGATTTGATCCAATCCGATAACCAAAATCCGATCAGATTTCCTTTGAACAACTGGCCCCTAGCGTTCAAAACTTTGAATCTCACATTATAAAAACCTGCTTAATAGTGGGACAACTTTCATTTTATTTCTAAAATACCTCGCGGGTCACCTGGGCCGTAGTTTGAACACCTCTGGTCTAGATTGTGGTTTGTGGCACCTTTCACATTTACTTTTTTAATTCAGATCAAAATGAACAGTCTGAAAGCAGACTAAAAATAAAACATTTGGCACCAAAACACAAAAAAACAGTTCCTCAACTACCAGAAGCTGTGTCCTAAAGCCTGAACCAGGAGCGGTAGGCCTACCTGTGCTTTAATCCGGGCTCCAGGAGACAGGCCCGGACCTGCCGGCGCTGGAGTAAAGCTGATGATCTGCAGCGTTCTGTTTCTAAATCTCCTCCTCATTAGCGTCCGCGGGAAGGAGTCAGTGTCAGTCACAGCACTGTTTATGGAAGTGCCAGGCTGAGAAGGCCCAGAGCGGGAGATACGGCAGCGATACATCAGGCACGTAAAGCTTAAACACATTTTCACTGTATATAATAGTCCACTATACGACCAAACGTCTGTGGACGATTCTCCAGTGTTCCTGCTGAAAACAAACGTGTTTGCTTGGAAAAAACGCTTTTCATTGTATGTTGGAGCATGAATGTGAGGGGAATTTGATTGCATCCAGCCATTATATTGCAAAAAATCTTATTTTGTTCTCTGATAAGATTGTTTTTCTTACCAAGCATTGTAAGAATTTATTTTGGGAATACTGACCCCATTTAATCAGTCTTACCTAGAATTGTCACCATATTTTAAGTAATTAGAACTCAAAATGTGTGTAAAACGTCACCAGTCAATTCTGATTCTATTGTCTGAATTCAAGATGTAAAATCAGGACTTTTGCTTGATTTAAATCTTACTTTAAGGATTTTGAGATTGTGAGATTTAAAAAAATCTTGCTAAGAAAAAAAAAAGATTGCTCCAGTGAAAGATTTTTTTTCTTTATATAAGCATTTATGTCTCTCTCTCTCTCTCTCTCTCTCTCTCTCTCTCTCTCTCTATATATATATATATATATATATATATATATATATATATATATATATATATATATATATATATTAGTCTCCTTTTTGCCGATTTATTTTTGTGCAGTGTAGGCATTAATGTTCAATTGAATTGCAAATAGGCAAAATCTCTCATGCATTCTAAAGTCTATCAATATAAACAATCTAAAATGTATTGTTGCACATGACCATTGCTATGGATTTCCTGAGTAAATGCAGAGCAAAGTTAGGAGGGGCAGTGGGGTTTCCTATCCCATGATGCACCATTGGCCCACTCTCCAAGGTAGACCCCCAAATGTAATGAAAATTATATTTCATTAACCCTTAAATGTGAGATCCACATACATACTGCTGTGTGTTGGTAATATGCCCTATGTGTTTCAGGCTCTGAGGCTGGCTCGGGTAGTGTGTGATGGCGTAGCATGAGCTGGATTGGCAGTTCCAGCCTTAATTCAAGCTGCAGCCTCATCTTCAAAACACAGCTAGAGTCTGCATTTCAATAGCTTCCCAACAACTATTGAGATGCAGAGATGACTCTAGCGGTGTCCCCTCTTGTCCAGCAGGGGGCAGTACACACTAATCAAATTAACACCACACACGCACATCTCTAATAGAGGGTATATAAAACACAAGGGGTTCTGTATAGCAGTTAAAAGGCTTCTTTAGCTTGTAACAATAATGAAACTCTTTAAAGAAAATTAAAGAAATATCTGCTAAATGGCTTACACTAATGTGCAGTACCCTTTAACCATCCAAGCATACAATTGGTTCTTTGAGGCCACTGAGAACTTTAAAAGTGCACAGGCATATATATTAAATGTCTGGACCCTTAAAACCAATAAATTATGAATATTTCAGAATGCTGAGAGTGAACGGAGGTGATTCCTACTTGTTATCATGTTTATCTACACCCCACGCCCATTCTACACCGGATTTCTCCTTTTTTAAGAATCAGATTTTATAAGCATATTTATAGTAAAACCCTTTATTATCTTTGCCATTTGACCAAATGGGTGCCATTTGCTTAAACATATTTTTTATTTTATTTATTTTTTTAACTCTGAGTCTAATAACACATGCATTTAACTATTCAAAACATGTACTGGTCAAACGCAGGCAGCTTTTCTTAAATTTTTACAAGGTTTCTAAGCCAAACATAATTACAAAACGCATGTGGTTCAATGATTCACTGCATGTTCAAATAATTGATATTTAGGACGAAAAAAAACACTTCTGTTGCTGACCACTCATTCCTGTTACTGGAACTCCCTCCTGTTACTGGCACTCATTCTTGTTACTTTTTATGCTTTGAGTAACAGGAATTAAAATAACAGGAATGAGTTTTTAGCATATAATTAGCAAAAACTAGAAAAAGAGCTAAATGGTGCCTATGCTAATAGCAGGACACTGAGCACATTCTAGTGATTTCCCCAAATATTTGTATTTTAAAAATAAACAAATAATATCTAAGACTTAATGATAGATAGATAGATAGATAGATAGATAGATAGATAGATAGATAGATAGATAGATAGATAGATAGATAGATAGATAGATAGATAGATACTTTATTTATCCCGAAGGAAATTTAGGTTGACCTCCTGAGTCATAGTTACAATAAGATCAAATATACAGAAAAACAAATAAAGGAACTTAATTTAGGGCTTCCCCTGGTCTTCAGAAGAACCAGCTGATGTCACTTCCTGTTGTGAAATGTTCCAGATGATTCAGTTGGGGTAATGTGTTACTGTGTTAAACCCAGGGATACAACTAAACTAAAATGTGTATTTTAACTTAAATGTTATGGATTTATTATTAAAAGAATATTTTAAAGCATAGATGGGATTTTGGACTTACACAACAATGCAAAAAAATTACATCTCTGAAGGTTTTTAATAATTATATTTAATGGTAAAGTTTATAATTAGAGAGTGGGAACAGGTAACAAATGCTATTTTTTCAGTGCTCTAATTAGTTAAGTACTTAACTCTTTAAACAAAATATTCCAGCATACTTGCGAAACATTTTTCGGTATTCTACAGAACGCGTTTGCTTGGAGTGTTACTCTAGACTCCGTAAGGACTGGGTTGTTACACAGAATGACGTAGGCGTAGGTCTTGTTTACACTGTGTATGATTATTTATTTATAATCAACACAGATATACAAGCTCTCTGCAGAAAGCTGGGCTGGTGCAGTTCTGGTCAGTGTCCAGCAGAGGGCAGAGTCTACAGAACAGAACAGCTCTGGGTTACCTTTGGTCATCCACCTTTCATGATGTAATCTGCTCCTCCTCCTGCGGCTGATCTGTTGGTCCTGCAGCACCTGATCAGGTGAGTTGGCTCCAGGTCAGAGCTGAACTCTGCAGGAGGTCAGTGACCTCTGATGTAAACACAATTATTTACACAACACATAATAACCCCTTTATATCCCAGCTTTATTTTAGGGTTTAGCTCAATTAATAATCTACCTTTATTTTCACTAAGAAATATATTAAAGGAACAATCAGTAATACATTTGGGCAAATGTAAAATGGCTAAAGGAGTCCAATTTCCAAACACTGGATAGAGTTTTATGCCCCATCCACTCCTCCTTAGATGTGAGGCTCACATGGGTTGCCAGATTGGCACACAGTGGCATGCGGCTACGACTCTTACTCTGTAGCTGATCAGTCAATATATACACATTTCAGTGTCCAAAATACATCCTAAGATACATCCTAATCATTATATAAGTAACAACATAAAATCTAATGGTCTTTAAAGGTAACCCTCATTTTCAGTGTAGTCTTTAAAATTTAAATGGACAAAAAAAAAAAGGAAAACAAATACATACAAATTTATTTTAATCAGCTTAAACTAAAAGGAGGAACTAGATAAATAAAGAATAAAAGTAAATAATAAAAAAAAAACATTTAAACACTAACTAAGCAATTCATATTTAATGATAAAAGGGAAACTAATCAAATGAAACCAAAAGAAAGAAACATAAATAAACAATTAAAGCTAAAGCAGGCAATTTAAAAGATTATACACACAAATAAGCAATAGAAATCATTAGAACGATAAAAAATGAAAGTAAAATTATTATTATTATAATTATAATTATTATTATTATTAAAAGTAAACTACTAAATGCTACTAAAATTAAATAAAAAGGTATAAGATAAATTAGAACAATATATAGACACTGGAACCGTTTCTGGCGTGTTCTAGCCAAAGTCCAGAACTAAACCCTACTAAAACTCTGTAGCCTAGTAAGGAACATGCAGTTCTGCTGAGAAGGATTATATGAGACACTAATCAATAACTACAGAAAGTGTTTGTTAGTAGTTCCCGCTGCTAAAGGTGGTGTTATCAGCTGCTAAATTAAGCTACGTAATGACTATTACCTTGTTCACACAGGTAAATGAGTGATGTTTGATGAGTATAATTATACTGACATGCCAAAAGACATGAGACAGCAGTATGTCAGCTTAAGCACATTTAAGATCAAAACACTATTAACTGCATAATGTAAAACTATGTGCAAGATTTTACCCACCAATGAGTCATAATGATATAAAATCCTGTAATATTACTCTACTGCCTCAGTCCACAAGCTACTCTCTCTTTTAGTGACAGTTTTGTATTTCTCAGCTTGTCCAGAAATGCATGTCCTATAGGGATGGTTCAATGCAAGGATAACTTTTCCTGGCTTTAGGAGTAACTCAGAAGCAACTATCAAAATATTAAATCTACAGTAATGCTGCTTTAAATGCCTAAATGGTTCTCTTCCTGGTTCTATGGTTCTTTTTACCATCTTAATAATAATAACATACTTTATATCTGTTATTATTCTAAAAATACTTTGCTGGTAATGATTAACTAACATTTCAATTAAAAGGTCAAATGGACATTCCAAGAGTAAGTATTCAAATTTTGATCTTTGATCATGTTCCAGTGTCACTAAAGAACCCTTGAGGAACCCTTTCTTTGTTTTAGGAACGTATAGCTATAAGAGTCACGCTAATAAGAGAATCCCCATCTGAGCCTTTACACCTCCAACACACAATACAGCTATACACAACACTAATTATGTAGCTACGACACGTCCTATTATCTCCACAGACGCGCCGAAACCTCTCTTCTCCCTCTTCTTCTCATCAGAATCCTCTCAGACTGGATAAACCAGACACTACAAGGAAACACTGACATAAGACCTAGTCTTACTTTCACTGTTCTTTTTCTCCAGAGCCATTCCAGCATCAAGCTTGATTCTTGGCCTCAGGGCTATGTAAGTCGCTGCAGAGGCTCCGTGATGATATGGAGGAAAGCCTGAGGAGATACTCCAGAGACTGAAGTCTAGACCAGTGCATTCCTGGTCCTGGAGGAGCACCTGGACTGCACATTTAAGTGGTTTCTTGCTCCCAACACACCTGACTCAAATCAGGCAGGTCTTATTAATTAGCTAATTATCCAGAGCTGGTGCGTTGGGAGTAAAGTCAGCCCTAAGGCATTTTTTACCTACAATTTTTTGCTGTACCCAGCAGCTCTTGATCTGCAAGTTTGGTATACTGTTTTACTAATGTACACACAGAGTGATACATGGAATCACATTTCAGATGGAGTCTTGCGTATGAAAGCAAACCAGTGATAATGAGTCCCTCCACCAAATAAACTCAGAATCAGACTCATTCTGACTCATATTTGGAACAAGTGTGAAAACTAATCCATGACCAGGGTTGAAAACTAATAGTCTACTTTACCAAATGAGTACAGTGATAAATGCTTTAATTACATAGATGTACGTAGAAGATAGATCAGAATATTATTAAAAAACTGTCAAACCATCAAACCTGACTGAACTGGAGATCTTTTGTAAAGTAGAATGGTCCAAAATACCTTCAGCCAGAAGCCAGACTCTCATTGAAAGCTATAGGAAGCGTTTGTTTCTGTTGGGGTGCCCAAATTTATGCACCTGCCTAATTTTGTTTAAAGAATTATTGCACACTTTCTGTAAATCCTATAAACTTAATTTCACTTCTCAAATATTACTGTATTTGTCTGCTATGTGATATGTTTAACTGAAATTGCTGATCCGCACAACCAATGATTTATATAGGAAAATCAAGAAAATGATCAGGGGTGCCCAAACTCAAAATGGCTCTGGGGATAAAGGATCTCCTCACTCTGTTGGTTGAGCAGATCTGTGACAGCAAAGAACACACACCTACCTCTGATTCATGATGATGGTGTGCAGTGGGTGATTATCATTGTTCATAATAAAAAGCAGTTTGTCCAGTATCTCTTTATTACCTTTATTATATATTTTAATAAATGACCTTGGGTTTCTCAAACAGCCCTATATAACGAAATAGTTGTATTGCTGCAATTTGCTCAAACTGACTCAAACAGTACCACCCGATATGACCTGCTGTGCCACGCTGGCTGATGGATATTATTGGAATAAAGCTTTATCAGTAAATTGCTGCAAGCGTCTCATAACACCTTCCCCAAAAGCAAATGCAGTAAGATATGCAGGACTAAGGTCATATCTCAAACACGCCAGGCACAACGATCCTTTAGACTTTCATCATAATATTTAACAATATTTGGCAATAGAACTCTAAGTTTACTGTAGGACAGAAGTGAAGAGTTTAAAATAAAGCTATTCTGACTTAATTATATGACCGGGTGGCTACATAATTAAAAAAACTTCAGGCTAAATCTTAAAAAAATTTAAGGTTAAACCTAAAATTCAACACTGAACCTCACGTAGAATCCTGAACCTTATCCAAATTTACATTCAATATAAATCTTAAACATAACCATAAAACTACCTCAACCTGACATTAAAAAAACCTAAAACCTAAACCTGACCTTAAAATTAAACTTAAACATCAGATCTTACATCCCAAACCTAATTCCAATATAATGTTATATCTAAATCTTATGCCTAACTCTAAATCCCAACCTTTTATTTAACCTATTTATTAATTTAAACCTAATCCTACTCTTAATCCTCCTAATATTCCTAATCTTCCCAGTAAATCCTATTCTTACATTCAATTTAAATCTCAAACCTAACCCTTAAAACTACCTCTAACCCTAACTTCAAACTAACCCCATGCCTTCATCATAAAATGTAAACCTAATCCCAACTTTATAATAAATTTAAACCTTAATGTATTATTTAATATATTTAATTTCTGAAATATTCTAAATGTTGTAGAAGTTAGTCTTTTTCTCATGAAATATTTCTATCATAAAATTCACATTTATAAAATGGTATATTAAATATTCTGGGTTTAAATTCTGATCTGACTGCAACTACCCTCACAGTAAGATCATTCTGTTTGTGTTATCATAAAAAATAAGATAAGATTAGATCTTACAAAATAATTGTATTGATTTTTTCTGTCTGGCATACGTGTAATGTTTACATATGTTGTCACTCAAGTTTATCATTCTGAAGAATGCTTATCAGTTTAGTTTTTTGTTAAATTACCTGGATGACTGAAGACGTTATACTAATGATATTGATTTTTATTACATTATATTTATTATTATGTTATATCTGATCAAAATGGTTTAGACCAACGTGGCACATTCTGGAAAGCTTTCCATTAACTCAGTATGACATGTCCTTGCCACATTACCTACGCCATGCACACAGGCACTGCAGTTCACTGCATGAATGGACTTAAGACATCAGTGTGATAGCACTGCTGCTGATTGGCTGATAAAGACTAATTTAGCATTACTCACAATGTGATGTGCAGGGATGTTTGAAGGACAGGGAAAAAAGATCAAAAAGAAGGTAAATTCAGAAATGCAATAGAAAAAAATTTAAGGTGAAAGCAAGAAAAAAATGAAACTACAAATTAAAAAATGAAACTATAAATTCAAAAATGCAACAGCACATTCAGAAATGAAACAGCAACTCCAGAAATGAAACTGCAAATTAAAAAAATAAACTGTAAGTTCATTTTGTTTGTTCCAGAATTTGCTTTCTGATTTTTTTTTAAGATGTGCCTTTCAAGTACTTGCATTATTCTATTGGATACTGGATGCCCCTGGCTGGCCAAGCAGGTTACCAATAGGGAATATTAAACATTCAGCCTCTAGATACAATATCAACTATCATGACAATGTATTTTGTGTATCTAAACGCCATATAATCATGTCCACAGATAGAAGTAGGACAGGACTATGTGCAGGACAAATTTAATGAGACACTAACATATAGATGTGATAACAAACTGTATAATTCTATGGTTTTTACTACTTCTGATTTGTGGGGCGGCCATCTTGGATTCTGTACTCGGGGTTGATAAGACTTTAGGACAAAATCTTTAGGACAAAATTTGTAGGAGCATTCCCGTTAAAATGTCCTTTTTGGAACTCAAATATTCTGACAGAGTTTAAATGAAATATTGTATATGGTCCATGTGCTTGTGGCTGTTACAGAGCGTATCGTTGTGCTGCAATGCTTTTCCACAGAGCCTGAATACCTGTGTCAGCAATGGGTTCTTTATATAGACTCATTAGAAGAGCCTTAGATCTTTAAATCAGATGTAATTTGAAATGCTGTCTCATTGAGTCATTACAGTTTATGCAAACTGACAGTATGCTGAAATAACTGCTGATAGCCTTCTTTTTGGACTGACCCAGGAAAAAACATTGCTTACCAAATACATGTCTGTCTATCTTTTTAAAAATGCACTCACAAGGACTGGTCTTTTTCTTTATCGAATATAGCATTATGACCCCCTCAAGGGGTTTCTACACCCATTCATCAATTTGACGAACATGTACGGCTCCAGTGATCATATAAGATTTGGTAATTATATAATTACAGAATTAATCTGTGTATGTTTAGGTCATTAAAAAATATATCAAGAATTTGTTTGTACTGTGGAAAATCAGGCCCTGGATTCACTTTATTCACCCGAACTGACCTTGACCCATTGCCACTTTTTATCAGATAAAAGAGATAGAGAGGCTTTGGAGCCCTGGTGATTTTAATAATTTCCATCAAAATGTAACTCTCAAAGAGTTGATATCACAACTTCAAAGAAGATTGCACAATGGCCTTTAGTTCTCTAGGCCAGCGAATTGACCTTGATCTGTACTTCGTTTCGAAAAAATTATACTTTTAAATTGGTAACAATGTTGGGAAAGTACATCGCTGATAAAATATGTTAATTCTTAATTCTTACACAATTGTAGAAATTGTACCTTGGATTTATCTATTAATGTTCCTGACTTGAAACAGTGTTTATAATGTCAACAATGATCCATTCCATTTTCCTGAAAGTTTATAAAATAGAATAGAGTTCTGTGGGAAAAAAAAGATTGTGGATTTAAATTAGCATATTAAATCAGTTGCTGATTAGGCTATTCTTTAATTAAAAAAATGTTTCTGTAAAATATAAAATATTGTTATTTTCACTCTGAAAAATAATAAAATACTGCATCCAGTGTGTTTACTGACTAAGTGAACACTGCACACAATGATACTCCACTTATAAATAACTGGACAGACAGAGTGAGTATTTATCGTACTATAGGGTGCACCAGATTATAAGGCACTATTAATGAACGACTATTTTCTGGTCAGCTAGCGATAGCGACAGTCTACAGGCCTATAGTACTCACCTCTGAATGGCAAAAAAGCTAGCACTTAGCAGGTTTAGCAGCTACTGCTAATGCTACTTCAGCAGTGCTAGCTGGAGTTAGCAGCAGGCTATAGGCCAATAGTACCTACTTCTGAATGGCGGTTAGCGGCTAATGCTAATACTGCTATGGCTTGACTAACATTGCCCCCTACTAGTTTTGATGTGAATCTTTTCATGGTGAAGTATGGGATCTTTGGGGAAACTGTGGAAAGTTTGACCTTAATAATATTTCTTTCTTTTTGAAGAAGTGTATTTGGGAACGCAGCAGTGAGGCGGCATTGCTAGTAAGTAACGCTACTTCCGTGGCCCACAGCCACGTTTTGGACAGTGACATAGGTAAATAAAGCGTATAACCTAATATATGTAGGCTAGAAGTCATTAAGTTCATATTTTGGCCGTCAATTGTGGCTAAAATATACACATACAAGCATTATTAACACTGAAAAATGCATGCGATTAGCATTATTACTTAAAACTTATTTAATTCGATTTTTGTGATTATTTTTGGAAAAAAAAATAGCTAAGTATTTATCTGGGACACATGAAGTTCCCCCAATTTTAATATCACCCATAAATCTGTGCCAAAGGTCGACTCATACTAGAGGAAGGGAACCGGGCGGCGCTAGGACCCAGCAGCCCGTCTCCCAGCTCCTTCCTCCCCGCCTGAAAGCACGGAGGAGGGCGGACGAGCTGACATTCGAGAACAGCGCGAGCCAGCGAGGGAGATGCACTGTCTGTGCTGCAGCTGAGCTATAGAGATACACTCACTTTCATACACACACATACACTCATATATACAGACATTTACTCACCACGAGCCCTGAAACAAACCCGTCCACGCTGTTGCTGCTCCGCTAGTATTTTTACTCTCATCATTGCTGGTGAAGAAAGGCCTAAACCCCCTGCTGCTGCTGCTGCTGTGGATCATCATGTCTGTTCTGGCTCTGCAGGAGTATGAGTTCGAGAGGCAGTTCAATGAGGACGAGGCCATCCGATGGATGCAGGAGAACTGGTAAGAGGGATAAAGGGTGGATGGAAGAGGCTAGATAGAGGTGGGGGTCGTTCAAAGAAAGGCTAGACTGTAGCGTCCCTTTATAATATTAATTTCAAGCTGTAATTAAAATAATTCAGGTGGGGTTAGTGAGGGCTGGGTGGATGGTGCCCACTGACTGTCCTGGCTTATTTATTAAGATGTAATATTTGCTGTGATGCATGCTGCCTTCGGGCTCTAGGTAGCTACCAGTGATTAAAGATCAGAGATGGCTGCTTTACAGACTATTTTGCTGTATTTGTTGGTTGATGGTTCTTGGAAAGACAAGCTATAGGGTGCCCATATAGCTATTAGATAGCATTCATTTGGGGGTCACTTAGGGTTGCACCAAGCTAGTTGTAGGATGGTTGGATGGTGCCCAATGACATAGCTTTATTAATATAATAATAATAATAATAATAAAGTGGAATACATGTTAACCTAGAACTCTAGCTGCCAGTGGTTAGAGATCAGAGATGGCAACATTCATTATAGGCTGTTTTTGCTGCATTTGTTAGCTAGCTAACATATTTAGGTAATACATTTGAAAGTATGGTAGGCTGTGAAGATATAGAAGCAGTGTCAGGGTGGATGGAGGGGCCTACATAGAGATAAACAAGAGATGGAAGCATCATAGGCTATGTTTGCAGCATTTGTTATCCAGCTATTGAGGTGATGATGCATCTGAAAGTTTGGTTGGATGTGTAGCTGTGAAAGCAATGCCAGAGTGAATGGAAGAGCCTAGATAGAAGAATGTATGCTGCCATAGTTCTGTAGCTGCCAGTTACTAAAGATCAGAGATGGCATCAAGTGTTTTTAGGTATCAGTGGAATGCATCTGAATGTATGGTAGGTAGGTGAAGAAGCAGTGACAGGGTGAATGAAAGAGCCAACAAAAAAGATTATCTATAGCTAGATATAGATCAACTAACCCTAATTTAACAAACAAGTTAAACTCATTCAGGTAAGGGTGCGTTTAAAGTTGGACCTGTGACCAAGAAGGGTTAGATGATGCCAAGTGGATTAGCTATGCTATTTAGTGGCATTCATGTTAGCCTTAGGCTCTAGCTAACTGTGAGTCAGAGATCAGAGATGTCTGTGTGTATCACTTGGATAGGATTTGCAGTGATACACGCAAGTATCTGAAAGTATGTCAGCTAGGTATATGTTGATGCATTGTCAGGGTGGATAGAAGGTCCCAAAGACAAGATATGGGGTACCTACACACCTAGATGCAGATCAAGCAATCTAAATGTAGCTAGGTTAGTTAACCCAATAATTTCAAGCATTTAGGTGGAGTCAGTGAGGGTTGGACCAAAATGAAAGTTGGTTGGATGAATGAAGCCAACAGTGCATGTTGTCGTAAGACCCTAGCTTCCAAAGTTTGTGTATCCTATGTGTATGTGCATCCATAGGGCATCATTTTGGGCATCATATTTTGCTACATTTGTTATTTAGTCATTGATGTCATGCTCTGGATGCATAGGACGTTTTGTCCTCTTTGCTGTCCCACATGTTGTTATTGGAGGCAGCATCTGAAAGTATGGCAGCGTTAACGGTAGCTAGCTAGGTATATGTGAAAGCAGTGCTGGATTCATGACGTACATTTATGTGAAATTAAACGTTTGTAGGTGTCATTTGTAGTAGATTGTTGAGCAGTAGGTCGTTAATTCGTTCAAGCACGAGCCCACTACGTAAAAAGGTGGACTAGTTTGCTTCAAAGGCTCATTCAGAGAGAGAAACTTCAGCTTGGTTCGAAATATCCGTTCCACCTTAAATGGGGCGGCAGTTACATTCAAGCGCCGCCGGTAAAATTCTGGCGCCTGAATGGAACTGATGCTGAATTTAAGGTGGAACGGATAATTCGGAAAATTAAAGAACGAATACGAAAAACAGCCTCAATTTCGTTGATTAATTTAGCTTTAGTCAACAAATTAGGTTAATTTTAATCAATTTAAAAGCTAATCTGGCCTGATATGTAAAAATATATACACTAAAATTACTACAAATTACAGTTTAATCAGCCCAGTCTAGTAGAGCTGTGCCCTTCCAGGCATGCCTGCTTCTTTCTCATGGGTGTGTCACTTATGCGTGTGTACTCACACAAGAGAGAGGTTTATATGGAGGTTATATAGAGGTGTGTGTGTGTCTTTTTTTGGGCCACATTTCACGCTGTTGTAATTTCTGCTAGATTCAGTCAGTGAAGTCGTTGGCTACTGACCAATCAGAGGAGTCATCTGATGTCTGCTGACAGACTTCTGGCCAATCACGACTTAGCGTGGCTGCCGGCAGCTTAAGGGTGAAACCCATCACAGCTGGCCACATTCAGGAGCTTACAGTAGGGAAGCTTTGAGTCATTTACAAACAATAACATGTAGTATACTATCAGATATGGTGGGTTTAACTGGTTGCTGTAACGATTATCAATTAAATGTACTGATAAACATAGAACAATGGGTGTTACATTTGTTGTAAAAAAAAATAATCTATTCCCATTTAGTGTAGCCAATTTGTATTTTCTCATTTTTGATTTTCTATTTTTTTCTGTCTCTCACAATCAGAAAAATATCATCATGTAACAAAAGTGTGTTGGATTCTACTAACATTTTTTGTATCGATACTTATCTGAGTTTACAGTATTTTTTCATTTGATTTATATCTTATAAGATATAGTACATTTTTCAATCTATCTATCTATCTACAAGAAATAAACATTTAAAAATAAAAAAATGATAACAAAAGTGAATAAAGATTTTCTTGTTTTTCTCATTGTGAGGGGCAAAAATATATATGCAGACTAGGGGTGTGAATCACATGGCATTTCATGATATAATCTTATTATGATATCTGGTCCATGATAACAATGACATCACAATACTGTGATACTCGATATATCACAAGACAATTCTCTAAGATACTTCATGGCATCTGTGTTACTAAACAGGATGAAATGCTCATAAATAAGCAAATACCAGGTATTATGGATTTATTCACAGAATTCCACAACCAACATTCTTCACCACAAGTTTACCCTATTCATTGTATTAGTGCCGCCACATGGAGCGATGAAGCAGTAACTTTAGTAACTCAAATTGGGTGGCAGGTCTCACAGATCTTAGTGTGCATATGTCTCAATAAAAATATTTATATTTGACAACACATATCAAAACAATATTATATGTCATAATATCAATATATTGTCCCTCCGCTAGTGCAGACTATCATCTCATTAGATCTGATTTGAGAAACAAATCTGATTAAAATCAGTCTAAACTAACAAATATACAATCAGTTTAAACATAGCCAAAGTGAACATCCATCAGCCAGGAATGGCCAAGTGCAACACGTCTGCAATCACTCAGTACACAAGTGAAACAAGAGATTTATTACACAGTCAGGCCATAAAACCGCAACAGCATGTGTCCAACACAAACACACACACTCAGTGACAGTGATTTCTTAAATAGTGGGGTAAATACAGTTCAGAATGTGGAGCAGAAAGGGTGTGCCTTTGTCAATGAACAATGAATGAACAAACTAATGAATGAGTATCTGTGTTTCCACCTACTGCTTGTATTCAGTGAGTGGAGGCTGAAAATACTGATATGCTCTATAAGGGCTGCACAATATATTATTTTTAATATCATCATTGCAAATCATCAGGTGGGTCTGTGCAATAGTTACATCGCAAGCTGCACAATGTAGTGTAAGGAAAATTAAACACATCAGGTTAAAAGGATAATTAACGCTTCTTACTTCCCTTGACACAGTTACAAGAGACAGATTATATCAGGCAAATATAATTTATTTTACTTCAGTTATGTTTATATGGAGTACACAATTAATATCAAGATGCTTTGGGTAAATGACGTCTGTTAAAATCTGGTGAAAATTCCTGTATTTTTAAATATCACAATATATATCACAGACAAAAAATGTGCATCCCTATACTCTACATAATACTATTCATTTTATATCATAATATTAATATAGTACCTGCAACATGTATTCATGCATTGTTTATTCTGAAATCAAGAGTATAGGAGTAACTGTCTCTTATTTCCAGAGAATACTCTGTACAACATTATGGAACATTGCTGTGAGGATCTTATTGAAATCAGCTACAAGAGCATTACCACCCCACCTCTTCACCAATTCCCCAAATCCTAGACACTGACCACCCGTGCCAACTGTTACAGTATATGTCAGAGTTTACACAAAAAAAAAAACTATTCTTTCTCATAATGGTTTTGGTGATCTATTCTAATATTTCTACCTCATGCTAGAGTCAAGTTATCTTTTTATTGCGGAAAATATGTAATTTATTGTGTTTTCAGTTTAAAATACTCAAAAAAACAAGGTAAATACTTAGTTTCAAGCGTGTATTCTATCTGCTTAGGTGTGGCAAATGTTATTTTATATTAATTTAAGCTTATTAAGTTGGTTTATTTTACATATTTTATATAAAGTTTTTGGCATGGTTTCCCAAACAGAGTTTAAGTTTGGTCCAAGGTTATGTATCTCTTTCAATGGAGAATCTTCATTCATAGTTCTGTATAGTACACTGTTTAATCCCTGTCCATGAAACCAACCCATTAGAACTTTATTAATAATTTGAATCCAAATATACGGTAATAATAATCTATTTCTGATATGTGCATGTTTGGAAATATTGTCATTTAAATTCTAATCAGAATTGTCCAGCCCTATAACAGACTAGACAGTCCTGAAAATGTATATTGATTTAAAAAAAAATATATATATATATATATATTTATGTATATATATATATATATATATTTAAAAATGTTGCGACATAAAACGTAACATTTCTAGAACCTTTCTATGTTTCACCTAAACAAGTCTCTTTCTTGCTCCACACTCTTCAAAAGCTACTCATTGTGTAATAATTGGCAGGAAACAAACCCTACAGGTTTGTTTATTACACCACTGTAAGAGAATGAAAGCTATGCTAGTAATGGCACCGGTGACGGTACACCCAACTACAGCACTGATACTTGGAGTACCTTTAAATTTACTTATTACCTGATACCTGGCTGTATGTTTACACTACAGTACACACCTGCCAGCCCAGTTCTGAGCTGAGACTGTGAATGTTTCTTGACCTGTTATGTTAGCAGCCCTCAGAAAAAGGCTGTAGCAGCAGTAGCCTGGAGCATCCTCCATATCTGGTCTTACCTGTTGGGATTCTGTACATGACGACACACATTTTAAGCAGCCGCTGTTTTCAGAACAGTAAAATTGTTTACATATTTCTTAATATACATTAGTCACGTACACCTCCAGAAGCTGATCATAACATGCATATGTTCAGCCATAACATTAAAACCACTTGCCTTATATTGAGTAGATCCCCCTCGTTCCTTTAAAACAGCCAGAACATGTCAAACTCTGGATTCCAGAATAAATCCACGTTTATGGACGATATATTGTCCCAGAAATTATTGTGATAAACAATATTATTGTCATGTTAAGCCCATTTAAATCCCACTGACATATTGATATTAGTATAGCAAAGCGAAGCATTCATACCCTGTTAAAGGTAACACATTTGTAATTAGTCATAGTTTTGGAAAGATATCCTTTTTTTATCACCTACTGCAGTCTACACTATGTGTACGGAGTGGCAGTTATTGAAGCATTGGTCGTTGCATGACTGGCTAAAGCATTAGTTAGCAAGTTTCATTCAGGCTAACGCAGACTGTAGATGCTGGGTTTAATTCTGATTAACACAGGCTAGCCTTAGTTTCCACATGCTAACATTGATTTACAATTATTTTAAGCTAAGACAGGCTAACTGTTTCCATGTTGCTTAAAATGTCTATTCAGGCTAACCTTACCACAGGATAAGAATAGCTAACAGGTTTAATTCATCCGGGATCTGCACCCGAGTGCGATTACTGTTTTCACACCTGCTCAATCGAACCGCACTAAAGTTACAAACGGACCAGAGTTCGTTTTAACCGAACCAAATAGTGCTGGTGTGGAAACGCCCTTAGGGACCAGCTAGAGGAGGTGGTCTCGGTCCGGTACCAAACGAACTCTGGAGCGGTTCGTTTGTGGTGAGAACGTGATCCGGTCTCGATCGGATCCAGCTATTAAATATAAGCCATTTATTTGAGCTAAACTGCTGATAAAACAAGCACAGTTTAAACTGATATTTTAGCCAGATAATGCTAATTACCACAGCTGTGAACAAACACTGTGTCCATGCGCGCGCATAAACTCTGTTTATTATGTATAAATCTGCGCTGCACGTAGAAACACTGTGTTTGAAAGCAGACTTAATTCAGTAGGCTAGTATTAGTTTAGAAGCTAAATCAGGCTAACCTCAGCTAACAGGTTTAATTTCATGTGGTGCAGAAGAGTACACAGTGTCTGTCTGCAGATATTTGGGCAGAGAAATGGGTATGGGGTGTAAGGTTGGTCTTTACACCAGTAAAACTATATTTAAGAGCTGCATGTACAGTATGTACAGTCCAGAAACATTAGCAATAGAGGTATGGCAGTAATACAGATAGATGGATGCTGTTAAAGGTTGTAAGGATGCTTTGTTAGGGGAAATTAATGCCAAGTCAACAAGCATGACATTCAGTTAAAGTGAAATCTGCAGTTTTTCCCACCCTCGCTGTCTTGCAGGTCTTCCTGCAGGTCCTCCTGGGACACCCCCGTGTGCTGCATCAGGTGGGGGTATTGGTTTCAGGGCAGTTCCCAGACCCAGTTCTGTCAGCAGATTGAGAAGGATGAGGTGGCGGTTGTGTCTTTTCTCTAGAATGCTGTTTCACAACCTTTTGAAGGTTGTTGTACTCGTCTCGGTTTTCCACAGGCCGCCAGTTTGACGAGCAGGATATTAAGACACTCACTGTATCGATCTGCGCCAGTTATCAGATAACAGAGGAGGAGAAGAAGATGGCTTAGTTGGAAAAAGGAGTGATTCATGTTTATATAACCCGAGACTCTGATGATAGCATGGTTTAACATGAGGTCAGACATGTTAGACGTGTGTGTCTGTGTCATACATCAGAATAGCTTATCAGAATTGAGTGATGTCTAGGGAAGTAACAATACTAAATTTTATTTATTTATTTATTTGTTTTTTTTTGTTTTTTTACCTAATTTAGTTAAAATAATTTGGTGAAATAACAAAAAAAAACTTCATAATAATACTGAATTTTTTAAGCATATACCACAATAATTGAGTCATCCTATGGAAATGTCCATGTTTGGTCCAAAGCCTTTACAGGTACATTACATTTGAAAAAAATGTTAGAGGTTAAATTATTTATTTAAAAATAAATTATTTTAAAATTATTTTAACATTTTAACCTTTTACGAGCAGTAGATTTAGTAATATTTTTTTATTTTTTATTGTAAACAACACTGATATACCAAGCATCACAGTGCTAGCATGTAGGGTGACAATAAATTCTGCAACAATATATAATCCAATTTTTTTTTCCAAAGATTTACTTTCATTTCTTTTTAAAATTATGAAAAAACTTTGCGTACCAAAGATTTCATCATCTTTATCTTAGTTTATTTCTGCTGTACTGAACTGTTGAGATCTAATCACAGAGAGCCGTGGCATCCACAGTCACAGGCTGAAAGATATGTTATGTAGATCATGGAGATGAGAATGTTCATTGTTTGTTGGCACCGTTAGTCTAGTATGGCCCATTGTAAACTAAAAAAGCATGCATCAGATACTAGGTGTCTTGTCTTATGGTGCAGTCAACAGTTTCAGGTTAAAGATACAGATCAGTTTTATGCAGGTTTTAACACGGCTGCTGTGCTGAGCAGTATTGGGTTGGACTCTGTGTCTCAGTGTATTCTGCATTACTGAACTGACCGTTATTACCTCCAGGCTGGGTGAGAGAGAGTCTGCTTGCTCCTGTAAATCATTACTTTAGCAAACAGGAAAAAGGTATTTTTAACACCAGTATTTCCGATAAAAACATTTTTAGACCTTACAATCACTTCAGAATTAAATAGCAAGTATAATAATCTGCAGAGGGCTTTTAATTTAAAACAGTGTATATGGGTATCTAAATGATTCCTCAGAGCTCCACAGTGCCCCACTCAGCATTCTGGGTCAGTATAACATTTATCATGTAAATGTTCTGACTGTTTGATGCTAAACTTGGAAATAGAGAATTAGGCATAAAGATTGTATTATTAAATTGGGTTCCTTTTCAGATATATATATAAAAAAAAATCTTTTCATCCATTTTTCCTTTTTTTTTTTTTTTTGTAAAGAATTTCAGGAAAAATGAAAAAAAAATCTATATATATTTTTACGGCTTTCTGATTTTTTTTTTCCAAATCTAATCTCAACTTACTTTTCTAACATGATGCAACAAAAGCAGGATTAACACTTTTTTTTTTTTTTTTTTTTTAATACCCCTGATTTCAAAAGAAGCAATGGTTAAGGAGGTATCCCAATACTTTTGTCCATATCCAGGAGCTAAAAGGCAGAAACTACCTATTAATACTGCCCTCACTTTAAGCCACTTTAAGATGCTGAAACTATATCCTCCTTAACGCGGTAATCCAGACAGCAGGGAAACCCTGGGTATAAATACAGCTCACTGCCCGTTACATCACCACACGGTCATACAGACGCTCAGTGATCTGTGAGTTCTTCACTTTGTCATGACTGATGGTCAGTGCTGGACGCAGTGTGTGCCCGTGTGCCCGGCCAGGCTCCGGGCTGGTAAAAGAGAATTAGTCTCAGATGGGTGGCTGGAGGTCATTCTCTCTAATCTGGGCGTATTTATATCCTGTCCTCAGCCATCAGCACCGGCCCAAAGTTTCTGGAACGGCCAGGTCTTGACGGCACAGTGAAGCAGGCGGATCGCCCGGCCAGATCCGTTCAGACCGGGCGGCTCGGAGACAGAGAGACGTCCAGCAGCAGTTTTCTGCACTGGCAGAGCTGCTTAATAACTGAAGCCATAGCTGTGGACTGAGGCAAACACACACACACACATACACACACACACACACACATACTCTCACTGCCAGAGTTACATAACAGGTCAGCTCCCTATATCTTCTAAGAACTCGCCCTGTGGGCGCGGCGGTGTGGCCACTGGCTCTGACTGAATGGTAAAGGAATGACTGTAATACCTTGCTAATTGCTGCAATTAACTCTTTAACAGCCAACAGTTCATGCCTACCTCAGGAGGATAGTGCAGAAACCAGGGGTGGGTAGGAACCAAAAAAGATCATTTTTGTAATTATAAAAATATATAGTAAAAAAATTAAGATATTTAAAAAACATTTTTACACTATTTATTTCAATGTTTCAGCATGCAGACATAACATCAACAGGGGCTTATTCTTAAAAACCTGCTTTTCATAAACTCTCAGATACTCATGCATAGTACAGTGCTTTTCTTTTATTCAGTTTTTGATGCACATAATCTAGTTACATTATAACTATTTAGTGTTCTTTTAGCATAAATTACAAAAGAAATGTTGTCGGTAATATTGTCACTTTTAATATTACATTGGGGGGGGTGCCATATCGTTTTGTATGCAATAATATCGCCAACTTTTTTAAATATCGATATTATACCCTGAAATATTGTGTGTCATATCACCCACTCCAAAAAAATTCAGACTATTCTCATTTCCCATTATATATATATATATATATATATATATATATATATATATATATATATATACTAGAAATAGATTATATCTGTCCAGTATCATTTATTTACTTTAATCCAGGATACATGGAGATATTTGGAGTGCATTATTAGTATCATAACATTCTGGATCATTGACTTCTGTTTCAAATGTAATATAATTATTGTATGTTTTTTGTATCTCAGTTAGGGGACTCCCATATCATATCGTATGCAATAGTAAAATGAATTTATTTTTGTTCTAGCAGTGTATTCTTCAAATATTTTTTGTATTTTTTTATCAATACGAGATTGATTAACTGATGTGTTATTTTAGCATGATTATGTTTGCAGCTGCTCCCAGATTGCTGTAAGGTTTAACCGAAACCCTGTATGACATCCAAAGGAGCATTCATCTTGTTTCCTTCAGGCTCTCTCCTAGTTCAGAGGCTCAGTTTGATGAGTGTAGAAATAAAGCCGTGTAGAACAGCCGGCACCTCGGGACACGCCATTTACATCTCTCATCATAAACCATCCCATCATCTTTCTCAGCTCCGACCCTGCGTGTGCACTCCATCTCCCAAAACACCAGAATAATATTCCCGTAGATCTCAGCTTTCAGGGCCATGCCTAAGTGTGTGCCATATTGTATCATTTACACTAATTTACACTAATTTCGACATAATTCTTTCGTCTATTTTGTGTATGTTTAGCTTTTTAATGTAAAGCTTTCGTAATGTGGTAGATTTTACATTATTGGTTGTAAAAAATGTTTAGGGTTAGTACAAAATATAGCTATCGTGCTATATCGTATCATTTTAATATAATATCATATGTAATGTATATAAATGTATATATTTTTTTATTAAAACATCCTAAAGGCGCACCCAATTCTCTAAGACCCTCCCCCTGACTTGACAAAAGGCTGGTTAATACTTATACAGCTTTGAAAAAAATTAAGAGACCACTTCAGATTCTGAATCAGTTGCTGAATCAGTTTTGCTAAGTTTAGGTAAAATGAACGTTGTTGTTTTATTCTATGAACTACAAACAACATTTCTCCCAAATTCCAAATAAAAATATTATTTAGAGCATTATTTGCAGAAAATGAGAAATGGCTGAAATAACAAAAAAGATGCAGAGCTTTCAGACCTCAAATAATGCAAAAAAACAAGGCCATATTCATAAGAGTTTAAGAGTTCAGAAATCAATGTTTGGGGGAATAACCCTGGTTTTTAATCACAGTTTTCATGCATCTTGGCATGTTCTCCTCCATCAGTCTTACACACTGCTTTTAGATAACATTATGCCACTCCTGGTGAAAAAATTCAAGCAGTTCAGCTTGGTTTGATGACTTGTGATCATCCATCTTCCTCTTGATTATATTCCAGAGGTTTTCAATTTGGTAAAATCAAAGAAACTTTAAGTGGTCTCTTTTTTTTTCCATGGCTGTATATAAAAAAAAAACATTTGCTGCAGTAGTGTATTCTCAAAACTAATAACATTTATTTTTTTCAGCATTTTGTCCAATCACCAGGAATATTGTTAGTGCAAAAAATGAGATTATTTTAGAGCCATATCAGCCAACTCTAACGCTCCCTGTTAAGTGTTGAAATCCCCAGAAAACAGTGGGGTATCTGAAGGTCGATGATGGCGTGATGATCCATAACGTCATGCTCTGTAAGACAATATAGAGATTTTCAGGCCGTTCGCTTTCAGAGACGGCAAAAACACCGGAGTGCACGTTAGAGCATCCAGCTGCCCAGGTTGCAGGCTGGCAAGAAATCTGTGCTGATTGCTGCTTTTTTACCCCGAGCATTCTGGGCCGTTCTGCAGTTTTCAACGGGTTGTGCTGCGCTCAGTAAAAGCCGACGGCTGTTCGGATCCACCGCAGCAGATTCTGCTAACATTGCCAGTCTCAAACTGCAATTAGGCTGCAGGTTTTTGTTGCCTTTGTTTGTGCTCTTGGTTACTTAGGATGCAGTTGGAGTTTAGAGCGGCTTCATCCAGACGTTCTCCGTCGCAGGTAGACACGTCATTAATCTCCGTCTGCTGCAGGTTTGATAAACAGCCGGTATATAAACAGACACCAGAAGACGTGGATGGAAACTTGATGGGCTCATCATTTACAAGCTGATTATGTGTTCAATTTACTTTATCAGAACTTTACAACTATTCTCATTACTACATCCCAACCTTGGTGATATGAGAAATTCTGGAATGAATCCCAAATCTGTTAATTTTTAACAGTTATTGCTTATATAGTAAGTGTAATCAGCTTTGACACACCAAGACATGAACTCTACATGAACTCCATCTAAACTCCACCTGAACTTCATCTGAACTTCCCTTGACCTCTGAAGATGTCTTTGGTATCAGGATGACCTTCAGACGATCAAGTCATGTCAGTCTTACCCTGCGTACACACTAAGCAATAAAACCAGTTGTAATTGTCCATGTATCAGGCGATAAGCACGCTCACCTGATTTGCATTGTTAATCAAATCAGTATTACTGATTTAATTAAGAGACGATATAGGCCTTTTTATTGATAAACCGAACTTTGGCTGAAACCAAACAAAATGAAGCCTTTAGCCGAATGCCTAATGTTCCAAACACAGTTTTTCTAAGGTTTTCATTTATTCTGACACATTTTCCACCCACTAAATTAAATAAATAGAAATTGTATTTTGTTTCTCCTTTTTAAAAAAATTAAAATATGTATGGAACACTTAACCTTTTTAATAGCCCAGCACACGTACCAGCAAAGCTTGAGCATTGCTATTCCAGTCATGTATTTACTTGAGCAGTGCTATTCCAGTCCTAAATTTACCTCAGTAGTGCTTATAAAGTTGCAAGTAAAATCTACTTAGACAAATGCTGCCAGGCTAAAGCTAAGTTAGCTCAGCTAACATTACTATCATAGCCTTGTAAAGCTTATATCTTTCAGCTGGAAAGCAGCCAGTTTGTGAAAGAGTAGTAGTATACTAAGTAATCTGATACAGAGCGTATTTAATTTATTAGTGCTGGGTGTTAAAATTAAACCTAAATCGCTGTTTGTTTTTTGACATCATTAACGGAAGAGTAAACTTCTTATGCATGTCATTTTCACTGCTTTAACTTCACATCAGCTTCAATTATGACTCTTCACTCGCTGTCTGTTATGTGCATGTGCACGCCCTTTAACAGCAACCATAGGTTTTAATGTTATGGCTGCTCAGTGTAGATAGAAGAGGCTTCCGTCTGTATAAGTCTGTATGGATGCATGCTAGTGTGCTAGCTGTGTATTTAGACCGATGGTATGGGGTATGAAAATGTGATGTAAATGTAATGTAAATATGGTGGGTCAGTGCAGCGTACTGCTGAATCCTCCCACATGCTGAACCTCCTGCTCTTCTTTATGGAGATCCGAGCCGAACAGAACTGATGAGAATTCCCTCTGACTGATACGGAGCCCGCAAGCCCTGAAGGCGGTCAGAGGGCCTCGCTGACCCTCATTCGCCCTCCACAGCATCGTGTGAACTCCACCCACAGGGGCGCTCTCTGGGGAATGGCTGCAGAACAGAGACAACACCTCCGCTTTCACACTTCAGTCAAGGGTACAGAGCTCTGCAGCGCTCACAGTTACAGAAATCGTATTTTGATTTCTCTACACTGAAGTAGTTTTTTTTTTTCTTTTGTATTTGACTAATATGACCCTAAAATAATATCACAATGTTTTAGAGTATTTTTGCAGTTCTTGGCAATCAAAACTTGCTATTACAACCTAAATATTACAGTTTTATGCAGTATAAATATAACAAGTTAAATTAAATAACTTTAAATGATAATAAATAAATTTAATAGAAAACAAATCTATAAACGTTTGTCTAATTCGTTAAACACAAACAGTAACCAAGACCCTGTTTTTTAATAATATAACAATATTTATTTAACAAAATAAAAAATGTAGCAACAAAAGTCGAACACGAAAGTGAAATGCAGATTATGTATTACATGCATATAAACTGGACAATTAATTAACAGTAAATATTGTAAACAACAAAACAAATACAAATATATCTATAATCCTCATGTGGGATTTTTTTTATCATGTAAAACCAAAAGTACACAGACACAACATCCCTGCCTATAGCACAGTTGAGCTTGAGAGGGCTTTGCAGAGGCAGAAATGAAAGTAAAAGCACCCCCCCCCCCAACCCCCAAAGGTTAGGAAATGTTTCTACAAATTTAAGCAGAACTGGTATGTTTCTTTACTTCTAAGGAACACATTTCAGCTATTAATAGAAATAATATGGTTTAATAATATATCACTTCATTTTCCGTTTTACATACTGCTGTCCCATGTCTTTTGGCATTACAATATTTCCTGTTGTATGGATAATAGCAAAAATATTGCCCATGATACGTCAGCTGGTATTAACTTTTTTTTTATACATTGGCTGTGACATCACTGAGATTCAGGCTCTAAACCTGTAGTTCCCAATGGAATCCAGTACTGATCCAGCTCCCCGACCAGAACCAGAATGTTTGTAGGTGGTGCAGCATCTACTCATTAATGTTTCTGCAGACGTCTGCCATTTTAACAAAGCACAATGCTGTGACACGTCAAGGACAAAGGAGGTCATTGGTAGAGAATAGCCTCAGTGTCTGAAAGCAGAGTGAGGTCAGTGTTCTGATCTGAAATGAGTGGGCGCAGATATAGCGCGGTGTCCGGCGTGCCTTCACCATCTGTGCCCCTGAAAACCTCATGATGTCCAACAGGCCATCGGGGTCCAAGGATCAAGACCAACTGCCAGCATAACAGAACCAGGGTCCAAAAAAACTGTACAGTAAACATCCACATCAGCATCTGTTTCACAAGACTGTGTGACAGTTACAATTCTAATGCATGATCAATATTGGATTTATTTCAGAATTTAAAGGATCTAGAATGTGCTTCATATTGTTTATATTATTTATGAAGTAATATTTCCTATTCTAGTATATAGCGGTGTTTATTGAGGTGTTTATGGACTAATATCTCCCAGTCTAGTGTATTGTTGAGTTTAATGAGGATGATTATTGACTATTATGTACGAGTTCAGTGTATTTATGTGTTTATAGAGGGTGTTTCTGGACTAACATCTACTATTCTAGTGTATAGGAGTGTTTATTAAGGGTGTTTGTGGAATAATATCTCCTATTCTATTGTATAGGAGTGTTTATTGAGGATGATTATTGACTATTATCTACTAGTCCAGTGTATTTCCGTGTTTATTGAGGTGTTTATGGACTAATATGTCCTTTTCTAGTGTATATGATTTTTTAATGAAGGTATTTAAGGACTAATATGCCCTAAGAGTGTTTTTTGAAGCTTTATTGACTAATTTTCCCTATTCTACTGTATAGGGGTGTTTATTGGTGTGTTTATAGTCTAAAATGTCCTATTCTAGTGTATGAGTTAAAGTCGTTTATGGAGTAATATTGATTTAAGTGGGTCAAACTTCAAAATTATTGATGGTTTTCATGAGCCATCGTCTCTCTCATCATATAGTTTTCGCTGTAGCCTCAGAACAAAAGATGCCCCAGGGGTTCTTCTTCTCCACCTAACTCGCCGTGGTTCTTGGAAAGAGAACAAAGTGGCAAGTCCAGAACTGAACAGGACATTTGGCAGGGAGGGGTGTCCCACTCTGCTGTCCCATAATTCCTTCTGGATGCAGGCCTGTCAGGACACACGTCTGCTTAGGCTTGGCAGCGAATGAGAGAAACATGCCGATGCCAAGAGTTCGCTGATTACGCCATCGTTCTGCTTAAACTGCTTTGTTCCATCAGATACAGTCTCCCAGTTGTTTTAATGCTTCTCGCTGTCTCTTTCATGCTTAGTGAAATGAAAGTAAAGGTTTTGTTGTAATAAAAATAGCTGCACCCAGAAGGAAGTGTGGGATTATAATGCTTTTCAGAAGAAAAATAAAAGTTACCAGGAACAATAAATGATTATAAATTTAAACTGATATAAGCAATTTTTATTGAACTACACATACATATGTTGTGTGTAGCACCTGTAACTCTGCAACACAGCAACTCAGCATGAAGTTATAGAGGTTCCTAATGGAATACAGATCCAATCATCTCACAGAGTTCCTGCAGATTGTAGCGGTGGAGTGTTGATAGCACGTTCAATAGCATCCCACACATTTTCAATTAGGACTGCACGATATTGAAAATATTTTACATTACAAATGTTCTGTTTTCAACAATATATATATCGCGATGTTAAACAATACAGGGCCCATGACATCACCAGCCCCGCCCTTACCTGTGTCTCGCAGCTGGACAGATTGAGAGCTGTCAGTGCTGAGCACTCAAAACCTGAGGAAAACAGCTAAACAACAGTAATCAGCCCTTTTAATCAGGCATTTAAATGGCTTTTTAAAAGGTAAATAAGAGCGTTTTTTCTGGGATTAAAAGCATGAATTCAGTTGTAACTGGAAATATCTGCGCAAAACTGTGCTGGACTGAGGTGCACAGCTTTCAACACCTGCGTTTACAAGCATGTGCCCAACCATTGGTACGTAGGCTATGTGATTACCTTGTGTTTACTCCTGCCTCCCCCTCTCACTCCCCTTTGTGCTTCTCAGGCAGCAGCAGCCTGTCACTTACACAACACAGAGACAGTGCTGTGTAACTACTTTTTTGTTAAAGAATCAAAGCATTGCAACATGTCGTGTTTGATTTAATTGCTTTCATCACTGAAGATGACCCACTGCCATTCTGGGTCATTTCATTACAGTCTGGTACGGGTACCCTCCAAGTTTCATTCCTGTTCCTTCTGGGTGCAACGATTGTTTTTGATGATGGGTGTATTTATTACATAAACACAGTTTTAGCTTTAAGTTAACTTCAGTACTAGCCTAAATGTTAGTTGAGGTAATCTAGTTTCTAAAAGGTGAGCTTAGTCCGTTGCTTCTGTCCGGTGTTCTTTTTATAGAGGCTGTAAGTAAACATTGACTACGCCAACACTGGCATTTCCTCCTCCTAAAATACTCTAGATAATCCACTGTAACAAGCTGTGTGTTGTACAGGGTATGATTACACAGACTTAATTATGTTTACAAAGCAGAAAAAAAAATATTCAATTAAGGAACATCAGAAAAAGAATCACATTGAAAACAGTTTGTTTATGCACCAATATCTCCTCCTATACACTTACAGTGTATATGAGTGGTTATTGAGGGTGTTTATGGACTAATACTTCCTATTCTAGTGTATATGAGGATTTATTCAGGTGTTTTGGACTAGTATCTCTTATTCTAATCTACTGTGTATGAGGGGTATATAAGAAATCCCCTTTTGTGTAATATAGCAGAATGGGGTAAACATTATATTGCATCAAATTCTATGATGTATTTGAAATTTTCAAGATCAGTAACATTTAGCGTTAGTTGCTGTCATCGTTTGTCCTCCCTTCCTTGCACACCCACACTGTAATGAGTTCTGGACTCAGCACTATAGTGTGAATTATAGTCAGCAGAAAACAGCTCCATATGTCTCCGGGTTGACGGCAAAGACAAATAGGCCGTATTAATAGCAAATAAAAGCCTCTGGCCCAGAAAATAGCGGTAAACTGAGACACAACAAGGTGACACTTTCATAATTTACTTTAAACTAAATAAACGCTTTTAGAATTCCTATTAATTTTGCATTAATATGCAGTAATTTGTGGTTTTGTAGCTTATTCTTATTTTGGGATTTTTGAAACTGTTCTTATTTTGTTTACAGTTCTGTTTTGTTCAGTATAAATATTAGCACAGTGCCATGATATGCTTGCATTTTGTGTCTGTGAATTTAAATTACCTTAAATGACATCATCTGTCAAACATGGTGGTGGCAGTGTTACTGCATGGGTACAGCTGTCAGTGAAACTAGGTTACTGTTGTTTATTGATGATATTCTGCTGGTAAAAGTTGCAGGATGAGTTACGAAATGTATAGAAACATACTTTTTTTCACAGTAGAGACCACAATATAGAGCCAGAGCAGCTAAAGAAGGAGGCAAATAAGACATTTTTTGTTAATGGTATTGTTAATCACCATAACCCAAGTGCTTGATTTGATAGAATTCATATTCCAGTTCCAAAGTCAGAAGTTTGTTAATAATTAACAGTTTATTGTTTTTTTAAAGAGTGTGTTTATATTATAATGTTTATATTATATAATGTTTTATCATTATATCTGGCACTGCCATGATATATAAAACTGGCTAAAATTATAGAAAATTCTTTAAAAAGATGTCAATAATATTGTTTATCATAGTAATATTTGGGACAGTATTTCATACAAACAAATCAAGCTTTTTCTTTTTTTTTTTGAATGCACTTCTTTCTAGAACAATATATCATTGATTGTGACTATTTAAGAACCTCTCTCTCTCTTTCTTTTTCTCTCTCTCGCTTTTTCTCTCTCTCTCTCTGTCTCTGCAGGAAGAAGTCGTTTCTGTTCTCGGCGCTCTACGCTGCCTGTATACTCGGTGGGCGTCATTTGATGAAGCAGAGGGAGAAGTTTGAGCTGAGGAAACCTTTAGTGTTATGGTCATTAACCCTTGCCGTCTTCAGGTAAATATCTGCATCTCCTGCATATGAGGAAGATGAATAAACTTAAAGCTGAATTATGAAGCTTTCCTGCCTAAAATATCAGCTTCAGAATCAGGTTTGTTGTCACTGACTGTGTAATAGAGGGGAGAATAGTGTCTTTATCTGAAGTCTCGTGACACTGATAACTGCACTATGTTACTCTGGTGATACGGTGCTGGACAACACTCTCCAGAACTGTATAACACTGCGTAACCCAGTCATACTAGTGTAAAATCCTGTAATATTACTTAACCACTTAAGTACACATGCTTCTCTCTCTTTTCAGAGATTCTTCTGTATCTCTTAGCTTGTCCAGAAATGCATGTGTAAAGCAGGTCCTTTAGGGGTGGCTTAAGGTGCAAATTATACTATACTATAATTATACTATAGGGGAAACCTAGGGGGATTTTGATTCTGAAGATGATATTGTTGGGTATAATAATTTAGATTTTTTTATTTAGATTTTACACACATTTCACCCCCTCCTATGACTCACCTGTTTCTTCTTTCTGCTGTTTTGCTGCAGTATATTTGGTGCCATGCGAACTGGGAGCTATATGATGTACATCCTGATGACCAAAGGCCTGAAGCAATCAGTATGCGATCAGAGTTTCTACAATGGACCGGTCAGCAAGTTCTGGGCATACGCCTTCGTGCTGAGTAAAGCACCCGAGCTCGGTGAGGCATTCCATGTTCTACACTTTCCTTTTTTCAACCCTTTAATAAGATAATAGCCTTTAGTCTTGTCTTACGTTAAGCTAGGTTAAGTAAACAAAACATTTTCTTTTAAAGTCAAACAAGCATTGGATGTTCTTCTACACAGATGTCTCTCCTGAAAACTGTTTATATGGGTGAATAAAGAGCTTCCGTTTATTTACAGTAAGCTTAGATTTGCAGATTTTCACTAAGGCTAGCTGCGATTAGCGGCTAATGCCACCCGACAGCGCTACACTGAGGAACCCTCAGTGTTCTGGTAAGCCAGGGGGCTATCAGCTAGCGGTTCGTCCCATGTAGCTTGTTTTAACACAGTGAACAAGCAGGCTACAGGCAGATATACTCACCTCTGAATGGCAAAAGAGCTAGCACCTATCATGGTTAGCGGCTACGGCTAATGCTACTCCAACCCCGGTGCTGGAGAACTAAACTAAAACTTCAGTGGAGTGGATTTACTGTTCCTTACAACCTGACTGGTAAAATTCATAAATAAGGCACACCGGATTATAAGACGTTCAGTTAGGAGCTGTGCTGAATTTGTCAAGAATTTAATTTAATTACTTAAATTTCTTTCCCTTTAAAAATGTGTTTGAGAGCATCAGTTGTAAAGTTGTGAAGAGGTAGAGTTGGTATTAAGTGAACAGCCCTATTTGAGTAATGTTCTATTCCATATTATGACAAGAACACTGTGTTTTTTAGTTTTAGTAAAATGTAATTTAATATTTAATGAACTACTCATATGCACTACATAGCAACACGGTAAAATGTATATGATTTTTTAAATATTGTTTTTGTTATTAATATTTTATTAGGTGGACAAACATCTTAAACATCGTATAATGTTCTTGTTTAGTGACTTCATGTTTCCCACCTACGTCACTGATTTAGATTAATTTCTAGTAGCATAGCCCAGTTCCTTATGACATACAGTCACTGTTATAGCACAGCATCCAACTGTAATGACAGCCTGTACCTTTTATATTATACCTTAAGGGCACTGTTGTCATTTGTTTTGGACATTAACTGTGTCTGTACCTTTTACTGTAGTACATTTTATTCTGACTAATTTAAAAGGAATGCTCCACCCTTCACCCAAATCCAGTTTGATTGGAGGTTTGTGAGTGTTGGCCTCCTGCTGCTGCTGCTTTAGTGAATTTTCAAGAGCGTGTCTTTGAATAAACCGGATCTTCAACTCATCAGCATAAACCCAACACCAGTGTACCGCTTTAAACTTCCTTTAAGTAAACACTGAGGTTTACCCTGCACATAGTTGAGTTTAATGTGAGGCTGACATCAGCACTCAAACCTCTCAGGTGTTTAAAGCATCTAGGGTTTGAAAGGTTTCAGGGCGTTTTCACTCTTGGCCCAAATAAATAAGTCTACACCCAGGACCGATTGTGAACTCGCTATCCTTGGTTGTACAAAAAAAAACACAAGTGGGTACACAACAGTGAACATGTCCATGTCCCCCAGACCATTATGCTACTACAATCATGCTTTACAGCTGTCTTGATACTCATCACCAGGGTGCTGCTACACATGCTGGTCACCACCTGAGCCAAACAAAAAAAGTTTATCTTGGTCTCATCAAACCACAGGACATGGTTCCAGTAATCCATGCACTTGGATGGCTTTCTTGTGCATCAGCTTCAGAAGAGGCTTTCTTCTGGGACAATGGCCTTGCAGACCAAGCTGGTGCATTGTGTGTTGTATGTATGGCCTGAGCACTGCAGGCTGACCTCCCACCTCTCCAACCGCCACAGCAATTCTGAGAGTACTCATGCGTCTAGGTATGATGCTGAACACATGGACTGAACATCTTTAGTTAACCATGACGAGGTCTGTTCCGAGCAGAACCAGTTGTGGAAAACTGCTGTATGTGTGTTAGGGCTGCAGCTATCGATTATTTTTGTAATCGGGTACTCTACTGAAAAATCGATTCGATTAATCGAGTAATCGGATAAAACATTTTTTTTTGTTAAAGAGCAATTAAAAAGGCATTTTACTTAGTAATGAATGACCAATTGGTTTCCTTTTTTAGATAAGTTATATTTTTTAATTCACAACATACATTTCCAAATTGCAAATACAAATAAATAAAACACAATAAATAAATAAATACCACAATAAAAAAAATATTAGTAATTACATTACTTTCACATTAGGATTTCTTGTAAGTATCAAATATAGGGTATTAATCAATAAAAAAAGGCATAAACATCGTCTTTGTGTTGTGCATCTTAGCTTCTGAACAGCAGAGACGTTGTCAGTTCTGTTGGATCAGTGTGCTGCATTCTTTTACCACCAAGCCACTTCTCCAAAATATATCAGGACCTGTGGAATAATTGTGAAACAGAAGTATTACAAATGTGGGTTTTTTCTTTATTTATATGTTGGACTACTTGGGTCTAATTACATCACTAAGACTAATAACTCTAATAATAAGTTCATGGCCGTGCATTTATGAACACTAAGATTGAAACCTATCGCACTGGGGCACATTAGACACTAGTGGTAATTAATATTTTATCCAATAAATAAGAGACACACTTCCTTTTATGAACAACAGTGTTCATACAGTTTTTGTCTCACCGGCCAAATGTACTCTTAGATGAAGAAATTATGCATTTAGTTTTCAGCCAAATCGAAGTTACCAAATCGAATCGAAGTTTGTGAATCGAGTTACTCGATTTACTCGAGTAATCGTTTCACCCCTAATGTGTGTTATTTTCAGAGAACAGTAAATATATACTGCTATACAAGCTGTACACTGACTACTCTAATTTATATTCAAGTTTAATTTGTATAGTGTTCCATGCAAAGATACTATATAATATTTACAAAAAATGTAAGAGAGAAATATTATGTACAGGGGACATTCCAGGATTTTGGTACATTTCAGGGGTGGTCACTTCTAAAAATTTGATCTTCAATTTGATCATTTTTAGTCATATATTTATTAAATACAGGTAATAGACTATCAAAAAGTTTGATTCGTCAAGCTCCGGTATCAAAGCAGTTTTTTTAATTAGATTATGCAACATATTTGGTAACTTACAGTAACAGGGTTGCGTGTAACAGAGTTACAAATCTAGGCTAAGTTGTGGTTTACCCCAGGAACAGATGCTAACTGTAAAATTTTGCTATGTATACAAGATCAAGGGCAAACATGGTTATATAAGTATATAAAGAAAAATTTGACTCTACTCATTATTAGTCTTACAATATGAGTAACAGGGTTGCGTTCACTGAGTGACACACACAACTTGGACAAACATATTTGGGAAAAAAAAAAAACTTGAAAATTGTTAGAGCACTTACTCTTGGTCTTGCCACGCGGGCAGAAAATGTCCTTGTGATGTAAAACTTCCTTTGTGCCAGTAGACAAATATTTTTAACTCGTTCTTTGCCAGGTAAAATTCCTTATGGTAACAGGGTTGCGCGCATGTTGTGGGACACTAATTAATAGCATAAAAACTGTAACATGCAATACAATGTAGACCAAAGAAGTTGTTTTCATAAGTAAAGGAGATGCATATCAACAAAATACAAGAGGAAGGAATTTATTTAGAGCTTATTTTAATTGTTAAATTTGCTAAAGGAGTTGGTCACCCAATGTGTGGGACAAGAGAAAACGGCCATTTTTTGAGGTGGTCCAAAGGTATTTGGTCTTTTGAATAATATCTAAGGAGCTTATTTTTCCACCATATTTTACAGTTTACTATTTTTCGCAAAAAATAGTCATTTAGGTATTTTGGATACGTACATTCGAAGTTTAAGTGGTGGGACCGGAAATGTACCAAAATCCTGGAATGTCCCATAGAGAGATACGTTTTGCTTGAATTCAGTTAAATGATGCATTTTGTTTGTGTTCGATAAAGACAGTTAGATCATCATCTAGTTTAAACCTGCTTTTTTTTATGAACATAAAGATGTTTTATAAAGGATTATCAAATAACATGTTTTTTTACTTAAATGAAATCTCACAGTGAATATCAAGCACAGTGGAAGAGTGTCCTAAAACTTTGGACAGACATTGTCTTGGTTAGAGACCTCATAGAGAGTGTGTGTGAGTGTGTGATTGCTGCAGGGAGTATTTTCTGCCTCTCTGGGTCTTTTGTGAGAACTCGTCCCCAGAGAACGGGGACACACTCAAACAAACACTGGATCCTCCACGGCCTGAGTTCTGCCCGGTGAACCATAACACATATTCAGGGCCTATCAGGGATGCAGCAGAAGAACGATTGTTACACACTCTCTCACACACACACACACACACACACACACACTCAAAATCAAAATATTAAAAAAAAAAAAAAAAAACATACATTGCACACCCCTAGTGTTCAGCGCCATATCTCTCAGTACAGCACTCTCTCTCATGTATTATTGCGCAAGTCTGTAATAAAGATTAACCCGATACCGCACTGTACATATTACCAATCGCTCACATGTATAAAATACACCCAGCGACCCAGCAGTGCCCAATCTTATCACCATCCCGGCCAGCGGCTCTCCCAGATGTGTGACGCCCCAGACTGTTCAGCAGGACTGTTTCATTCTGCTGCCTCACAGAGTGGGATGGGTCGGGCTGTTAAAGTGTATCAGGAGTAAACAGTAGCCTGGCAGCGCTTCTGTTTGCTAACCTATAAAAGGTTAAAGTGTGCCAACACTAACATTCCTGCAGATAAGCTTCACAACCGGCCAAGGCGTCGGGGCTGTGCTGGGCTGTGCTGAGCTGAGCTGGGAAACATCTGCTCCGCTCCAAACAAAACCAAAGCAGAGATCCACGTAAAAAAAACGTGCTGTAAAACTAAAATATGAGGTGCTGCCGGGCAGAGTGATGCTAGATTAAAGCTTGTGTGTGTGTGTGTGTGCGTGCGTGCGTGTGTTACAGTAATGCTTTGGGACACCCCATGTAATCCTTTGTCTTTTTTTTTCTCCATATACATATTGAACAAAACACTATATGTCCAAATGTTTGTGAATTGCCAATATATTAGAACTTTTTGAGGCTGATAACCTAGCATGAAGCTATTGGCTCCATGCCTCATGCCAGGTGTGGGTTAAAGGGGTATTGGTATCGCTGCAATCAGCCAATATTACTCAGAATTAGGCGATCTTGTTTAGACTGTTTTTAGTGCTGGATAAGCAACAATTTTCTGTTTCCATATAAGCTTTACAATGCAGTTCTAAACAGGTAATCACAGTCTATCTCAGCTGGAGATGAGCCGGATTGTTAGGTTATTGTTATTATAAAATAACATTATATTTAAATAACAATATATTTAACAGTAAATAAAGGATATTTTATTCAGTAAGATGACTCCGGAAAACAGTGAGGAAAACCGGAAAACCGTTCCTACAATATAGACAATATAGTCAAAATAGACAAAAACATATTATATAAAATTATTATACATATGTATCTCATGAAATCTGTTTATTTTAGTAAGTAAAGTGCTTCTGTGTTTTTAGTCACATTAAATTTACAGTGTTTGTTTAGAGGTGGCCGTAATTAGGGGAACCTGTACCAGCTTTGGCTGGCATTACTGGGGTATCATTATTGATCAGCCGATCGAGCTGAAAGATGTTAGGCAATCCAAATCGCCCCCAAAATCACAGATTGCACTTTCTCTTCTATGAAACCCCCAGTATTGAGCAGTGTAGCAGTGGAACTGTCTTCTCTGGAATGATGAATCTTCTTCCAATTATTTTGAGTTGGATAAGTTGGGAATTGTCCAAAACCTTGTCTTTGCTGGTCATTGTTAGGCAGTAGAGACAGTTACTTCAACAAAAACAGGACAAGCTCTTTTAATATCCTTGATTTGAGAAGAAATTTTAAACATGCTTTTAAAAAAAAAATCAAGTACAAATCTACAATTTAATGATATTATTTTCAGACAAATCATCATTTTGGTTCCCAAATATTCTGTCCATTGCTTTGAGTTTTGTTTACTAACATCTATCTCTCTCTCTCCCCCTCTCTCTCTCTCTCTCTCTCTCTCTCTCTCTCAGGAGATACCCTGTTCATCGTGCTTCGTAAGCAGAAGCTGATCTTCCTGCACTGGTATCATCACATCACCGTGCTGCTGTACTCCTGGTACTCCTATAAAGACATGGTGGCCGGCGGCGGCTGGTTTATGACCATGAACTACCTGGTGCACGCCGTCATGTACTCCTACTACGCCCTGAGAGCGGCAGGGTTCAGAGTGTCCCGCAAGTTCGCCATGTTCATCACCCTCACCCAGATCACGCAGATGGTGATGGGCTGCGTGGTCAACTACCTGGTCTACTCCTGGATGCAGCAGGGCCAGGAGTGCCCGTCGCACGTCCAGAACATTGTGTGGTCGTCCCTCATGTACCTCAGCTACTTCGTGCTCTTCTGCCAGTTCTTCTTCGAGGCCTACGTCAACAAGACCAAAGGAGCCAGGGAAATGAAGAAGAGCCAGTAAAATGCACCAAAAGATAGTGAGTGAGAGAGAGTGTGAGGGAGGGCGAGCGAGAGAGAAGGTAAAATTGCACCAATGCGAGGATAATTTAACGAGAAGTCTTAATGTAGGAGTGTTTACAGGATCGGAGGGGAACAATAAATGGGAAAAAAACTGTCTGGAGGTTTCGCGGTTTAAGCTTGTGCATACTGTACTACTAATGCATAAAGATAAACCTCCCCTCCACCGGGGGGCTCTACTGAGCTGCACTGATGAATTATTACTATGATAACTGATGAAGAAGAAAAAAAATAACAACGTGTCTTTACGTGATGTTTATGTGCCCAATGCTATTCTCTATATTTAAAACAATAAATAATGTATAAATACAAAGAAGGGATACATTTTAATAAATATTCTAGCCTAGATTAAGGGAGTGTGAACGTTGTAGAAAAAACATAAATTAAACAAAGGGAATGAATGATATGATATGATTGAGCGAATAGATTGAGCGATTGATGATGGAAATTTCGTTTTTGTGGTTACGTCTACGATGTTTGTCTTTTGAATCTTTAAATCTGAAGTCAGCATTAATGTTGTCGTTACTGTTCCGTTTTAATTTTTTTATCGATTTAGAAGTTAGCGCCAGAGGTAATTTTGTACGAAAGCCATGTCGACGGACGACCGGTGAAACATTTGCTCTAAAAAAGCAACAGCGAAGATACAAAAAGCAGAAAAAGCCACTGGGTGTTTTGTATTCAGCAGCATTGCAGCGCCAAATTCTCTCAGGTTTGATGAGTTTTCCCATTTGATGTGCATATCATTTAGGAAAGAAATGATTATAAAATCTCAGTAGATGTTAAAGATAGTGAGTAGCAAGTAGCTAGTAGACTTGAAACTTCTACGCCATCGAACATTCGCTAAAAATACGACAAAAAAAAAAAAATAACCCAGCGCTGAGAGGACTATATGGGCCTGGCTGATCATCCAACCATCACGGCTCTTTACCCGAACATGATTCACTCAGCCTCTATGAGCCGATGAGTCACTGGCCGCGCTGCCCTCTATGGGGTGTGGCCTAATTCCTGAGGCTAGAGGTCGGCGTCCGTCATCATCTATTCCAAAGACCAATGCCGACAAGGGTCTAAAGCGGACCCTTTTTGAAGGAACTTTGAGTTTGAGCGTATTTAAACATGCAACATGTCTACATACACTGTAATAAAGCTGTTATTGATTGGAATTTAATGTGGTGTTTGTTTCCTTTATTTAAGTATTTTCTGAAGACCAGTGGGGTTTTACCTGATGGTCATGGCGCCCCAAGTGGAAAGTCGTAGTACTGCTAAGGCCTACTCTAGGCCTAAAATAATAGTGTGGTAGCCCTGTGATGTCCTGAGCATGGTAAAACTGAGTGAAAGGAGGATAATAATAATAATGATAATAAAATATACAGAGGTACAGGACTATATGCTCAGTGGAGCTTAAAAAACATGGATAATGAGTGTAGAAACAAGGAGGTGGTCATAATGTTATGGTTGATCAGTGTTTATATTTCTGATCTCTCTGATCTTAATGAAAGTATTACTATGAGTTAAGCAGCAGATGATTGACTGTGAGTGAACACCGCCTCTCACACATCAAATCACAATGAGTATTAATAATCCGAGCCTCAGATTAGATTGTGACGCTCCGCCGCGCTGGGTTTAATGAGGATGTGATGCGAGCTGTCTTCCTGTTTACAGTGGAGGAAATGCAGTTTGTCAGACAGACATTAATTCACAGCGCTATTTTAGCCACCGATTAGCATATTAGGTGTGTGCTAGCTGGCTGGCTAACACACACACACACACACACGTACTTACATCTGTGCAGTCTGGTTTGGACGATTTATTCATTTAAACATACGCATGTTAGAGTACAAAACATCTATCTATCTATCTATCTATCTATCTATCTATCTATCAGTCTTTGTCCATTTGTTCATTTGTATGTCTGTCTGTCTGGACTTCTCTCTTTCTGTCCGTCTATCCTTCTGTCTGTCTGTCTTTCTGCTTGTCCGTTTGTCTGTCCTATCTATGTCTGTCCATTTGTTTATCTCTGTTCTATCTATGTTTCTCCATCCCTACATCTCTCTTTCTGTATGAATGTCCATCTATTTGTCCATCCATCTCTTCATCTGTCCTTCAGATTAGCCATCCATCTATTCGTCCTTCTGTATTTCTCTCCTTCTGTCTGTCCGTCTATGCATGCGTCTGTCCATCCATTCATCTCCCGGTCCGGTCGTCTCTCCTATCTGTCTGTCCATTTGTTTATCTCTCGGTCTGTCTGTCTGTCTGTCTGTCTAATCATTTGTCCATCCATCCTTTTATCTGTCCTTCTCTTTTTTCTGCCCTTCTGTCTATGCATCTGTCTGTCCTATCTATACGTTTCTCCATCCGTTCATCTCTCTGTCTGTCTTTCTGTCTGTCTATGCATTTGTCTGTCCATCCATTCATCTCTCTTTCTGTCTGACCATCCATCCGTCTGTCCTATCTATGTTTCTCCGTTCAGCTCTCTGTTGTCTGTCTTTCTGTCTATCCATTTGTCCATCCATCTGTCCTTTTGATTGTCCATCCATCGGTCTGCTTGTCCAATTATCCTTCCATTTATCTGTCCTCTGTTGTTCTATCCTTCTGTATGTCCATCTATGCATCTCTCTCTCTGTCTGTCTGTCCTTCTTACCCATCTGTCCATCCATCTCTCTGTCTATATATCCATTTCTTCATCTGTATGTCTCTCTGTCCTTTTCTCTGTGTAGATCTGAAGCCTGTCTATACTGCTCAGGTACCGGTTAACTGTCAGGGTGACCTTCATCTCTGAGCCTCCTCTCTAAGATCCTCACTCAGAACACAGACCCAGACATGTGCTTCAGCTGCCCACTGCTGCCCCCTGCTGCACAGACCATAGCTCACACTTTAACAAGCAGAGATAGAACAGGTTACACACTGACTGCACTGAACAGATCGTTAAAGAACACACACACACACACACACACATATATACTAATATATGTAAGTACATTTAAGACAATCATATAATGTCCACAGCAGACTGGCAGGAGGAGGTCTGATCTTTAAAGTCTTCTCTAATCGTGTAAAATAATCCCCCACTTCATTCTATACCATTAATCTATAATGCGGGTCATTATCTGGAATTAGAGCACGGATTTGCTCGTATGGAACGGACAATAAGAATAAAGGCCACGGTGCATCTGCTCTGTCTTTAGGCCAGCGCTGACCTTTCTACTAAGATGCATGTCTGAACTGCACGCTTCATCTGTAGATCAGCAGATCAGCGTGATGTCAGAACATGCTGCATACTGCCAGTCTGCATTTTGGTCCCAGTTCTGAATACCAGTGGTGTTGGGGGGTAGAGTGCAGGGATTTTCCTGGGATTTATGGTGCAGGGTGGCCCATTTTTTGTATTGGGACCCAGAAAAAAAAGGTTTAAGTATTAAGGTATTTAAAAATATATATATATATAAAATTCTATGGTTAAAGAAAAACTTTAATATTCTTTGTTTACTCTTTATCATATATCCCTTGCAGCGAACACAGAGTATTGCTTGATCTGAAATGTAGATTAATCTTTACAGAAAACAAGAACAAAAGCAGATTTTTGGATATACAGATGAGCAGGAAAGTGTGTGAGAGCTCTATAAATCTAGACAGTAGAGACAGTTACTCCAACAAACTTTTTTTATGCTCCTGATTTTAGAAGAAACAATGAATCACAGATAGCAGATAAAGATGAGTAGGTCAGTGTGCCCTTCGCTGCTGCCTGTGTTTATACTTCTCTGTTCATGTGTCACACACTGGTCTAATCATCTCCAACCAAGATTATTTTTTGTTTGTTTTAGAAGCTCTGCCTACTTCTTTTTTTTTTTTTGTTCCTGTCAAATATCCCAGGGTCCATTTAGGACCTAGACTTTCTCGGAAACAGAATCTTAGGCTATGTTCACGTTACAAGCCACATTGCTCAAATCCGATTTTTTGCTCAGATCGGATTTGGTTATCTTCTTTACGGTTCACATTTACAAGTGAGCTGTATCTGTGTGAATGTGAACGAATTTGTTCCTGAAACGCCTCACATGCGCACATTGATACCTGTATAAACGTCGCTGTCTTCACCAACAGCAAAAAAAACGTCATATTTGAGAGACAACTCATAGCTTTATAAAGGGAAATGGATGTGTTAGCAGCTCATATGTGGAGCATCTTTTGCTTGAGTGGAGAGCAAACAGCTTGTCTGAAGAGGTGGAAAAAGGCCAGGCGGTTTGCTTTTGCTGTTTTTGCAGCTATAGCTGCACAGCTGCATGAAGAGATGTGTTGGTACGAGAAAGAAACACGTAGTGCATGCATAAAAGCAAAAACATGCATGAATTCCAATTTTACTGTTCACATTCATGTCGCGTGTCCATGGATTGTAAATGTATCCGATTTAGGACCACATATGAAAGTGACTTAAATCTATTTTTGAAAAAAAAAAGAAACAAACAGATTTGGCATGTTCACACAGGAATAAAAAAATCTGATCTGAGCCACATTGAGCAAAAAATCTGGTTTGAGTCACTTTAGCCTGGTGATGTGAACATAGATTTAGCTGCATTAAAACAAACAAAAAAAAAGTTTAAAACAGTTGAACTTTGTATGACCCCGCATGTCTGCTGTGACAGACAAATTTCAAGGATTTTAAGATAAAGCAACAGTTTATTTACTGATGCACAATGATATTAAGGTTCAGTCTCCCAGACAGGGATTAAGACTAGTCTTGGACTAAACAATATTTTAAATGAAAATTTGAACTAAAATGAAAATACAGTCTACATCTATTCTTAATTCCTGTCCCAGAATCTGACCTTCAGTGTACATTAATTAGCTTTGTTTGAGCTCCAGTGCTAAAACTAGTGAAGCAATCCTCAGAAACAAACATAAGCATGTCTCAGTTGATGGACTGCATTTGGTGAAAGAAGCATTTTGGGACTGGTGTTTTTGGTGCATCTGTCCGCTGGTGAACCTCAGGCTAAGAAACGGCCTCGCTCGTCCCGCAGCGCTAAAACGCGGCGTTGTTAGCAAACTCGTCGATAGCACTGAGCCTTCAGTGCCCAAATTCGTGCATTATCCCTCCCGCTAAGTGAAGGAAAAGCCAGCAGAGCCGCAGGGTCAGCGGCCGCAGGCCACGCACTGACCCCGAGGATCAGACCCAAAGCCTTTGAGTGGTGCGCTAATACCTGAATTAGCCGCCTCATCTGTGCGCCTTTTGGGCAGAGCCACCAAACACCATCTGATCAGACACCAGAGGAAGAAAGTGCTGTCTCTCTCCCTCTCTCTCTCTCTCTCTCTCTCTCTCTCTCAGGTGGATTACTTCCTTCATCCTTTGATCGCTCTGTTTTAATTCCCTACAGCTGAGAGAAGAAGTGCAACCAAATTGTGTCTCAGTGCTCAAAGCGGCGCAACGATCATGGTGTAAGCCGAGGAGATGTAATGTTTCATCTTCCTGTTTTCTTTTTTGTTATAATTTATAAATGATGTGACTTCTTTTTTGCCTTGGCTTAATAGTTTAGATCCTATTGGGCTTATACACCCTGCAAATATGTACTTTTTATGTAAACATATCTTTAAAAAAACACCCAGAGCATGAGGTAACAAAATGAGGTAAATGTTATGTCAACAGGTGATGCAGAAAAGTACATTGAGATGTTAGAGTAAAAAATGCTGCCCTCAAGATCACAATATGCATTTTTCAACAAGACAAGACAAAACCACATGCTGCACACATTATAAAGGCTGCGGAAGAACAGGGTTAAGGTACCAAATGTTCCAGTTTATTTTATTTTATGTTTCAACCATTTCTATATATATTTATAAGTATGTTTTTATTCACTACTGGACAAAAGTTTTAGAACATTTGGTTTATTTTTGCCATTTAAGCTCTACGGGTTCAGCGAATATACTGAAATGGTGCAAAACTTAACAGCTAACTGCCATGGCCTTTAAGGAAAAACTGAAATAAAACCTAAAAAAAAAGCTGAACATTTTGTATATTGTAAATAAAAAGGCGGAGGCACTTTTTAGGAAATAGGTCATTGGTTAATATTGTACAGCTGATAAGCAGCAATGGAAATATAATCACAGATTATGATAGGCTTTAAAAATTCTTAATTTCTCACATTTCTATGTCTGTAGTAAAGCAGTAGTGGAACACACTGGTTACTGGATGTTCCACTGCAGCATTTACACACTTACACACAGCACATTCACACTTTCATCATAATAACACGAAAAAGACTCAGAAAAACAGATAATGTGTTAAAAGTATAAGTCTTTTTTTAGAGAAATTACAGATAAAGCCAAAGAGCAGTAAGTATGATTTCTTACACATTCAAAAGACTCTTGGAAACTGGAGAAAACTGGTACAGGAAGAGTCAGGTCTGGCTGACCCACATGGCAATGGCTTTAGCTCAGCTTAATGAAGTCATTGCTAAGATGATTTAATAAAAAAACAGCTTCTCTGGTCTATATCATATATATATATATTTGTATATCTATATTTTAATACTGACACATTTTTGGCCTTTGACTCCCGTTGGTTTGTTGCACATGACCGGTGAGAAATTGCGAGGTCGGGGGCAAAATCTAAAAGCTTTAGAGGTTAAAGAAACTCGCCTCACTCCATTAGGCCTAAAGTGGAGTTTTATCACAGAAATTGACACACGGTTTGATTTGGGCTTTATTATCCGCCCCGTCCCCCCACCCTGCAGCCCGACCCAGACTGCACTGCTGTAATAGAGGGCAATATAGAGGTAAGTGGAGTCTCTGAGAAAATCAATAGACATATGGACCAGTGATGGCACCTGTGTGTGTGTGGGGGGGGACAGTGGAGGGGCACTGGGGTTTATGAAACAGCTTTGCTTTTTATCTCTTTTGGTGTTACACAGAAGAGACACTTTATGGACAAAAGTATTGGAACACATCTTTTAATCATGCAATCCAAGTGCTTTATAGGTTTAGAATGGGATGATATAAAAGTCATTCCTAATTGAAGGAATTCCAACATGTACTGTGACATTTTGTAGCAGAACACGATTCCCTGCCTTCGGAAACTGGAATGCACGGCAATATTCCAACATGATAAAGACCACAAACACAAGTCCAGGAAGCTGAGGGTAAAGGTAAGCACCTGTGGGGCATCCTCAAACTGAAGGTTTAGAAGAACAAGGATGTCTAACATCCACCAGCTCTGTGGTATAAAATATTGACACTTTGGGCACAATTTGGACTGTGAGGTCTACTTACTTGTGTTGCCAGATATTTAGACATTAATCGCTTCTATAGTGTTGTCCCAAGAGAAGATACAATAAAATATTTGCAGAAATGTTCAGGGAGATGTGTGTAATATATGTAATTTGTGTATTACACTATATCACATATATTACACTGCTGTGCTAAAAGTCATGAAACAGCATTATGTTGATTTATAATGAAGTGCTACATCAGGGGACTGCTTGGGAACATCCACACCTGTACAAGTTATGAGGTGTTATCTTGTAAGTGAGGTTGATTAAACAGTGGGTAGCATACTCATGAAAAGGCTAGGTGTATTATGGGGTTGGGGTGAGATCTGATAGAGGATGCTGATAGATAGATAAGACATTGCATTTCTGAAGTTAAACGGTGTGTATTTAATATTCCCCTGACCACAGTGTCACATGTGTACAGAGAATACATCAGAAAAAGCTAATATTACCCTCACAGTGGACGGTGACCACAATGTCTGTTTAGATTTGTCACGTCAAAAGTAATGGTATACAGTCCGAGTTCCTTTTCTATCACGTCAGTGTGTATATATGTAAAAAAATATATATATATCACAGTAAAGACTGCTTGGCAATGATGAAAGCCTTTATTAATCTTTTTTTCATTTACAGCACTGTCTTTATTCCTAAAGTCCACAGATAATAAAGATAATCTCTGTGTTAAACTAAGATTTAAAAGCTTTTATGATTATTTCTATTTCTGTCTTTATTCATTTATATTTATTTACTTTTGGTACTGATGTAATGACACCTTCAAACACTATACACTTATATTCAGTACAGTATATAACATCCTATATGTATAATCCTACAAGACACTCTATGCAATTCCAGCCAAAAATACTATTTACAATGTTTGTAAGCAGAGAAATCAGCCAACCAAGCACAAGAGAGCGTAATCTATCCATTAAGCACCCATCACAAATGTCTGACTTTGTTACTGTTGGTAATTCCAACAAGCTTTGGACAACCTAGCAAACCAATAATATTTTTTTTTATAAGAATTTTTTTGTCCAGCATTCTGTACAGCTCATCCAACGGTAACTGTTAAAGAACAATCATTTACGTTATAAAAACAAATCTGCTACACTTTGGAAAGCTGTTTTTGTTTTTTTATATGAAAACTGAAAACTATATTGAAATAAGTTAGCGTAAAGTACCTTATACTTTGGTTGTAATCAATGACTGTATATAAGCATATAACATCTCTCAAAAGTAAAGCCCTCTACCCATCTCCATTTGTTTTAATGACTTGTCTTTCCATCTCAGTGTCTAACAAATCCAACTGCTTTAGTTGGAGTAAGCTACACACTTTGTAGTTGAGCTGTCAGGTAACTTATTTAATTCTTCTTTTTTTATGATGTGGTGTTATTGTTATTAACACTATTAACACTCTTTGCAGGGTTTTTTTTTTTGTAAGTCTGCTATTGTGTAAAATGTCAATGTGAACTTTAATTAGTTGTCATAAGACTTGTATTAGCACTAAGTCTCAGTCTGCACTTGGTGGTCACATTTATGTACTATATGTTCTGGTTTGAACTGACAAACACAAACAATGTTTAAAACGTTATTTATGTTCTTTTAATGGTCTCTGACAACAGCTCAGGGCTAAAACTGGACTGTAGTCAGGTTTGTCTCAGCAGTGAACACAGCTGATCTCTGGTAATGTAGTTTAATTTGGACAATTTTAATGAAGGCAGTCTGAGACATTGGACATTTGAAATTTAACAACATGGTGGATATTTTTGTCTTAATATTTATAGAACTGAAAGGAATGGAAGCATGGCGTCACGTTTACATACAGCCATTGGTTGAAATCATCTCCAACACCCACACCGTTTCATGAGATTTCTTTTCTCTAAAAGTACTAAAAGTAAAACTACTGACTGAATCTTTTTTGGCACAATGATGGTTTAAACATCTAAAAAGCTCTGAGTGCTGACATCACAACACTACAAAACAGTAAACTGAATAAAAAAAGATATAAAAAAAACAAGTTAAAGCAGTGTGTTCTCAAACTTTTGACTGGAAGTGTACCCTGTGTTAAGGACAGAACCAGCAGGCGGGTTCAGAGCAGCTGAGGGGGTCTGTGGTCGGGGTCATCCAGAGAGATGAGATTATCACAGGGTTCTGAAAGAGGTTCAGGTCTGGTGAGATTGGGTGAACGTGAGCATTTCTCCAAATCCAATGCTTTATCACCTCGCTTCAGAGTTCCCGCCTCCTCTGAAACAAAACTCTCACCTACACACACACACACACACACAAATATAAACTTGTAAACCCTTTAGAAATTTAGAATTTGTATTAAAAGTCCTAAAAGTAGATAAAAAAAAACACAATAAACCAACGAGACAAAATAATTAAACTTGCTATTTTTTTATTGAGGAAAACAAAAAAATATTAAAAATCCAATATTACAAAACTGACAGTGTTAAAAGTATTTGAATCTTTAATTATAAGCAGATCATTTGTAGGTTAAATTAAAGTCTAAAGTGTAAAATGATCAATCAGGTGTGATCAGGGCTTATTTAAGTGAATCTGTTTTATTTAAAGAAAATAAATCTATCAAAACCTAATCTTCAGATCTCTGATCAAACATGTTTCTGAAAATCTAGACTCTAGACACAAGGAAATGAGATTTGATGCTTATCAGGCTGAAAAGGGTTACAAAACAGTCTCGAAAGTGTTTGGAATCCACCAATCCACAGTCAGAAAGATTATGTACAAATGGAGGAAATTTAGTATCATTATAACCCTCCCTAGGAGTGTAACAGAGACCAGTAACAAAGATCATCACTAGAGCATGGTGTGTAATAGTCTGCTAGATCACAAAGAACCCAAGGGAACGTCTAGGCAACTAAAAGCCTCATAAGAAAGTCCTGAAGAAAAATTATATATTTTTTCTACTTTTAGGACTTTAGATTAAGTTTTAGGTAAAATAAATGCAAATGTACTGTACATGGTATTAAAAGAACATACCAAAAGCCCATACATAGCTCTTTACACATTTATATTACATTTAATCAGATATAATCAGAAAATGAATGTGCATATACAGTAATGAGGTGTGTTACCTGTTTCTGAGGAGCAGGATGGACACACAGTTCTCCTCTGACAGCTCACCACATGAAGCACTTTTCCATCATTACAGCCTCCATGTTCCAGCACTACAAAGAACTACACACACACACACACACATATCCAAAAGTCATTAAAGAAGTATAGAATGATACAGAATAAAATAGCAATGGATGGAGTTACATAGTATGTGTAACTTCTTGGAATGACACAGAATAGCATATAACTACATGGTACACTATGGTATGGTACAGTATGGTAAGCTATGCTATGGTATGACAGTTTATGAGATATAAAGGTATAGCATAGCAGAGATCTAGAAGATCTAGTTCGATCTAATTCAAATCCTGTTCATGCAGCTTGCCATCAGCTGCCGGAGCCCTGAGAGAGCACAATTGGCCTTGCTCTCTCTCGGGGGGTAGATGGTGCTCTCTCTACCCACATCACTCCAAAGGGTGATGTCAATCAAGGCGCCAAAGCGCTGGCTACTTGGCAAAGCAGCGGTTAGAAAACACAAGGTGGCTAAGTTCACATGTATCGGAGGAGGCATGTACTAGTCTTTAATTTCCTGGTGTTGAAGCATCCCTAGTGATAGGGGGAGTACTAGTGAGTGGGTTGGTTAATTGGCCATGTAAATTTTGGAGAAAATAGGATAAAGAAAAAAAAAAAGAATTTTAGGGATCGGCATGCTGTGCTATGGTATAGTATAGTATAGTATATTATGACACTGGAGAGTATGGTAAAGAACAAAATGGTATAATAGGGAATTGGATGGTATATAACAGCTGCATGGTATGGTATGGAATAAAATTGTATAGTAGAGTGTATATACAGTGGCTTGCAAAAGTATTCATACCCCTTAAACCTTACAACCACAAACTTAAATGTATATTATGAGATTTTAAGTGATAGACCAAAACAAAAAAGCAGATAATTGTAAATTAACAAAAATGATTTTTTTTACATAATCAATTACAAATCTGAAAAGTGTAACATGCAAAAGTATTCAGCCCACTTTACTCTAAAACCAGAGTCCAGCTGTGTATAATTTAGTCTCAGTATAAATACCTGTTCTGCAAAGACCTTAGTGATATTAATCCCTTTAGCAAGCCACTGAATAGTATAGTATGGGTATACCTGTGGAGTGTTGGACGACGCTTCTGCCATGCTATCTTCACTGATACTCGCTTCACTCATACTGTCCACTGGGGGGCGCACTCCTATTAACCTCCTGCACCTGCAGGGCAGAACGATAGCAATGTGAGCACACATATATAATCTGAAATTTGTAAATGTTTAACTGGAACGTTGTACACTCAAGTGTGACGTCATTCTGAGTTCCTTCAGTTAGCATCATGCTAATCGTTGCTTCAGTTTTAAGGTATGCTAAAACTAGGAAATCCCAGACAATCTAGTTTAAGCAGTGACCTCTGAATGATCTTTTCGGTTTGTTCTATTTTTCATACCTTTAGGCGGAATTGAAATGTCGGCAGTGACAAAAACAAATGCATGTGAAGATCACACACACGTGCACACACACACACACACACATCCTCACATATATCCACACATATTCTCATATGTATGGAAATGCTGCTCGTGAGCATCCTCGATTTTCTCCGGGGCTTTCCACGGACCAGCAGCTAGCGCTAAGTGACATCAGTGACAAAGCCAATCTGAAGATGCTGCTGTTTTGTGCTTGAACACACACACACTAAAACATACAGACACACACACATGAAGTAAGTGGCTTTATTACTTTTTCATGTATGTTACGATAAGTGTGACCCATCCGTCCACCTGGGGCCTATAACAGGCTTTAGTATAAAGCAGCCCTTCATGCAGAACATGAATGTGTGTGTGTGTGTGTGTGTGTGTGTGAGCAGCATGTGGTGGGATAGTGGTATAGATAGAACTAGGCAAGTCTAGATTTGCCGGACTGCCATCAGCTAGAATTAGAATTGTCAATGGCATTTCAGCAATAAAGATGCTCTTTATTTTGAATAAAGTGCTGCGATTTAAAATATGATTTGTATTATATTTATATCATATTATAGTGACTCTGCATGGTAAAGGACTTAAACTGTGCAGTCAATGATGTGGTAGAGATGCTAATGTGGTTGCAATGATAACAGTGTTAGTGATGCTAACAGTGTGGTGGCCATGCTAATGGTGTGGTAGCATTACTAGCAATGTGCTAGTGCTAATGCTAATGCTGTGGTAGTGATGTTAACAATGTGGTAGCAATGTTAACAGTGTGTTAGCTATGCTAACAGTGAGGTGGTGATGCAAACGGTGTAGTAGAGACGCTGGGAAAAGTCAGTGGCCCATTGCAAATGCCACAGTAGTGGTAGCTTGTTCTGCTGTAGCTTGTTCCGGCCGACGGCAAGGTTAAAGCGATGCTGGACAAGGCTGGAGTCCAGTGGCAATTGTGGTAGCAATGTTAGTAGTGCGGTAGTGGTGCTATTGGCGAAGTAGTATTGCTTATTGGCACAATGTTGATGCTAATAGCACAGAGTATTGCTAATGGCACAACAGCATTGGTAATAAAAGCAATGCTAACAATGCAGTAGCAAAGCTGGGCCAGGCTAGGAGCCAAAGCAAACTACAGCACCATAACTGAAGGACTATTTAAGGTGGAATGACTTTAATTCCGTTAGCAAGAAAGAAGCAAGTCCTTGCTTTTTTTTTCTTTTTCTTTTTTAGAACCAAGACAAACACATTCATATCACTGTAACAATTCTTACAAATCTTCACACTGCTTTCCTTTACTACTATATTACTATAACAAACACATAAACAAACTAACATTAATACTAATAATGCTAACTCTCGTCACTGAAGCTTGGTGGAAAAAGCCAGTCCATGCACATACTCTCTTCCAAAAAGTTTGTCACTCACTCAGTCAGCGAGTCATGCCACTAGGCAACCCAGCAAAAAATGAGAAAAAATGAAAGAAATAGAGGGAGGAAAAAAAAAAGATACAAGCAGCCAAGTGCGAAAGGCAATTTGAGACAGAGAAATTGTCGGGCGTGTAGCGTTTAAATAAGGCCATAGCTCAGTGGGTCCATTCCAAGGCCTATTTTGACCCATTCTGATACGTAATTGCTGTAGTACAAGCTAAACCAAGCATGTAATTGAAAGCGTGCCGCGTTTACGCCGGGGTTAGGGGGACGCTAAACAAGCACGCTCGCTTTGAGAGTCTAAAAAGGCCACATAAACACCCGCAAAGAGAATCAGACACTTAACCTGAGCTAGACGGCAGCGCAAGTGTGTGTGTGTGTGTGTGTGTGTGTGTGTGTTTTCACTGCACTGACACTTGCTAAGGCCAAGGGAAACATCTTTAATCTTTCAGCTCTCCTAATAAACAATTTAACGCCATTGGTGTAGTCTGCATTCATTCACACACACACACCATACGAAATCTATATGCCTCCGTGCCCAACCATCTATCTATCTCTCTCTTTCTCTATCTCTCTCCCACCTGTAGCAGTAGGTGATACTAGCGGCGATGGACAGCAGGAGGATAAGTAGTGCCACACAGACAGCGATGGCTGTGTTCCTCCTCTTCTCCTGCTCGGCCTGCTGCAGCTCCCACCACTCCAAATCACTGAACTGGCAGCGCTCCCCAATGTAGCCTGGCAAACAGCTATAACACACACACACACATACACACACATACAAAAATAAATATAATACACAAACATAAAACATAGTAACCAATTATTTAATATTAATTGATATCATTTATTTTAAGTATTACTTAGTATTATTAGCTTCTCTGAGCATATACACACACACATATATATATATAAAGATTACAGTTATGTCAAAAAGTAAAAAAGTAAAATACAAACCAAATAGACATGCAAGATTTTCTTCATTGTATATGAATACTGAATACACAAAAAAACATAAACGAACACAAAATACATGACATGCAGTACAAAATATAAAAAAAAAAGTCTGAGTGCTGAACAAAGAGCTGTAACCTCTTTTATTAAGCAACACTGCCACCTACTGTGTGTGTATGTATGTGTGTGTGTGTGTGTGTGTGCGTGCGTGTGTGTGAAACACTTGCTTGCAGCCGTAAGACTCCATCTCAGGGAAGTAGAGACACACTCCATTATACAGACAGAAGGAGTCATGTGTGGATGGGCAGCTCTCCATACCACCACGCCATGGAGGTGTGACGTCCATCGGACTGCCTGTGGTCGGCCTAGACGTGACTTTAGATTCTGCTACTCACATAACACACACACACACACACACAGAAAAAACTGCATCAGCTTTCCTTACATAAGGAGGTATGATATTTTCTATAGTAACTGATAAAATAATGGGGATGTGGAATCAGGTATTAACCCTGTATGGCATGAATTATATTTTTGACGAGAAAACATTGACAAAAATATAATATAATCAGCTTAATAACAAGCTGATTATTTAAATAAGGTGTGTTTGAGCAGGAAAGCCTTTAAAACATGAGGGTAGGGCTCTCCAGATCCAGGGTTCAGTGACACTGTTTTATCATAATAGCCCAAACAAAATAATCTAACTGAATAATGTTGCCCTCAGGCAACCATGAAATACCACCATTTTATTAAATAAATGAAAAAACAAGTCACTATACTTCTTTAAATATTCTTGCACATATACATAAAAAGTTTGGGCACCCCTATTAATCTTAATCATTTTTAGTTCTAAATATTGGGGTGTTTGCAACAGCCATTTCAGTTTGATATATCTAATAACTGATGGACACAGTAATATTTCCGGATTGAAATGAGGTTTATTGTACTAACAGAAAATGTGCAATATGTATTAAACTAAATTTTAGGTTTAGAGTGACGTTCCTATAATGATGCTTCTGCGATGTAGCACTTTGGGATTTGTTTTAAATGAAAAGTGCGCTACAAATAAAATGTATCATTATTATTATTATTATTATTATTATTATTATTATTATTATTATTATTATTATTATTATAATACAAAATTTGACCGGTGCAAAAGTATGGCAACCCTTATCATTTTATTGATTTGAATACTCTACTTTTTACTGACTTACTGAAGCATAAAATTTGTTTGGTAACCTCATTGAGCTTTGAACTTCATAGCCAGGTGTATCCAATCATGAGAAAAGGTATTTAAGGTGGCCAATTGCAAGTTGTTCTCCTATTTGAATCTCCTCTGAAGAGTGGCATCATGGGCTCTTCAAAACAACTCTCTCTGCACCGGCATTCATACTGTCCCAGTGTGTTCAGACATTCAGCATTTGCAACACAGGTATGGAGTTTCAGACGACATTCATCTATGTCTGTAAACGTACACAAATTGTTTTTGTTCTTTTAACTGGCATAGATTATGATACAACACTCATACCATCACTACAGTGGAGTTTTTGTTTTATCAATTGAGTTAGCTTGTGATACACTACTTATACCATCACTATAGTGCATTTTTTGTCCTTTTAATTGAGTTAGATTGTGATACAACACTTATACCAACACTATAGTGCAGTTTTTGTTTTTCATTTTATTTGCTTTTAATAGAGTTAGATTCTGATAAAACACCTATACTGTCACTACAGTGCTGTTTTTGTTCCTTTAATTGAGTTCAATTGTAATGCTATACCCATATTTTCACTATAGTGCAGTTTTAATTCTTTTAATTGAGTTAAATTGTGATACAATATCCATAGTTTTAATTGAGTTGGACTGCATGTGTATGTTTTTCTCTCACCTTTGCACTGATGTCCATCTTCACTGAATCCAGATCTGCACCCACAGAAATATCCACCATCTGTGTTCACACACTCAGAACCAACACTCAAACACTCTGCCAGGCCCTCTGAGCATTCATCAATATCTACAAACACACACACATACACACACACACACAATCATCAATATATCAATACACCGTATGTACAATGTAGACATGTGCACATAATGAATCAACGTTTTTAGTATTTTCTCTCACAAAGTACAACATTTCCCTTAGAATTAAACTGGTATACAGTATGTAAATGAGATCTGTTTTGATTGGCAGCAGTCCAGACTGAAACTTCAGAGTTTTTTCTGTGATGTTATTATTATTTTTTTTTAATAGACAGTATAGACAGTGAAGTAAATGCTACAGTGTACATTTATATACTTACCCACACAAATCTGTCCATTTTTGGTGAATCCATTCAGACACTGACAAATAGCTCCTCCAACCCCCAGCACACACTGAGCATTCCCATCACAGCTTAACGAGAAACATTCATCCTGATCTGGAGATAAAATATAGCTTTTGTTATTTAATCAAAACTTTAATTATAATATAGCTGATTCACCAGCACATGTACCTTCTGTAATTTTACATTGAAGCCATTTTAAATTAATAAGCTTAAAATATGTATATTTAATTATAATAAAATATAACTTTTTTTTTTACATTTTTATTACACATATACACACACACACACACGTATACACATACCTGACACCATTTTCTCTGTGAAGGCCACAGTGTCTCCTGAGTCCGAAGGCAGACTTTCATCATTTGGAGTTTTGTTCTTTAAATGATCACTCCATTCCCTGTCACCTGACCCTGTCATCCAATCAGAATCACTTTATTGACCAAGTTCACCATCATATAAATCACTGTACAAAAAAACCTCTCAATTTTTCTATATTATATCAGCATTTCATAATAAATGGAACAATATAATTGCTCTACAATAACACAAAATAAAATCTTTTTACATTGAATTCCAGTATAGCACCAATATTGTGGAAAGATTTGCTGTAATGGACAGGAGCAATGAGCCAATCCCAGTCTAAGAACAGCCCCCTTTTCCATAGAGACATAAATAAGCTTCTATGACATAAACAATGTGTCCTTTGATCTCTCTTTCTCTCATTCTTTTTGCTCTCTCTCTTTTCTCTCTCTCTCTCTCTGGTAAGTGTTTGTGTGTAAGTGTGCGAGTTTGTATGTGTGTGCGGGTCCATACCGGGCTTAGTTAGGGGGTGAATGATGGTGATTGCGGCTGGTTGTACAGTCTCCATTAGGAGGCGCTGTGGATTGAGTCCAGTCTTCTTGTCCAGCCGGTAGATCTGTTTATCACCCCAATTACTGACCCACAGACTGTCCTCAAACACTGCCACTGCAAACGGACGCCCTGCAGACAGGGACACACACACACACACACACACACACACACACACACACATTTGTATCTATACAGTCCTAAAGATAAGATGCTTAAGACACATATAATGTAGGGAATACAAAAATGAAATATACATTTTAGATTTTACACTGTGGTGTAATTTCTGAGTAATTTTTTGTTAGTATGGGCAATTTTCGGCCAGAAGCCGCTGGTCACCATCATTATCACCCACTGCACTGTCTGCTGTGGGTGGTAATATTAGCCTTCTAGGGTGTATTTCCATTGGTAAGCACATGACACTGTGGAGAGAAAAATGTTAAATACCAGCACTTTAACTATCAGACCTCACACCAACTCCCATAATTCACCTGGCTTTACTGTGAGCACACTGACCAGTGTTTAATTAACCTCACTCACAAGATGAGCATTCCCAAGTTATCTAGTAATGTAACACTTTATTATTATTTTTTAATTGATGAAATCAATTCAATACATTTTAGCTGCCCTATGACTTTTGACATGTCAGTGTAACCTATCTTTTGTATCTGTGTGTGTTTAGAAGTGTGTACGGCAAAGATGCCTCACCTACTTGGTTCTGTGTGAGTGTGTGTCGATCAGATCCGTCCAGTCTAGCGGACTCTATCTGTCCGGTCGTCAGGTCAGTCCAGTAGAGCCGCTGAGAGCTTAGATCCAGGGCCAGTCCACTGGGAGTGACCAGTCCAGCACTGACCAGAACCTCACGGCCCAGACCGCCCAAACCGGACCTCTCCACCGCTGGCCGACTGCCCACATCTGTCCAGAACAACTTCCTCCACACACAGAGCAAACAGAGTCAGGCTAAAGTGGGCCAAAGTGCTACAACCCAAAACAATTTGTCCATGTCTAATACATGGCTACAATAGATAGATAGAGTCTTACTGAGCTTGTGGATGGACCAAGATCGCTTGAGGCTTCAGGAGCTTCTCAGAAATCAGAACTTCTGTGTCCTGCCCGTTCATATTGCTACAGCAAATCGAGGACGAACTGAGAAACAAAACAATATTTGATAAGACACAATTCAAACTAACACTGTAAATGCGCAGACTACAGTCCGATATACTCGCCTCTGAACAGAGAAATAGTTAGCGCTTAGCGCGGTTTGCATTGCACCTAACCGACCCCAACCCTGACAAGTCCACATTCTGTATCCATAGACCACTGAAGTCCTTTCATCATTTTGTAGTCGGCTTCATGTTGTTTATGCCCATATATGGGGTTCTGTGTCTAAGAGTTTTTTTTTTTTCATGTCTAAGAGGTCACTAACCCAGCAGCACAGAATTACCCCAGAACCAGCTTTAAACGCTATAACACGTTTTACCATTTACTGTCTTAATTATACAGTGAAATAAATTAGAGATGTTTGGTGCTTCTGGCTTGTTTTAGTACATTAGGCCACGTTAAGATTTGTCCTTATAATAGGTTTCAGTGGGGGAAAACCCCACATTAAACATTTTTACATTAAGTATTTTAGACTATGGTTTTTAAGTTAACTGTAGTAGCTAAATTACGTTAGCTCTGTGGTTCTGGAGTAAACTAACTCCATATTAATTTGAGGAATTTCAGGAATGTGTCGTTCACAGCTTAGTTGGTAGTTGGATTTATTATTTTTTAACAAGCAGATTATGCGTTTGTTTTGGACTTCCATGGACAATGGGCTATTTTGGACGTGTTTGTGGTAACTTTATTTAATAGAGCAATTGTGGTAAAGGTAATTTAAATGCTTATTAAAAACAGGAGAAAGTCGGGCTTGTGTTTTATTTATTTTTTGGTTCGCGGGCAAAGATCCAATTTTTTATGTGCACGTATTATGTAACAATACTACTGTCTCCCTCATAGGCACCTGCTTTCAGTAGAGGCCACAGCGAGCTCCTGTGGCACATGCCATTAGATCCATAGGCACCTGCCTTTCAGTAGAGGCTACAGCAAGCTCTCGTGGCACATGCCATTAGATCCATAGGCACCTGCCTTTCAGTAGAGGCTACAGCGAGCTCTCGTGGCACATGCCATTAGATCCATAGGCACCTGCCTTTCAGTAGAGGCTATAGCGAGCTCCCGTGACACATGCCATTAGATTCTTAGGCACCTGCCTTTCAGTAGAGGCCACAGCGAGCTCCCGTGACACATGCCATTAGATCCATAGGCACCTGCCTTTCAGTAGAGGCTATAGCGAGCTCCCGTGACACATGCCATTAGATCCTTAGGCACCTGCCTTTCAGTAGAGGCTATAGCGAGCACCCGTGGCACATGCCATTAGATCTATAGGCACCTGCCTTTCAGTAGAGGCTATAGCGAGCTCCCGTGGCACATGCCATTAGATCTATAGGCACCTGCCTTTCAGTAGAGGCCACAGCGATACGCATCATATCAGTAAATATTATAGTACTAAAGCACTTTACTATCTGACCACGGTCACGTAATCTGCACTTAAAAAAAGCTTGGTCGTGCTATCTACATCGATAAATGGTATGCACGTCTAATGCGTGTTTTACAGTAGCCGCGTGCACAGCGCTCTCTAAAGGGCGGAGGCTCGCGCTTCTCGTGCAGAGACTGAAAATGGAATCTAAATTAACATAGTTTAACCAGGTCTAATCAACAAATATACACAAGAAAGACTGCTGCCTGTCTGTACAACAGTGTAACGCTTTAGAAATGTTTGGAGTGCTATTAACAAAGCAAATCAAATGATTATTATATTACTGCACTTAATTCAGATCTCATTCTCATGTATGCCAGATATGTGTTTGAAGTGATGATACTACTGTATGATTTTGGAGCAATTGGATACCAAAATGTGGAATTTTGGAGTGCTATAAAACCAAAAAATATAATTGTTATCAAATCAGACAATGTAATTCTTGAAGAAGAAATTCCATACTATTATTGTCATGCATATCAAGTAATATTTTTGGAGTAATTGGACACCAAACCTAAAAAATATTAAAAAAAAGATTTCGTAGTGTTATAAAACCAAACAACCTAATTGTTATCAATCAGACCATGAAAACCTTGAAGAACCGTCCCATACTATTACACATACTAGTACATAAATGATTTATGCTAAGTGCTTGAACGTACCTAAATATTTATAAATATGATGCATAATACAAATTGCCTTACTGAAATGCAGGTGCCTAAGAATCTAATGGCATGTGTCACGGGAGCTCGCTATAGCCTCTACTGAAAGGCAGGTGCCTATGGATCTAATGGCATGTGCCACGGGAGCTCGCTATAGCCTCTACTGAAAGGCAGGTGCCTATGGATCTAATGGCATGTGCCACGGGAGCTTGCTGTGGCCTGTACTGAAAGGCAGGTGCCTATGGATCTAATGGCATGTGCCACAGGAGCTCGCTGTGGCCTCTACTGAAAGCAGGTGCCTATGAGGGAGACAGTAGTATTGTTACATAATACGTGCACATAAAAAATTGGATCTTTGCCCGCGAACCAAAAAATAAATAAAACATGGACACAAGCCCGACTTTCTCCTGTTTTTAATAAGCATTTAAATTACCTTTACCACAATTGCTCTATTAAATCAAGTTACCACAAACACGTCCAAAATAGCCCATTAGCTGTCCATGGAAGTCCAAAACAAACGTGTAATCTGCTCGTTAAAAATAATAAATCCAACTACCAACTAAGCTGTGAACGACACATTCCTGAAAATTAATATGCCCGATCGCGTATGGCTGTGTGCAAAGCCACAGGAGCTGTGGCAAGTGTCTTTGCTAAGCGGCATGTATCCGTTTCTGAATGGCAGATGCCGCTAGCGAGCGCCGCTGGCCAGTAGCGTTCGTATGGAGCTAAATTAGTGCCAAAACTACGCAAATAAAGAAAACGTATTCTGTAAATATGATACTACTTGCAAACAAACACAACGCGTTTTACAAATACAAAACTCGACTCTCTAACACACACTGTGTGTTTTACAAACACAAAACCTGATGGTTGTAAATATATATGTAAACTTCAAATAAATACACAGCTGTTTTCTAATACATTGCTCTTTACAAACAAATATAACACGTTTTACAAATGCAAAAAGTAATAAATAAAACAAGTAAAACATTATTTTCAAACATTACCGTGTCATGACTCACGAACACTCACAGCCCATTTGTAAATCACGTGACTTTTGGCACAGTTTTAGCAGAGTCGCAAACTCGTGTTGAGATTTTCTCACAAATACACCCCAACTCTACAAATGCATCGCCCCAGAACAGCAGGTGGCGCTGTGGGACACTTTACGAGAGGTGGCTGCACAGCAAAGCAAGCTCTCCTATCCAGCGCTCCACAGAGCATTAATTTACACTTATTAAGGTGTTTAATACACCTTTAATAATCACAACTCTACCATTTTATACCCGATTTACACACGGTTTGGTTTGTTACAAACAGCAGAGATGTAATTATGATATAGGACGCTGTTACACATCACAAATATGAGCTTTCATGCTGAAATACTTTGTATTATGCTCTTTAAAAAAGAAAGAAAAAAATATTAATTGATGTTTAAATTGTAATATAGATAGATAGATAGATAGATAGATAGATAGATAGATAGATAGATAGATAGATAGATAGATAGATAGATAGATAGATATGGACAAAAGGAAAGACCACCTAAAAATGGTAAAAAAAAAAAATAAAATAAAAAAAAAATTGATTTTACCAAATTGAAAACCTCTGGAAACTAATCTACAATTCTTTGCATTATTTGAGGTCTAATAGCTTTGCATCTTTTTTGTTATTTCAGCCATTTCTCATTTTCTGCAAATAAATGCTGCAAATTTACTGACAATATGCTGAAATACTTTGTATTATGCTCGCTCTATCTATCTATCTATCTATCTATCTATCTATCAATCTAGATGATTCAGTGATATTTAGGAGGTAAATGTACACAGAATAAAACATACAGGGTTCTGAACATATTTATTTACCACAGAATGTGATAGAAGCCAGTTGCATCTGCCCTCGCTGAGGCGAGCTGTGTGATACATCAGGAAAACTAGCAGGACACTGTTACTCCAGAACCACAGATTTAAATAATTGAAAAAAAAAACAGTAAGAGTCTAAATTACTTAATGTAAAAAAGCTTAATGTGTGTTTCTTCCCCACTGTAAAACCTATTAGAAGGATAAATGTGGCTTAATGTCCTAAAACAACAAGCCAGAAACACCAAACTCCTCTCATTTATTTCACTGCATAATAAACTTAATCAGAATCTTAATAAGATTAAAAAAAACCTGAACTGTAACCCAGATTACTGTCCCACTGTCAAATCCAGAGAGGCTGGGGAGTGAACAGGCTGTATGAGGAGCTCCAGTAACAGTTTAGAATGTATTTTGAGTTTGCTGGTGTAAGTTAGCTGGTCTGTCAGTATAATGAGGGTGGTTTTGGACCAGTATAATTAGAGCTCATACCGATAGAGTAGCGTGTAGAACAGCCGAACACACCACTATCACTCGTCTCAGCTACAGTGTTTAAATCTGGTTCTGGAGTAACGCTGTGCTGCATGTTTCATTAATTATCCTGCTGTGACACTCCCAGCTCTCCTTAGTGAGGTGAGGGCAGTTGGTTCATTAGTTGGATCAGCTGGCTGTAATAGACTGTAAACATGTCGCTGGAGTTCACAGGTGTTGCGCCGAAAAGAGTCCCCTGTCAGTTCACTGCGCTGTAGCATTAGCGTAAAACTAGCATTTTTCTCATTACTACCCTTCCAAACTGAACTGGCGCTGTGCCATGTGGGCGGTTACTGTCTTGTCTCTCGGGGAGAGGGTACGCTGTCAGAGGGTGGGGTTAACATGCACACACAGCCAGAGCTCTTTATATAGAAATTAGTAATTTACTGTGAAATCATTTTGTTAAATGTCATTTATAACACCTTCAAAACTGTGTGAGTGTGTTTGTATGTTACCCTCCATCAGTCCAGTAGAGTTTCCGGTTGACCCAGTCCACAGCCAGTCCCTCAGGTAAAGAGTCTGGTCCGGTGGACAGCAGCAGCTCTCTGGATCCTCCATCAACAGAAATCCTCTCAATCTGTTTCTGTCCACCACTGACAAAATAAACCTTTAAAAAAACAGACCAATCAGCTGTCAGTTACTCTACATGTCCAAGAGTATACAGGCACCCCTCCTAATAAGAGAATTCCCTATTTTAATGTGACAATGACATTATGAACTATGGAATTTTCCAGCATCAGTTCCTAAACTTACTGATGTTCAATCAAATCCTCCTCACAACAGTGTTCCACCTAGTGCAGGGGTGTCCAAACTGCGGCCCGTTTCCTTTTTTAAAGTTGGCCCGCAGGTTTTTATAACGTGAGATTCAAAGTTTAAAGGATATGTGTCAGAAAACGGGCCAATGAGTCTAAAAGCGGCGAGAATGCGCAGTTGTAGCGCGGGGAACGGACCAAAGAGTCTATATGCGGCGAGAATGCGCAGTTGTGGCGCAGAAAACAGAGAGACCAAAGAGTTTAAAAGCAGCAAGAATGCGTAGTTGTGGTGCGGAAAACGGGCCAAAGCGTCTAAAAAGCGGCGATAATGCGTATTTGTGGCGTGGAAAACGGGCCAAATAGTCTAAAAGCGGCGAGAATGCGTAGTTGTGGCGCGAAAAACGGGCCAAAGAGTCTAAAAACGGCGAGAATGCGTATTTCTGGTGCGGAAAACGGGCCAAAGAGTCTAAAAGCGGCGAGAATGCGCAGTTGTGGCGCGGGAAACGGGCCAAAGAGTCTAAAAGCGGCGAGAATGCGCAGTTGTGGCGCGGAAAACGGGCCAAAGAGTCTAAAAACGGCGAGAATGCGTATTTATTTAGTGTAAAGACTTCCCAGAACCATAGAGACTGTTACTGCAGGAAAAGAATGCACAGCATAATCATCTTAATTTCAGGAGAAATTTAGAAATGTACTTTTCGACAAACGCGCGGTGTCATAATAAAAGTCCAAATCTATAATGATTGTAAATAAAAAAAAACATGCAACTTATTCTAAAACATACATATAAAATATAAATAAATACTTTATAAGTATTTGTATCATAATAATGAGGATAAATATATAAATAATACGAATGAATAAGAGTAAAATGTCAGAATGTGTCAGAATAAAAAATCATATACTACTACTACTACTACAACTACTACTACTACTACTAATAATAATAATTATAATAATAATAATAATAATACAACAATATATAATTATATAATGTGACAATAAAAATGTATTATGCATTTATGTATGTACTGTATGTATTATTGTGCCCAGATTGATAATAAATATAAATATAAAAACGATAACAAATAATAGATAGGTGTATGTATATCTTATTTATTTTTAATTATAAATACAAATATTTTAATTCATATATATCTAATAACATATACATGAATTAGAATACATTTTTTTTATTCAGTTTGAATAAAATAGTGTTTAAATATACCAATATACATTTCTTTATTTATATTTTTCATATAATTCTGAAGGTGAATACTGTATTATATGATTTATCAGTTTAAAAAACATTCCAATATTTTATTTTAGTATTTGTTTTTATTACAAAATGGACAGATTAATTTATTATATTTATTAATGTTGCGATTACAGCCGGTGGCCACCAGATGGAGACAAGTACACAGAGATCAGCATGGCATTCACGTTTACATCATGGATGAACCTTAAAGTCAATAGTGTGTGTGTGTGTGTGTGTGTGTGTGTCATTACCATGTTCTGTACTGGATCATAGTCCAGAGCTCGGAGGGAACCTTCAGGATCCTGCAGCAGAGTCCAGCTCCCTGACCCGTCCATGCTGACCCTCCTGATGTCCACCCCGTTAGCAAACAGCAAGAATGCTGGAGGACCTGATTGAGAACAGGCAAAGACCTCTGAACAGGGTGTGTATTCAGGCTGATTCAGTAGAACAGTAATTATCTGCAATTAATTACCATAATAATGAACAATTTACAATTAATACATTGTGTGTTTCTGTGTGTTGTTGTGTTTGGCCTTGCCTGTGGCTTTGCACTGTTTGCCATCTGGCTGCAGTTGGTATCCAGGTTGGCACTCACACTCCCACCTGCCAGGTGACAGCGTCACACACACCTGACTACAGCCACCGCCATCCGCAGACAGACAGCCTGAGATGAGCAGAGACATCCGTCAACCAGTACACACATATACACAAAAATATGACCTGTTTAATTAGTGCTTTATTATAAACCCTTGAGCACTAATCACAGTTCTGATATATTATTTATTAAGCCACATATTCTGTCTAATCCTAATAAATAAAAAAATGTACTTCTATATTCTACTCTGCTTTAGAATGTGATATTTCAGTGATACCAATAAGGCAAACCCTGAAGTCAATGCTTAAAGGGCAAAGATCCTCCAGATTCATGTATCCTATATTTCCTCCCAAATCAGCTTAAGTTTAATGTTTATGTGAGTTATTTAATTGACAATAATATTCGTTTATTTTATATTACCATATTTCAATCTCTCCTTATGGTTTACAATTAAACAGACTGTTTCTTTTAATGTAGCTCATCCCTCACCAATGACTCCACTCATCCCTCACACGAACTGTTCTCCCTCCTGCCTTCGGCAAGAAGGTACCGCAGCATCCGGTCCAGCACGACCAGATTCTGCAACAGCTCCTCCCCCCAACCCATCAGACTCCTCAACTGCAGAGACTGAACTGATGGTTTTTCTGTACATGCACACACACTCTTACCCCACTTACCCCAGAAAATGGAAAGCACTAAAAACCCTACTGGACTCTATTGCACACTGTGTAATAGAGGTAATTACTACCTCACTGGTCTTTTTTGCACACTTTTTGCACACTGCATAATTTGCACACTGTCTTGTTATTTATTATTCTTTGTCTGTATTGTGTTGTATTGTCTGTCTGCACTTTTGTACTGTTGCACTATTGTTCTGTCTACACTGTGTTTATGTGCACCATGGTCCCTGGAGGAACGTTGTTTCGTTTCACTGTGTACTCTGTATATAGCTGAAATGACAATAAAAACCACTTTGACTTTGACTTTGAGCTTTAAGACTGATATACAGTGGCATGCAAAATTAAACTACAGTAAAGGTTTACAGTACAGAGATCTGTGGGTGCATTGAGTGCAAAGTACACACACACACACACACACACACACACACACACACACACACACACACACCTGTGCAGGAACGCCCATCGGGTTTTAGGGTGGATCCAACTGGACACACACAGACGTCTCCCTCCTGAGTGTGTGTGCAGGCATGATCACAGAGTGTACCATTCTCCACACAGGGCTCAATCTCTACACACACACACACACACACACACACACACACACACACAAAGACACACACAGAATACAGTTTGATTTCTAAGTTGTTGAAAGTGAGTGTTACACACCCTGCTATACAATACTATTCAATTACTATAAAACAAATTGTAATATATGACAATATGCAATGCTAACAGATATTACACAATACAATAAGGTAATACTCTATATGACACTTTACAATCCAATACTATACCTTAGTTAATATTTTATGATACTATGTGATACTGCGTGATAATATATGGTAATATAAAATACTATCAGATACTACACAATACTATAAGATTATATGTTATTATACTATACAACGCAATTCTATACTCCACGATATGATAATATATAATGACAAATACAACAATTATATCAAGCCTGGAAGCAAAGGGGTGTACAGGGATCATTGAGTTGTAATATTGGCCAAAGTTAATTTGTTATTCACCAGTATTAATTGATGTATGGTAAATAATCTAAATCATTTTAAGCTATATAAGCAATAATTATAGGCCTGTCACAATAATTGTTATCAAATTATCGGCTCAAAATATTACCTCAATAATTTTAGCTGACCTCAGTATTTCCCATTATGTGTTTCTCAGCAAGGCAAGCCCATTCACATGAATGAGCTAGTATTCTGACTTTCTTTAAAAGCTATTTTATTCAAGTTTAATTTGTTTTAGGATACACAAATATTTAAATTGCATTGTCTGAATATTTTCAATACATTAACATTAATTACTTTTTAAAAGTCTGTAATTGCATAATTAAGTCGTTATTATCCAAATCATTATATTAATGGAATACAATTATCAATAAAATAACAATATTATGGATTATCACAATTATTACTTGGACAATATACGTTATCCAAGCAAAATATCTACCTTCACAGCCCTAAACAATATAAATAACAAAGAAAACTGTCGATCTGAATGAACCTGAGCTACACGCCGAGAATAGAAGCAGCATTATGGAAAATGGAGGCTATTTATAGCCTCAAAACAGACTCAGGCCTGACCTCGGCTTCACAAAGAACAAACAAGCTTCTTAGCGTGAGGCTCCCTCCAATCCCGTTATGATGTCAGCTGCATAATCCCGCCCATAATCCCGCCCGAAAAGGTGAAAGTGCGCCAGAGGGCTGCCGAGAGCGAGTGTCAGCCGGATAGGAAGGACGAGCAGAGCTCACCATCTGTCCAATATCTCCATCCGTACAGCTCATCTCCGCATCTACTGTATCTCCACATCTATCTGCTACAGAGTCAGAGGATGTGTCCCAAACCATGACCTACTAAATAGTGCTTGAATCCCTGTACAGTATTCACAATTTTAGTATAGAACTATACTTATGCCCTATTTATTTTACAGTACAGAGGCAATATTTAGGACTTTCCTATAAAAGTGTACTATATAGTGCTTTATTATAGGGGATAGTGATTAAAGGGGGGCATTCTGTTCCATATGCTTATAATAGAGTTCTATATAGTGCGCATATGTATGAAGTAGTGACTAGGGGACATTTAGTGTCCAGTGTAGGGAATAGGGGGAATTTCCACTCCCTATACTTAACATAGTGTGGTGTATATACAGGGGTTGGACAATGAAACTGAAACACCTGGTTTTAGACCACAATAATTTATTGTCCCAACGGATAGTTCTGGTGGAAACAGGAGAGTTGAGGTGCACATTGAATTCTGCCGTGATTTGGGCAGCCGCGGTTTTATGTTTTTTGGACACAATCCGGGTTAGCACCTGAACATCCCTTTCAGACAGCTTCCTCTTGCGTCCACAGTTAGATGTGGTTGGTCCTTCTTGGTGGTATGCTGACATTACCCTGGATACCGTGGCTCTTGATACATCACAAAGACTTGCTGTCTTGGTCACAGATGCGCCGGCAAGACGTGCGCCAACAATTTGTCCTCTTTTGAACTCTGGTATGTCACCCATAATGTTGTGTGCATTGCAATATTTTGAGCAACACTGTGCTCTTACCCTGCTAATTGAACCTTTACACCCTGCTCTTACTGGTGCAATGTGCAATTAATGAAGATTGTATAAACTTTTCTGTTTCTAAATGAATGCATATAGCACTGGCTGCTGTGTCTTTGTCTGTATAATGCAGGTTCAGATTAGTTATAACGATACACATATTATAGCAAACAGCATGAATTATCCTTAATTACCCTAGCATGGTGTCATCTGCCAGAAAGTGATCCAGCTTGGGGAAAAAAACTGCATTACGGCTAACCTGCTCTAAGATTGTCAAGGCCAGCTATTAGCATTGAGGTTAGCCTGCTATTCTAGGCTTTATAATTCAGGTTGGGAATAATCAACAGACAAAGTGCACATATCACAGCAAACAGCAATAATTACTTTAACCTTTTAACTCTGAAAGAAACAAAGAGGTCAGAAAAGCATATTTGGATGTAAGTAAAGTGTTAACTACAGTAGACATTGTTTCCGAGAGTACTGGATAACACCATGTTCACTGATTTTTGTTCTTTGTTTTTAGACAGTACTGGAAATTGATGTTCATGCAATCCCACATGAGTTCATCTTTATAGATGAGGCAGGATTCAACTTAGCAAAGACCAAAAGAAGATAAAAAAGGTAACTGGCCACAAAGCAGTAACACATGTTCCTGGCCAACATAGTGGGAACATCACATGGTGATGAATGATGCAGACTAGGTAGGTTGTAGTGTGGAACAATGTGAGCGCTCATTGCGCAGCCCCAGTCCAAAACTGGTTTGCTGACCACCTCCATTTATTGTGCAATACCTCCCACCATGCTCACCATTTCTGAACTCCATAGAAGAGTTCTTTTCTGCATGGCGGTGGAAGCTATACGACCGGAAGCTATACGAACGAAAAAGGCATGTGATGAAATTGATGTGGGTGTGATTCAGGGATGGATAAGGCACTCAAGGTGCTTCTTCCCTCAATGTCTGGCAGGGAAAGATATTGCCTGCGATGTGGACGTGGCATTGTGGCCAGACCCAGCTGTGAGGCAAGATGCCGCCTTATTATATTTCTTGCCTCGTTTTTTGCAGTTTTCTTCTGTAATTAGTTTTTTTTTTAAGATTGCTGTTTTTATAAGTATATTTTTGTTCATTCCAATGTAAAGACTTGTTTGGTGAACAATAAAAAATAATGCAACATGTGTGTATATCTTCATATACAGCTAAAAAACAAGAGACCACTTAAATGATGAGTTTCTAAGTAAAAATCTCTTGAATATAATCAAGAATAAGATGGATGATCACAAGGCATCAAACCAAGCTGAACTGCTTGAATGTTTGCATCATGAGTGACATAAAGTTATCCAAAAGCAATGTGTAAAACTGGTGGAGTAGAACATGCCAAGATGCATGAAAACTGTGATTAAAACCCAGGGTTATTCCACCAAATATTGATTTCTGAACTTAAGACTTATGAATATATGCTAGTTCTCTTTGCATTATTTGAGGTCTGAAAGCTTTACATCTTTTTAGTTATTTCAGCCATTTCTCATTTTCTGCAAATAAATGCTTTAAATGACAATATTTTTATTTGGAATTTGGGAGAAATGTTGTCTGTAGCTTATAGAATAAAACAACAATGTTCATTTTATTTAAACATATACCTATAAATAGCAAAATTATAAATTTTGCAGTATAAATTAGGTATTTTGCTTTTATTTTGTTTATAACCGGCCTAGTTTACAAAATTGTCTTCTATCCTTTAGAAAAAAATATTAGCCTGTGATCCATCGTATTTATTTATTTTACTCCATTATTATTCTATTATTTCTTTGAGGTAATTGGGAAACACTCTCATACTGTGATACTGTGATCCCATGATCAATTATAATACCATAGAAATCTCATACCAATATAGGCAATAGTGATTAGGGAGTATTTATCTCAGATATTCAGTTCTATCCTATCAGTGCACCTGATCTATGAATCAATCAAATACAGTGTGTATATATGTGTGTGTGTGTGTGTATGCTGGACGTTAATCTGTTGGCCCTAGGTGTTGCTGTGCTCCTAACCTGCTTAGTGCTGTAAAGCTGCTGACTAAATATGTTCCCTATTACTGATGTCACCTCCCTCATCATCTAATCACTCTCACACACACACACACACACAACATACAGCTATACAGCCAAGGCCTGTCCATCTGAACGTCTACCTGGCACACTGTCTGACCCTCTGACTGACCGGTTGTCTGTCTCTGTCCCAGTCTCGTTTTTGGTCAGAGTCTGATCCCATCACTTTACTGGCTGTATGTAGTTACAGGGTTTACAATAAAGTGGCCAGTGAGTGGAAGCACTGAGACAGATGTTCCTAATGAAGTGGCCAGTAAGTGGAAGCACAATGTAGAGAAGGTGTGTCTAATAAAGTTGCCAGTTAGTGGAAGCACAGGGTAAAGTAGGTGTTTCTAATAAAGTGGCCAGCGTGTGAAAGTACAAGGTAGAGTAGGTGTTTCTAATAAAGTGGCCAGCGTGTGAAAGCACAAGGTAGAGTAGGTGTTTCTAATAAAGTGGTTAATCAATGGAAGCATAAGTTAGAGTATGTGTTTCTAATAAAGGGGCCAGTTAATGGAAACATAAGGTACTGTAGGTGTTTCTAGTAAAGTGGCCAGTGAATGGAAGCACTGAGGCAGATGTTCTTAATAAAGTGGCCAGTGAGTTAAAGCACAAGCCAGAAGCTGTTTTGAATAGTGTGGCCAGTAACTGGAAGTAGAAGCACAAGGTAGTAGGTGTTTCTAATAATGTGCCCTACAGTTGGGAAGTTTAATCCACTCATTTGGGACACGCTTTACACATGCATTTCTGGGCAAGCTAAGAGATTCAGAAGTGTCATTGAAAGTGAAAGAAACATGTGGACTGAGGAGGTAGAGTAAAATTACAGGAATCTTTAGCATTTAAAATTATGGAGCAGTCCAAAATTAAACACTGTAAAGGTAAGCTAGTCGCAAACAGCTTACCTCTGCATGTTTTTGTGTCAGGCAGCAGCAGGTAGCCCTCAGGGCAGGTGCAGAAATAAGAACCAGGAATGTTCTCACAGCCTAAAGAGCAGCCATGGTTCCACAGAGCGCATTCATTTATATCTGAACACACAGGGAGAGAGAGATATTAAACCAATATTGCCAAAGCAGAACAGGTAGGTGTTTCTAATAAAGTGACCAGGGAGAGGAAGCATAGAGGTAGGTATGTGTTTCTAATAAAGTGGCCAGTAAGTGGAAGAGCAGGGGATTAGATATTTTTAATAAAGTGGCCAGTGAGTGTAAGGACAGGAAAGTAGGTGTTTATGTTATGCAGATTTTTTACCTTCGCAGTAGCCGCCCTTTTTGCTGAGGGTGAATCCGATTCTGCAGTTACACTGATCGGATCCGTCTGGGTTGGAACATACACTCACACACTGTTCAGTCTGAGGGTTGCAACCTGCTCCTTACAACAAAACACATAAAAATGATATAAATCATCATGATAAATTAAAATAAATAAAATGTGAGCCTATTTTAGCTGTGAGCTTAACTGATAGTCACATGTTCTTTATATGATCTCTGGGAAACTGACATTAAAACCAAGATCATTTAAAATTTTGACATCTTTTGACATCACGGCTCAATACTCTGGAGGCTTTATACCCCTCCAGCCCATGCCATGGCATTAGACATGGCATGGTGACAATAGGTTATTTTTTTATTTATGTGTATCTGCTCCTGAGAGACCTATTCTACTGGCACTAAATCTTCCTTACTGGGACTATAAATGTCCAAAAATATTTGTACATATATTATATGACATGTAAAATATTGCAATTTTAAAAAGCAGAGATTTATCCTATAACTAACCAGATGTTAGGGGGGCACTGACTTCTGCTACAGGCTGGTTGATGGGATGGATCACTCGGACAGCTGTAGGAGAACCCAGCAGCTTTGTGGTGTTGATCTTTTCTGGACGGCCTCCCATATATTTATTAATTCGTGCAATGCTATTAGAGGCGGAGTCTGTCAGGTACAGGTGATCCAGGAACAGAGACATCTTCAGAGACTTCCACCTGAATAAATACAATCAGTTAGAATCAGTCAGAGGACGGGAACTAATGACCAGAGGGCTACACTAATTTTGGCTGCGTGGGAGGGGCTACATTTCTGCTGGATGAGTGGTAGGGGCTAGATTTCTTTAGGCTGAGTGGGAGGAGTTAAATATCTGTAGGCTGAATGGGAGGAGTTACAATTTTGTGGACTGAGAGGGAGGAGCTACATTTCTGTAGGTTAAATGGGAGGGGCTACATTGCTGTAGGCTGAGGAAAAAGAAGCAAAATTTCTGTAGGCTGAGAGGGAGGAGCTACATTTCTGTAGACTGAGTGAGTGGGTGTGCTAAATGTAAAGGGGTGGAGCTAAACCACTATATGCTGAATATGCAGGCATTCTATTCTATTTGATTCTATTCAATTCTATTCTATTAACTTAATCTACTATATAACTTCATCAAAATCTTGAAACAAAAAAAACCCATTTAAGTTCTGCTGCATTACCTTCCAGGTTGATTGATAACATTGATCAGGTTGCCGTTGTAATCACATGACCCCAAGGCACTGGCTTTACCCGAACCTTGCTGGACCCAGAACAGCCTCCGGTCCACAGGGTCTAAGGCCAGAGCCAGCAGCCTGTCCGGCACCTTCAGCACTGTGGTCCTCTGTCCCCCCACCGGGTCAGAGCGCTGGATGCTGGGGGTTTCTCCAGCAGACATCCAGAACAGATATCTGCATACAAGGAAACAGTGGCGTGCAGTGAATATAGTGGGTACCCCTTCTCCAAACTAGATAGAAAAGGCACTGGGTCACTAGTGTTTATTGAAGATGTGAGAGAAGACAGAAGCAGAAGGATGAATTCTGAAGTGTACAGGGTTTTACTTTCTGCTCAGATTCAATCAAATGCAAAAAGGTTGAATGAATGGCATTTCAAAGTACAACTGGACCAAAAAACATATTGCAAATGCAACCTGGGATTTTTTTAAGGCACAGAAATGGACATTTCTGCACTGGTAGAGTCAATCAGCAGATCTGAACCTGATCAAGCAGCATTTCACTGGCTTAAGACAAAACTAAAGGCAGGAAGGATCAACTGATGACAGCTGCAATAAAGGTTTGGCAAAGCATTAAAAGAAAGAGAGAGAGATATGGATAGGGAATGAGGTAAATAGGCAGATAGTAGATAGGCAGATAGTTGTAATAGATAGGGAGATGGTAGGTAGGTAACTAAGAGATAGGTTCACCAAGGTACACCAAAAACAACATGAACTCATTCTGAGACTGAAACCAAAATGGCCGCCTGGGTCAGGTAGTGTCAGGACAGTTCTTTGATGGGAATATGAGGGCAGAGGAAGGCTCGACCTGTGCCAGGTTTGGCTGAGACTACAGAGATTACACTTTTGTGCCAGCCATGTCTGGAAGAATGTGACCGCCTTAGGACTTCTGGCACTCCCAGCCATCATTATGCTGAAAAAAGAAAAAATCCAAGAGAGTGGAGTGACCAAAACAAAAGTAGGGGATGATCACAGAATAATTTCTGTAATGAAGAAAAAACCTTTTATAACATCCACCCAAGTGAAGAACACTCTCCAAGAAGGTGAAACTAAGATATGTCTGTACTGCAATAATGGGAAGGAGAAAGTATGGAGAAGGCTTGGAATGGCTTGACACAAAGCACACCACATCCTCTGTAAAACATGGTGGTGGTGGTGGTGGTGATATGGGTCTGCATGGCCTCCAAAGGCACTGGGTCAATGAGATTTACTTTTTGGGCAAGTTCAACCAAATGCAGAAAGGTTGATTGGATAGCATTTTAAAGTGGGATTTTTTTAAGGCACAGAAATAAAATATATTACAGTGGTTGAGTCAATCATCAGATCTGAACCGGAACAAGCAGCATTTTTAAGAGAAAAGTAAAGGCAGAAAATCAACAGAAACTGAAGACAGCTGCACTACAGGTCTGGGAAAGCATTAGGATAGATAGATAGATAGATAGATAGATAGATAGATAGATAGATAGATAGATAGATAGATAGATAGATAGATAGATAGATAGATAGATAGATAGATAGATAGATAGATAGATAGATAGATAGATAGATAGATAGATAGATAGATAGATAGATAGATAGATAGATAGGGAACAGAGAGATAGGTTAACAAAAGTACCGGAACAAGCAGCATTTTTAAGAGAAAAGTAAAGGCAGAAAATCAACAGAAACTGAAGACAGCTGCACTACAGGTCTGGGAAAGCATTAGGATAGATAGATAGATAGATAGATAGATAGATAGATAGATAGATAGATAGATAGATAGATAGATAGATAGATAGATAGATAGATAGATAGATAGATAGATAGATAGATAGATAGATAGATAGATAGATAGATAGATAGATAGATAGATAGATAGGGAACAGAGAGATAGGTTAACAAAAGTACACTGACAACAACATGAACTCATTTTGAGGCTAAAACCAAAATGCCTATCCGGGTCAGGCAGTGTCAGGGCAGTTCTTTGATGGGTATATGAGGGCAGAGGAAGGCTCGCCCTGTGCCAGGTCTGGCTGAGACGGTCAGATTACACGTATGTGCCAGCCATGTCTGGAAGAATGTGACCGCCTGAGGACTCCCGGCACTCCCAGCCAGCGTGCTAACACCGTGCTGAGCCGGTCAGTCATCAGGAGATGTGACGAGTGTTAGTCATCCTCCCGCTGTGGGTTCAGGACTCTGCTACATAACTGACCACATTTAAACAAACAGTGGATGTGTTGTTGTGGGAGCTCAGGCTAACCTTTTGCCCCTCACAGTTTGACTAGCTGGCTATGCTAACCCCTATGTGGTTTTCAGTGTGGTTGTCCACAGACTGGCAGAAGCAACAGGTCCAGCAGATTCAGTACTGTACACACTACTGAATCACTAATACAGTAGTACTGCTGGTAGTGGTGCGATATTAGTGTAGTAGTACAGTAGTAGTTGTGCCAGTTACTCTACATAATATTTTGCTGAATTCATTCTTGTATTATTATCTCATATGTCTCATTATGAGCTTGATTTGAACGTGTTAAAAGCTAGACCTGAGATTTTTTTCACCAGTTTCTGGGAATAATCTTTTTTGTTGTTGTTGTTTTTACATTATTTATTTTTAGGGCTGTCAATGTTAAAGCATTAATGCACGCAATTCATTTGGAATCAGTGAAGTATTATTAATTATTTTTAACACAAATTAATAACGGCACCAAGTTTGACCCCAACTTCCTCTATAATCTGCCCTGCCTCTGCGCTGCTGGTCAACCTGATGCTCGTGAAAATTCAGAAATCCTTACAACCAAGCTGGGGTGTTCCCCTCAAACATACAAGTATATACTAGCATTTTAATTAACAACACTAATATAAATATAATTGCATTTCACATTTCTTAGATTCATTATTTTATTTACATTTAAATAGTTACTATTAAAACTTCTTAAAAAGAACAAGTGCGATTAACAAATGAGATCATGATTAATCGGATTAAAATTTAAAATCGATTGACAACACTATTTATTTAACATTAGGAACGCCTAACTTCAAACATTCATATAATCAAAAATATGAACTACATTTGGGATGATTTCAATAGCTAATATATTTTTTGTTATGCTGTGACCTATGGAGGCCAGAAGGTCAGAATTATGTAGAAGGTGTGGCAATGAGCTAACAAATTAAATTTACAAATTAATATATTAAGAGATCATCATTACCTACAGATCAATATATACATTTGTGGCCCCAATATATTATATTTTAGATTATTTTTAAAGGTTATTCTCAATGCTATTTACATAAAGACTCATGCAAAAGCATTTACCAGTATAAATAAAAAGGCACACTATTTATGAACAGCTCATTCCATACATTGCAAGATAATTTGCATAATGGCACATAATTTAAGACTTACATTATGTTGTCTTTGCCTTACTAACCATCACTTTGTAATCTTTCCCCCATGCTACTATCAATGTAGATACTGGAAATCTACAACTTGCTCTGCTTCTGAGATTGGTATTTATGTAGGATAAATGCTGTGAAGACAGATCACTCATGGACTAAATTAGAATGATTCATCACTTGTGAAGGTGAATCTCCTTTTTTCTCTTTTTTTTAATCTCCTGGTTCTCTGTCCTGGATTTGACTTGATGTTGTTGTGATGGTTGTGCTTTCTCTTGCTCTAAAGCTGCAGGGTTGGTTTTATTTTTACACAAAATGATGAGATCGAAACAGAACAGAGCCAAGCCTAACACACTGCGGCTCCTCTTCTGAGAGATGCTGGACATTCTACGAAGCTTAACTGCAGGTCCAGTTATTTTTACCTCTGGTTTGGGTCGATAACCAGGCTGCTGGGCTGAGAGAGATCTTGAAGAACAGTGCTCTTGTTTTTCCCATCGCTGTCGGCCCGCTGGATCATTCCTCTTTTCCTGCTGCTCCAGTATATTGAGTTTTCTATCCAGTCAACAGCTAATCCTGAGACTCCTTTCCCCAGTGATAGGAGCTTCTGGAAAGATGAAGCAAACTTAATAAAACAGGAAGTTTCTAGCAATGATGATGAGTAGATTCTTAGAGATTTTATTATATGTGAGTGTTTTACTTTTGAAGTAAAATATATTTTGGCTTTCCATTTCATTGTTTCTTAAATGTATAATAATTAAATGTATAAATGAATAATTAGGAAATAGCAAAAAAGGAGTATAGTTACACTTAAGAGACAATATGCAGGACTAACAGTGCCCAACTAATACGGGATACAATAGCTGTGCCATTGCAATAACGTGTGGGAGAACAAACACACCAGACAGTTCTGGGAGCAGTGTAGAGACATTTTTATAATGTTTATATTTATAATCTTTACTGGTACAAAAAAAGATAAGTTACAGCCCCAGCCGTACCTTTCTGTGAGACCCGTCCAAGTCTGCCCGGCTCAGGACCCCGGTGTGTATGTTTACCCAGTACAGTCTCCCAGCTCTGTAGTGAAAGTCCAGCAGGATGGATTTTCCCACTCCAGACACAACTAGTTCCTGATCACCCCTGTCCAGATCTATACGCAGAATAGTGTTCCTGTGGCCAACCAGCAGGTAAGGCTCTGGATCTGTAAAAGAGGAATACAAATAAACTAAAGTTAAACTTTATTCTCTTATATTTGAATAAATGAACATTTAAATTGCAATTCCATGTGGGTCCTATTCAAGACTTAAGATGAAGCAAACAAACAAGCAAACCAAAAACAAGTATTGGACTGCAATACTATTCAGAAAAAGGATACAAATAACAAGGAACAATTAATGATTCTAAATTTAGACTGATATGGGTAATGTTTAGTGGGCTACACATTCAGAAGGATGTGTAACACATGTGCAATATATGTGTAAAGCTGCAACATGCCAGACATCTCAGCATTGTGTTGTAGAGGTTCCTAATGGAGTCCTGTTATAATATGTCCCATGCTACAATTTTCTCACACAGTTCCTGCAGATTTTGTGGTAGGGGTTGAGTGTCGATAGTGTTGTCGTCTTCACCAAGACAAAAGCAAGACTCGTCACTGAAAATGATCCACTGGCATTATGACTGACTTTATGATTTCCCACCAAGTTTCTTTTGTGTCAGTTGATTCCTTTTGAGTATTTTTGTCCTTTTAAGATTTTTAACATTTTAAGATTTGTCTTTTAAATAATTTTGTTAAGATAAACATGCATAGATGAACAAAAAGGACATAAAGACTTTTATTGATCACTGATCACGTTGTTTCACTTTCTTTAATATAGGGGTCACTATAAAATAGTAATGCCTTTTTTCTGTGGTTAAACACATTTTTTACCCATAAGATAACACAAAGGTTATTGACTTAAATGTATATGACATTAAGGAGTCAACTGTTAGGTTGTAGCAGGGAGAGGACGCAGAAAGCAGATGCAAATACAAGTTTATACATTTAATAAATATATAACAAGGCAAATAAACAGACGTGACTATGAGAACTACAGAATACACTCAGACTGAAAACAAAGAAAAACCTACAACCTAACAGATGTAAAATGTACAAGAACTGACAAACTAACACTGAAAACACACATGGAGGGAGCAGGAAACAGAAAACCCTTGCGGACAGGTAATGAGGGGATGGAGCTCAAATGAACACAGGTGGGAGCACTGAATTCATGGACGGAGACAAGGAGAACACAGAGAGGGCCATGTGCTTAGGAAAGTTAAATACACAAACAGGATGGCAGAAAAAACACAGAGACAGACAGGAGAGACACAGAACAGGACGAGAACAAGATACTAACTTTGTCCTCATTTTACCTTGAAACCTTCACATCACAGGTGTTGCATAATTATGCATGGAAATACTGTTCTTCACAAAAGTATTTATCTGTCTTAAAAGTCTATGCCAGTCATCTTACTGCCAACAAAATAGGACTCTCTGGAGCAGATGAACATGCCTAATACCAGGCATGGGCTAGAGGGGTATAAAGCTCCCAGTATTGAGCGCTGGGGCAGTGGAACTGTGTTCTCTGAAACGATGGAGCTTTGTCCAATACTTTTGGATGGGATGAGTGGAATGAGAAGTTGGAAATGAGAAGGGTCATCCTGACCACACTCACACCCAGCACTTATCATGGAATGCAGTCAATCAAATCCTCGCAGCAATGGTTCTGCTGTAAAATCTAGTATAAAGTCTTTCTTCTGGAATGTAGAGACAGTTACTCCAACAAAAGAAGGGGAAAAGTTTAGAATAATACGCTTAAGATCAGAAGTCTCAATACTGTTGTCCATGTAGTGTATGTTCTACTTGGTGTTTACCCCATGTTGCTTTACCCTAGGAGCCCTGTTAACCCCGCTTAGCTGTTAGCTTAGCACAGTACATGCAGTAATCCTGGCTTTCCTACCAGCAATATATAAACTCAAACAAAAGATCAAACATAGTTTGTGTCCAATGGCTTACGGACAGTCTGTGCTTTCTGGTTTGTACCAAAGACTCTCGGTGAGGATCAGATCTGATGACTAATGTTTGTTTAGCAGTAGATGTTTACTGCCGTGACCTCGTGCTCAGACGTCATTCAGCAGGTGAATTAGCGCTGCCCTCAGACTGGCCCTTTCACGCTTTAATGCGGTGAACTTCGAGGCTGGCGCGGATGCCAGTGGAAGAAAAGCCATTTCCCGGCAACCGTAGCGATAATGGAAGCTTTTCACGTTGAACTGAGGTTACTGAGCAGATTACACAAAGACGCTGCAGCGTTGCTAGGACAGAGGGACAGAGCTCAGAAAACGCATTACAACGTGATGCGACGTTCAATAGCCTGCACCTTCACCAGCTACTGACCCATTGTCTGATTAAACAATGCTGCTTTATTCTGCTCCTGCATGCTTTTCTTATCATTCAGCACATTCTAACAGCTCAGGTTCACTACATACCCAAAATAACTGATTTTATTCCAATACTCCATTAATATACAGACTGGAACATTTTGGAATATTTCAAAACTTTGTCTACTGGATTATAGATTATGTAGAGTACATAACATCAATATCTAGAATGAAATTACAATTGCAGTACATCCAGTATCATCCAGAATGAAGTTCATATAATAATAATAATTATTGCTATAGTAATTATCATAATTTTAGGGACTTTAAAGTAATTAGACAAATAAAAAAACTAACGGTAGAAAGACCCATAAACCAGAAACAACTTAAGGTTTGACAAAGCATCATAAAGGAGGAAACTCAATGTTTGGTGAAGTCCAAAGAATTCAAGACTTCAGGCAGCCATTGCCTAAATAGAATTCTTAACAAAGTATTAAAAAAATGAACATTTTATTTATGACAAGTTCATTTGTCCAATTACTTCTGAGCCCTAGAAATGAGGAGGCTTTCTAAAAAAAATGGCTGCAGTTCCTAAACACTTAAAATGATATTTTTGTTAAATAAAACCTGAAAGTCTACCTACCCCAATAAAAAAATTCTTAAATGTAATGAAGAGGAAGATGGATGCCACGCTGAACTGCATAGAATTTTTGCACCAGGAGTGGCATAAGGTCAACCAAAAGCAGTTGGAAAGACTGGTGGAGAGACATGCTAAGATGAATGAAAGCTATGAATAAAAACTGGGTTGTAATATATTAATTTCTATATATTGATATTAAAATATTGATTTCTGAACTCTTAAAATCTTAAAACATAAGTGTTGTGGTTTGTAAATGAATATGAACTTTGATTGCATTATCTGACATCTTAAAGCACTGCATCTTATTCATTATTTTGACCATTTCTCATTTTATGTAAATAAATGCTCTAAATGACAATTTTAGCTATAATGTTACTCAAAAAATATGTACCCATAAATAGTAAAATGAGAGAAACTGATCATTTTGAAGTGGTCTCTTAATTTTTTCCGGAGCTGTATATCGGAAAACTCCTGTAAAGTATACGCCCATGTGCCGTGACTGAAGTGTAATTAAGGCGGTGGTTAACCTGCTAACAAGAGGCTGAGGGATTGTGTTGGATAATGACTAATCAGAAGGTGCGGGGAGGTCATGTGCTTCTGCTGGTTCGCTGTACTGAGAGATTACAGCACACGGGAGAACTGTTATAATGTATATACGCTATCTTCACTATAATTCACTATAAAGTTTACCTTATCTGCCCAAAAGTATCTCAACACCTGCTGCTCCGGCGTTTCTCCTGAAATCTGCTTTACTGGAAAGGATTTAATAATATAATATAATATTATATTATAATATAATATAATAACATAATAACAGTGTGTAGGAAATTTGCCAGGGGGAAATGGGTTAAAACTTTGCCTATAGTGTGGCTTACAATAAATGAAGTGAAACATCATTTTTGTTTATAACCAATTATAATTGGTAATTTCAGGTATTTTTTGTTTATCTAGATAAAATTACTTTAAAACACAAACAGTGCCAGATAAAAAGTTATATAGTCTTATTTTTACAATAATCAATATTGACCAATGACCAACATTAGAAAATTATGATTAAATTATATTAGATTGATTGATTTGAAGAAGGGGACACATCAGACATCAGCATATTGTCAGGTAAGTGAGTTGTCTTTCCAGGTGTTGTGCTGAATTCTGCTCCCTGCCAGAATTCGACTCCCTTTTAGTGCACAAATTCCTTTTATTTCTGTTTATGATAAAAAAGGTAAGTCTACAGTCATGGTGGATACAGAATCACCTGTTCATCTGTTGTGTCTATATGCAACACGATGCACTGCATGCCAAGTGGAGTCAAATTTTTCTTCTTTTTTTTTGTGATGGTAGCCTGACTCAATTTCCCTTGATTGGTCTGAAAATCACTAATTGTGGAAGAACCATCTAGAACAGTGTTTTCATACTGCAAACAAACCAGATCATGGTTTAGTTAATCCAGACTAAGACTACACCTTTTGGAAGGACCAAATTTTACACCGTTACCTTTTATCCCAGTCACTTTGGTTGAGAGCAAAACAATACATGTATATATGGGTGGGGTCTCCTGCATTGAATGTTAAATGTGATTTTTGCCTCTCTTTAGGACACATGGACAATTTTAGCCAGACACCACCGAACACCATCAATACACCCACTGCACTGTCCACTGTGGGTGGTAACATTAGCCTTTTATGGCGTATTCCCGGTGCACAGGTGTCACTTCAGAAATGGAACGTTCAACCAATTTCACTCACAAGATAGCACCTCATAAATTATACATGTGTGTGCAGGTGTTCCCAAGAAATTCCCTAAGGTTCTTGATCAATTTACATACTGACATCAGTAATATTAGCATTAGTTTGTCCTCATTTACTGCAATAACAGCCTGTAAACCTCTGGCAAGACATTACACTGGACGTTGGAACATTGTTGTGAGGATGGTTTGATTGCATTTAGCCCCATGAGAGTGAGAGCATCAGTGAGAGCGCATATTCACAAAATTCATATTCCTAAAGTTCATATTTATGAAGTTCAGAAATTAATATTTGGTGGAATAACCCTGTTTTTTAATCACAGTTTTCATCCACCTTGGCATGTTCTCCTCCTTGTTCTGATGGCTTGTGATCACCTATCTTCCTCCTGATTATATTCCATAGGTTTTTGTTTTGTTTGTTCCATAGGTTTTTTCACACACAGTAATTTGAAAATGCACACACACTGCTGCTGGATAGCTATCTGGATAGTAGAGACAATTACTCCAACAAGAACCATTTCTAATACACAGTATGTAAGCACTGTCACTCATAACTGTATTAATCTCTCATAACTATATAAACCTCTCATAACTATAAATCTTCTCATAATTAACTGTAGTTTTATAGAACCCAAAACAGAACAAATGTATGATCGCTAAATCATAATCCTATGGTTTAGCAATTAAAGGGCCCTTAAAACAAAAAACAGGCCAAGTGTCCAAATACATTTGGTTTTGGCACAAATCAAATCTGTACATAGTCAAATGCATGGACCAAAACCTACTCACCCACACAGCTCAAGTTTCCTAAAGACCATGCTCGTCCACCCCAGCATGCTGGTGCTTCCGCTGGACTGCAGCAGGTCCTGCCCATCAACAGCCACAGGTGCAGCGCCACCGCCACGGCCGCTAACGTCCCCCAGAACATACCCGATTCAACCTGATTCAATCAACCTCAGCACCAACGGACTCCCACGTTCAGTCCTTCCCTCGGCCACAGCGCCACGGCAACCGCCCGTGACCTCCGTGCATCCTCCACGTGGGCCTCAACATAGGTCAGTAGGGTGATGGCGGACAACAGAGGGCACAATACCCACCGGGGCATTTACATAACTGAGCCAGAGCAGGGCTGAGATGATTCTCCACACCGGGCCAGGCAGAACTGAAGCCCACTGAAGTTTTAGAGAGAGTCTAGAATTTGTCTATAGCCTGCAACACACACACACACATACATACACACTTCCACGCACACACACACTTATACACACTGCAGTCCAGTCCGGCTGTTTTGGAAGCAAAGTATGAAATTCCTGACCGTCCCGTGGTGAATCTGAGCTCGCTCTGTTTTTCCCTCCCACTGTTAAAGTCTCAGCCTGCACTCAGAACACACTAAATACCATCAGTCAGACTAACACACCGCTGCTATAGTGGGGGGAGGGGGGGGGGGGGGTGAAGCCACCATAGCCCACCCTCCTCAGTGTGCGTGTGTGTGTATTTTGTTTTGTTCCAGTTTTTAATAGAAAAATGTCCTGAAAACAAAATAATACTGATTTTATTTTTATGGTCATGGTTTGGGATAAATTTCTAAAGGAAAACATATTAAAACATGTATATTAGAAAGGTATATGCACATTTGCTACATGTTACAGTATAAATGTATAAAATTAATGAAATATCAACTCAAGCTTTTTTACTCAGTAAGTAAAAGTGTAAAGGTAATGGTTTTAAAACTACTAAAAGTATAAAAGAAAGTGATAAAGTATCAACTCAATTCACAGAAAATAAAAAGTGGTGGAATCTTTGGTAAAATGGGAGCTCAGTCTGTTAAAATGATTAATATGGTCAAGTAAAAGTACTGGTTTAAAACTAGCTAAAGTACCGGTATAAAAGTAAAAGTAATGAAGTATCAACTCAAGCATTTTTACTCAAGCAAAAGTGTAAAAATACTGTTTTCAAAACTTCTTAAAGTATAAAGGTAAAGGATTATAAAAGAAAAAATGCTATCAAGGACAAAAGCTTATGCCATGCCATAGGGTCCTATAGAGCATTAACCCACCATAAAATGGTACATGTTTATACTTCTCATCCAACCACAGTCAAATTCCAAATTTTTCCGGGAAGGTTTTTTTGAACAATGAGAAGCTAGAATGAAAACAAGTGGAAATTAATGTATTAAAGTGAAAAGTATAGATAAGCAAAATTTGTACTTAAGTAAAGTAACAAAGTATTTGTACTTCATTACTTGGCACCTCTGTCACCTTCCATACGACTACCAAGAACCTGTATGAAGATTCAGCTGAGTCGAGTCGGTGGTGCACTGTTCTATTGTGCATCTTAACCCTAACCCTAATCTAACCCTTAGTGATTAGTGTTAGGTCCAGGGGTAGACTCTAAAAAAACTCAAACTAAATGTTACTCATCTCCAAACTTCTAGATGTTCAGTGTCTGTCTGGCCTGTGATTGGATAATGTGGTGAGCAGCAGTTTAGCAGTGGAATGGCTGTGTTATTGGGTGAATGACTGGTATAGTGAGATATGCAGCACGTCCCGTTCTCTGGGGAAAAGAACGCCGGCACCAAAACAGAACAACAGCGTCCCTGTCATCCCAATAACTCCGCACAGGAAACGCATCACAATGAATTTACTCACACGCAGCCTCAGCATGCCGAGAGTCTCAGTCTGTTTCACTCATGTGACCTATTTCTGGAAGAAGACGTATGATCAGGGCATGTAGAGTGACCTAAAGTCATCCCAGTATTATTGAACTGAATCTGAAATTCATTTATCAGCATATCAGCATAGGAACTGAATGTAAACTCAATGGACCAAAGTATTTGGACACCTGCTCATTTGTTGTTTACCTTCAGAAATCAAGGGTATTAAAAAAGAGTTTATCCTGCTTTTGATGGAGTCACTGTCTCTAATTTCCAATGAATATGTTTTACTAGATTTTGAATCACTGCAGTACAGATTTTTGATGTTATATAAAATGCTAAATTGCTATAAAATGCCTTAAGCAATCATCTACATACAAGAGTTTCCACCAATATGAAGAGCTTTTAATCAGAATCAAAATTCTCATGGTTCTGTATTTTTATGATTATAGACTATATAAACTATGCATTTTTTGCACTATAAGATGCACTTAAAATAATTTAATTGTCAGGTTTTAAAGAGCAATCTGCTGCCACTCTGGTTTCAGTTTAGTTCTCAAGCACAATTTCTGAAGCAGTATTAGCATTAGCCGCTAATCGCGCTAAGTGCTAGCTCTTTCGCCATTCAGAGGTGAGTATTATCAGCCTGTGGCCTGCTGCTAACCCCAGCTAACACTGCTGAAGCCGCGTTAGCATTAGCCTCTAACCACGCTAAGTGCTAACTGTCCACTGTCCAAACACATACAGCTGGACACAAATATGTATGAGTAAGTGGTGTTATTGTCTTCTTGAGAATGGCCTTAAAACACCCTATTCCCATAAAATTACATGCACAAGAGTGTGAAGCCTCAATTTTCTGCTGCAGACATGCTATCTCTGGGCATGTGGATGTGCCTGGACACACAAACACACACACACACGTTCCTTCCCAATACACTGAAATAAATTATTTGTTGACTTCATTTAAGTCTAATGTAACTAAGTCTTCATTTTTCTTTGACTTAGTTACATTAAGTTTATTAAACTTTAGTTTAGTTTTGTTCACACAACATTTTTTTTATTTTGATTTGCTCAACTGGTTATTTAAAATAGTTTTCTGTTGAGATATTTTGTTTTAGAAACTGGTAAACTGTAGCATCAGTAGCACCAGTGAACAATCACCTTTGACATAGAGAAGGTAACTTGCTCTTACAGCCTATAACAATGAGAGCTGGTAGTAGGGGTGGGCAATATTATATCGTATACAATATATCGTATAGATAGTCTATTATCTACTGTGAAGCTTTAGGTGTATTTATTGTGTAATTTTTTTAGTTCGCAGTTTATATGCATGCACTAAATATTCTGCAATATTATTTGCTCCATTATATTATTTTATGCTATATTATTTATTTTCCCACATTATGATTATACTGTTATACTATTATACTATATTCCTGAAATGAATGAATTATTTTAGTTTTCCTATATCGCCAAGTATATCGTTTTTGCAAAAATACCCTGACATATCGTGATATTATTTTAGAGCCATATCACCCACCCCTAGCTGGTAGCTACTAATTATATATAAAATTCAAATACACACCCAATAAAAGGTACATTCATAGTAAAGACAACACACTAACAGTATAGGTAAGAATAAGGATACACTCTATATGCAAATATACCAGTGGCTGGAGCCAATTGGATTTTTTATTGTGAACCATTGTGAAACATTTTAAATTTTCAGGTTAAAGATCTTTGAAATCATGTTATTGTGTGTTTTATAAAATGTGTTTTTTATCTCATGAAACTATCTCCTGTCCAACTGTTAAATATGGGGGTGGATGGATGATGCTGTTGGCTTGTGTTGCTGCCAGTGGCAACCAGTGTAACAAAGTTAAAAAGGGGAGTAGCTTTTAAAACAGAATAATGATTCTAAACAGACTAAACACTGCCTCAAGAGGAGCAAGCTAAAGGTTAAACTAAGATTATTTTTAAATCTGTGTAAATACCTCAAAATTACTATATAATCTCATAAATCTTGAACCAACAGGATAACATCACCCAAACAAGTCCTTAAATATCTTTAGCTACAACGAACAAAGTTTGCAAATGTTAATACTGCCTAAACAGAACATAAAAACACAGAATTATCAATGTAGGGAATTTAGACTTAATCAGAGAAAGAAAGAAAACAGCTAAATCCATTTTTTAAAGTTTATCTGGTTGAAAAAGATGGCAGATTGATCACAAAAGACATGGCAAAACTGGACATAATACATGTATATGTGTGGTTGGCAAGGCTTTGCAATATTGTTTATACAGATTATACTGTTGATACAGTTACACTATATATGTAGTCTGTTCACCCCCACAAAGTCATATATACTTCAAATAAGAGATTCTTTGAATTAAACTTAGACTTTAAAGCATAAAGATATTGAAGACATTTTAGCCCAAACCATTTAATGTAAAGGTTAAATTATATTTTATGTTGAGATACTATAATGTATAAATAGGGAAGAATATGCAGTATTTACATCTCCACATGAATATTTTATATCATAAAAAATCTTTAATGTTTAATCTTAAAATGTACAATAAATAAAACCGTCCATTAAAAAAAAGGAAGAAATAAACAGGAATTAAAACAGACTCGTATAAGGCAATACATTGACAGTGTTAGCACATCAACAAACTCAAGAGTAGCCTATAGTAGATGTTTCCCACATTCTGCATCCAATTACTTATGTCTCATCACAGTATTAGTACAGATCAATGACTTTATATAAGCATGGTTTCTCAGAAGCAAAGCCACCAGGTCTAGTGCCTCTGCTGGGTGGTTGCAGTATGACGTTTAGCTCCGCCCATCTCCATACTGTTTAATGTCAAAACATTCCTGCCCATATTTTCTTTTTAATTTGCTATAACTTGACCTCAAAATCTAAGTTTGCTAAGAAAAACAACATGAACTGCACTTGTAGTGTTGGGAAGTTTCACTTACTGAAATAACTATGAATACTGAAGTCCTGCTTCTGGTCCTTCAGGCTGCACTGTAAAGTCAATGAAGGCAAGTCTGGCTCCGCCTCTGCTCTTTACTGCACAGACTTCAACATGGCCGATTAGTTTTGGCTTTATTTCTATGGAACTGAAGGCTTCCAAGCTTACATAAAGTCATTGGTATACAAGATATTCTCATATTTAAACAGAAAGCTACCTCATGTCCATCACCCAGAGAGAGATTGCAACTGATTACAAACTTCCTGTAAAAAAAACACATCCTGTAAATAAATGTATAACCATTTCCTGTGCTAGCAGGTTGGTTGTAGAAGGACAAGTGTGATCTAGGACATCTTAAGCACTAATACATCCAATATGCTCATTTCATTTATTGTCAATCATTGTCTTTATTCGGCAACCAGTGGAGTTGGAGCACAGGCAACACTGTTTCAGAAAAATATGGTAATTCCTAGTAGCTAACTCACGCAGAGCTAGCATAGGTACTCCGACCGTGAACTGTCGCTCTTGTAGGTCATTTGGGAGTCTATACTTGATCGTGAACACAGTAGCATCCTTTCCGATTCTTGCGTCTGCCGTCGAGCCCAGAGGTCATTCCCTGGTCCGTTCAATGTCCTCTGTTTCATTGTGAGGGTCTCAAACTTTACATATGTCTCTTTCGAGAGGTCTTCATCCGTTCCACCACTTCTACCGCTTCTACCTTTGCAGTAGAGCGATACAATCTTATAAAGGAGAAGAATAATAAGTGGGAGTGCAACAGCGCAAGCAATCCCACTCGCTATCATTAGCCACTTGTTCTGGCCATCGTCCGCAACGGCGTCCAGAGTACTAAAATTCACACACTGACCCTTTCCAGACATGTAACCTTTGGCAACCAAGCAGACCGTGTAGGCCTGGTTGGGAAACAGGTTCTCCAAAAGAAGTTTACCCAACCCAACCTCAGTTTCCAACGTTTCCTTGCTGTCTTCCGCATCGTACGGGAAGTACGCCACAGACAAGGGTGTGTCGCTAGGCAAATCCTCACTTGTCCATAACACAACCACCGTATCTCCAGTCTCTTCCACCACTTCAATATCCTTGATGTAGGGACTCCCCTTTTTCCTCGTTTTGTTGCTCCCACTCAGACTTTTGACGTCCTTTCCTTGCTGAACCTTAGCCGGTGTATCTCCAGCAGGTGGGGACCTCTGAATGCCTCCACCCGGGCCAAGGTTCATCCGGCTTGACATAGGTGATACTGTGGTCATGGGTGGTTTGGAGGTCGTTGGGATGAAAGTAGTAGTAGGTGTCAGAACCACAGTGCCAGTGACTGGAGGTGGAGACTGGGTAACCAGTCCCGGATTCTCGTCAGGCTTCTTGGTGATGCTCGGTGGCGGGGACACGGTTGTAGAGTCCATCCCAGCCAGGGAGAGGGTGATGAAGGCCTCCGCATTTCCTGCGACGTTCTTGGCCTTGCAGCGGTACACGCCAGCATCCTTTACCACGATCCCGTGCAAGCTGAGGATGGACCACCGGACACCTTCACCAGGAGATTCTTGCACAACTGCATGGAAATGGAACAGTCATAAATGTTATAACAATTCTACTGATATAAAATACAATAATTTATTTTCTTGATTACATGGAGACATTAACCGCATTGACATGTTTGACACCTTTGATGTACAGTATCTTGTCATTGGGTTGGTACCCCCAATGGTATACTGAAGATGTCTTCTCCATTAGACTCTATAACCACATTCATAACATATTATAATGCATTCATAAGGCATTATAAACATGGCTATACATATTTATAAAAATGCATAACCCATTATAGCCATGTTTATTAAGCATTATGACTTGTGATCATAATACCTTATAAGCTGTGTTTATAATATATATGTTAAAATAGTATATATCTATTGTTAATAATATAGTCTCACAATGAAAGTCTGGCACTTTAATTAAAGCGCACAAAGACCTGTTATACATTACAATTGACTATAACTAATATCATATTCAAGACAAGAATACTTAATGAGTATATAAAATATATTTACAGGATTATTTAGGGTATGTTTATAGGTTGGAAGCTTTTTTAGTGATAATACAGTCTGTAAGCTGTATCTAAGCTGAGTTTCTTGGAATTGACATGTAACATGTTATAAACACAGCTATTAATGATTTATAATCACAGTTCATGATGCATAATAAACATGGCTATGATGAATTATACATTTTTATAAATATGTATAGCCATGTTTAAAATGCCTTATAAATGCATTATAATTTGTTATGAGTATGTTTATAGAGTCTTAGAGATGACATTCATAGAAAGTGTTACCATATGTTTTTCTTAAGTATGTTTTATTGTTGCATTAAATTCAAAACAAAATGGTAACTCACAAATTATATAAAAGATATATGACAAGAATGTACAGTTTGGGTAATGGATGAAGAGAGAGACTCCATGAATGTCTTTAATATTAGAGAATGTCCAATATTTGAAGAGTAGAGTGTCTTCATGTCTTGTCTGCTTGATTTACCTTAATATCTATCCCTAACCTTAATCTTGACCCTGCCTTAAACAACAAGTACCTTAATTTAAGAAACATGTTTTCCCCTATTTTTAAGGGACACAGGTAAACCTGAAGGATCATGTTGCAGGATTTTGGAGTGTATAGAACCCCAGGCAACTTGTTTAATCTGCACCCATTTGAATCGTTCCCATACCTGTGTTATTAAAAGCAGACCTATCCCTTTTACTCCACATGAGGGTGGGGGTAGGATATCCCGTGGCGTCACAGCGGAGGAGAACGTTACTGCCGAGCGATGACGTGATTTTAGTGGCTGAGGTCATCACTGACGGTTTGACGCACTGGTCCAGTTCCGCTCGTTGGAACAGAACCCCAGCCAGGTTCTCTGGGCCACTGCAGGACAAATACTGGTCCATCAGAACCACGGGGATGTCGGTCATCTTGGACAACTCGATGAGTTTGGAGATCCTGCAATCGCAGAACCACGCGTTGTCCTGGAGACCTGGAAACATCAGACACAAAACATTGTAAACCAGATTTTAGGAAACTTCGAGGAACATAAAAATGCCATACACTGTCTTAAACAGATGGTTCTTTACAAATTAAAGATATTGCCTAATATCATTTCTCCAAACTTTGGTGAAACTTCACAATAACAGTACCTACGGCAGTAGTACACATTGTTAAATGGCTAAGAAATGTCTTAACTAATTATTAATTAATTGATTGACACTAGTTAAGACATACTAAAATATTAATTTTAATGCTTGAGCATGTTGTAAGTTTTGGTAATTAATCTTCCCTTATTATAAAGCGTATTAGTATCAAGCATCCCTTTCCCTTCTGGACTTTTACTCTATGAATATCCCCTTCATATCTTAGCATAGCCTGGATTCAACCCTCCAAGATAATCCTCTACAGTTCTGTGAGAAGCTATAAATTTAGCTGTCAGTTCCATAGCATTTACAACATCATAATACAGGAAGTTGTGTCAGTAAAACATCAGGTGCTCCAGATTTCCAGCAGAGTTCACTCATAATTCTGTCTATAGTAGGATGGGATGACCTGCTGACTGTCAACACAGAACTGGGCCTGAACCGCTGATGAGTGTGAACAGCTGGGTGGAGATAGCAACCAAACCAAAGCTCTGCTGATACTGGGGCCATATTCTAATAATACAGCAACTTTACATTCAACCAAATTAACCTAAATTATATGATTAGCAAGAATGATGAAAGTTTTTTGTAGGATTTCAAGGATAAACACAGTTCTAGATGTTCAGAATTCGTCTGTGGTGCTGTTTTTATTTTTCAACCACTATAAAGAACAAATATGTCCAAATATTTGTGGACAACCGTTTCAAATAATGCATTCAGCTACTTTATAAAACACTTAGACCTTGTATATAAGCTATATAAGAGTAATATAAATAACATTAGTTTTATAGACCCCAAAATAGAACCCTGAGGGACTCAAAAAATACACCAAACAAAGAGGAAACAAAAGTGGGCAGGAAAAGTACAGGAAGTATCTATCCAACATCCTATCCAACATACAGGAAGTATCTATCTAACATTATGACCTCATTAACTCTTGTCAGCTCTTGTAACTAAATACAATCAAATCCTCACAGCAATTTGACTCCAAAATCTAATAGAAGGTCTTCACTGGACAGTAGAGACAGTTACTCTTTTAAATACCTTTGATTAAAGAAAAAACAATAAACATACTGGTGTCCCAATACTTTTTATTTGTCCATATTGTGTGCAAATCAAATTTTGCACATCTTCCTGAACAGAGATGGACATGTTAGGTACCATGAAGAACTGAATAAAGACTTCTAGGATTATCTCAGCATTGTAAATCTTCAGAGAAACTGAAGGCTGACAGATACTCACAGCAGGAAACTCTATTAGCAGATTAGCCTGTACTTAAGTGAGGAGAACCGTGCAGACACTGCAGCCTGGGATATCTATAGAGATTACACCGGGTACACCCATCCCGAGAAACACACCGCACTGTCGGAAGTCAGATCGCTAATAAAAGCGCTCTGCTTCATGAGCTTTCTAGCATTAGCGGTTTTGCTAACAGCAGTTTAGCAGGGCAGCCAATTAGCTTTGAAACTGGACTTTTTAAATCCTTCTCTTCTCTGCTGAAACTGAGACTTATTCCAGTGTTAAACTGAGTTAAGGCGTTTCCATGTCCTGACTCTTCCTGTACCTGTATCAGTTTTCTCCAATTTCCAGTTTCTAGTTGTTAGCAGAAAGTGTGAATAAGCTGTGTGTTGTATAAATGCTGCAGTTCTGCTTTAATACAGACAAAAGCTTTTTTGTAAAAATAAAATTGTAAAATTGTAAGTCCACTGTGGGTGGTAACATTTGCCTTCTATGGTGTTTTCCTTTGCATTTGGGGGCATGAAGTTTATACAAGTGAGGGCATTACCAAGCTGTCCCATGAGGCAACACTTCATGATAAATGTATTTAATGCTTTGCAGGGCAGTCTACTATAGCCCCATCTGGACGGGATTAGTTTCTTAGGGGGACTTCTATTCAGTGATAAAACCTAAAAAAATTCCACTCGCTGTTGTGCAGAAAAAAATAGCTATTTTATGAAACGCGATGTGACGAGAGATGAGAGATTCCGGACAGGATTAAAATTACTGGAGGACCACGAAGTTCAGTGAAAAACTGTAGGTAATTCTGCCTGTAATTTTTTCAGAGGACGTCTTAGAAAAACACATACATGGTCATTTTGGACGGAAATAAAATCCCAGAGGACCCCCATAAAAGGCAAAATTGTTCTGATGTTTTCGATTTTTCTGGCCCACCACCCTTACCCCATACAGCATCCCCAGCAGTCCTGTTTATTAATTAGGTCTGTGGTTATTTACTCTTCATCTACATCTTTCTCTTCCTCACTCTGCCACGCTGTAATCCCGCTCACATACAACAGGCCTTATTTCCACTGGGCATTAACCAAATTAGCAAACGTGCCCTCAACCATCCTATTAACATCAGCTGACCTTCTCACACTCCTCTCAGAGCGCGGTATCTAGGCCACCGATAGAGAGAACTCATCCCCACCATCACTATCTCCTCTCATATTTACACTACAGCACATATATTTACCTTATCAGACTGTATCAACACCCATTTTATTTATATTTTGTTTTATATACAGTGGCGTGAAAAAGTATTTGCCCCCTTACAGATGTTTTTACATTTTTATCATACTTACATTTTTAGTGTATCGAACAAACTTTAATATCAGACAAATATAACCTGAGTAAACATAAAAATCATTTTTAAAATTATGACTTTATTTATTAAGATAAAAAATATATAAAAAACAATCTAGCCCTTTTTTAAAAAAAAAGTGTTAGCCCCCCATTAATCAAGCAGATAAAATATCTCAAAAAGCAACACCAGAAATTCAAAAGCAGATGAGAAATAAAGCCAATGATATGACAGTAAGATCTATTCTTCACAAATGGAGAAAATGTGGAACTCTGGTAAACCTTCCCAGGAGTGGCCGGCCAACTGAAATTATTCTGAAAGGGCATGGACAACTCATCCAGGAGGTCACAAAAGAACCCAGAACAATATTAAAAAACTGCAGGTCTCACTTGCCTTAGTTAAGGTCAGTGTTAATAATTTAATAGTTATAATAATTAATATCTATGCATTATACCAATAGATTCATACTCTATCTCGTGTTTTTCCCCAGAGAGTCATCTTCTATTGGCAATACTTCTCTTCTGCTTCTCTACAGGGACTAGAGAAGCTGCATGTCTAGTCTTGCACATCTGTGTCAGTAATGGACATTATTAAAATAGCTGAATTCATCGTTCATTAGAGGGGGTGAAGTTCTTTTTTCACAATGCTGTGTAGTCCAAGACGAGGCTTAATCCCTGTCTTGGAAACTGTCCCTATATAATATATAGTCTTTTTCTCTTTAATATTAAAGAAGCAAGAGCTGTAATAATAGCCAAATGTCCAGAAGCCACGTGAGATGGATATGAAGTTTAAATAAGAACAGTGGGGGAGGGGGAGTGTAATGAGATTAACTCTACTGGGATGAGGAAAAGCTGAAGCACAGCTGCACACAAGGCATCTACCTTACACACCTGAGCAGTTACTTAATAATAGAAAAAGTTTATACTGTGCTCCACATTTAATCTTAACCTCAACATAAGATTCAAACTGAAAAACAAACTAAAAGTCAAACTCAACCTCAGATTCAAACTCAAACCCATACTTAAACTCAACCTCAGATTCAAACTGAAAACCAAAGTAAAAGTCAAACTCAACCTTAGATTCAAACTGAAAACCAAAGTCAAAGTCAAACTCAACCCCAGATTTAACCCCAAATTCAAACCCAAACCCAAAGTCAAACTCAACCTCAAACACAACCTCAGATTTAAACTCAAAAACCAGGTTAAACCCAAATTCAAACCCAAACTCAATATCAAATTCAACCCCAAATACCTAAAACTACACCTAAACCTCAATATATACATATATACAATAAATCTCATTTTCAACATCAACCTCAACCTCAGATTCAACCCCAAATTCAAACCCAAACTCAACTTCAAATTGAACCTTAAATACCTTAACCTAAATCTCAATACTAAATTTAATCCGCAACATCAACTTCAAATTTAACCACTTATTTAACCTCAGCCTTACCATCACACTTATACTCAACATTAACCCCAAATTCAACCTTACCCTTAATCTCAATACTAAACTTCAACCTAAACCTCACGCTCAAAATTATCCTTTACATCAACCCCAAATTTAACCTTGACCTCAATTTCAATACTCAACTTAAACCTAAAACTCATCCTAAAAATCATCCTCAACCCCAAATTTAACCTTATCCTCAATCTCAATACTAAACTTCAGCCTTAACCTCATCAATACTCAACCTCAATACCTAACCTCAAATGGATGGAATAGATCAACTTTTTGACATTGGGAATTTTAATTCTTTTTATTTAAACTTTGTGTCATCTTTCACAATGATTTGCATTGTTTTTTTTTTCTACAGTTTATCTGTATAACCCTTTTCTATTGGAAAGGACGTTATCTCAAATTGGCTAAACCTTACAATAAAAGCATGAATCATTGTTCTATTATAAACATTGCAGTTGACTATTATATAACTATTATAATTGTTTAATTAAATTAAATTAAAATATATTCTCTTTTGTGTGTCACTGTTATTGAATTTTGGTCTAGGCCTTTTTTAAATGTTGTTTCTTTTCTGTTTTTTGTTCTATTATTTTCATGCTTAGTGTAATCATCACCTACCCAGCACGATCTTCTGGGAAGCGTTGAAGGTGGGCGGCATTCCTGAGAACGGGGGCCAGATGTCCACCAGGTCAGAGGGCAGGGTGGTGAGCTTGTTGCTGGAGATGTCCAGGTAGGTGATGTTGACCAGGTAAGGCGCCGCCTCCACGGGGATGCTGGTGAGGCGGTTGTTGTGCAGGTCGAGGGTCCGCAGGCTAGGCATCTCCCTTAGAGACTCCCAGGGGAAGGTGGCGATCTGGTTGCCGTCCAGCCGCAGCTCGTGCAGGACCTTCAGGTTGTAGAAGCTGCCCTGGTCCACGGAGGTGATGGAGTTGTAAGTGATCCACAGGTACTGCAGCTCCGTCAGGTAGTAAAAGGCCTCGGTGGGGATCCGACGCACGGCCGTTTTCTCTACCCGCAGCTTCACTGTGTCCACCGGGACGTTCACCGGGATGTCGGACATGTCCGGGTCATTGCAAAGGACGGTCCTGAAGGGGTGAGGGGGTCAAAATGTGAGACAGTGTTGATCATTTACCAGGAAATAAAGAAAAAATAAGATTTAGATTAATATACAGCTCCGGAAAAAATTAAGAGACCACTTCAGTTTTTAAATCAGTTTCTCGGATTTTGCTATCTAAAGGTATATGTTTGAGTAAAATGAACAATTTTGTTTTATTCTATAAACTCCAAATACAAATATTGTAATTTAGAGCATTTATTTGCAGAAAAAGGCTGAAATAACAAAAAAGATGCAGAGCTTTCAGACCTCAAAGAAAACAAGTTCAAATTCATAAAGTTTTAAGAGTTCAGAAATCAATATTTGGTGGAATAACCCTGTTTTTTAATCACAGTTTTCATGCATCTTTGCATGTTCTCCTCCACCAGTCTTGCACACTGCTTTTGGATAACTTAATGCCACTCCTGGTGCAAAAATCAAGCAGTTCAGCTTGGTTTGAAGGCTTGTGATCATCCATCTTCTTCTTGATTATATTCCAGATGTTTCTAATTTAATAAAATCAAAGAAACCATTTTAAAGTGGTCTCTTATTTTTTTTCAGAGCTGTATATTTGTACACTATAATCCAATTCTGTTGCAAACTTTTGAGATGGCAGCAGTATGTAAATGAGCATTGTCCTACTTGAAAGCACACATCTACTTAAAGAGGGTATTCCTTGAATTTTGAAAAGTGCTGTAGATTAATGAAAATAATTGAACATTTATAGGGCCCTATCATACAGCCTGTGCAAGACGCGTCGCAATGCTCTTTGCTATCTTACACTCCATCAACAGTCTATTTTTACGCCTTGCACCTGCACCGTCTAAATAGCATTGGAGTTTAGTAATAAATCTACACTGATGAGTGTGGTGGTTTGGAAGTGAATTGGGTTCAGGTAAACTTCTGGCGTGTAGCAATTTTGGTGGTGGAAAACACAGGTGCGCCACTGACTGATACAAACCTAGACAACAGTCAGAGTCCAGTCCTACAGGTGTGCCCAGCGCTGCAGAGTAAAAACTCTACTTTTACCTTAACAATAAACAGAGTAAAGAATAAAATAACATTGCTGTTCCCTTAAATGATCTGCTGGTGTACCTTTACAGCGTGAACACTCAGGTCAGTATTCTCTGCTGAGACGCACAAAGTGCTGCACTGTTAAAATACAAACACGCCAATGTCAGAGCGTACCTGCCTTTGTAAGAAAATGGCAACTGACACACTTGTTGGTTTATTTCACGTTACGGCCAAAACACACCCCTGATTGATTAAGACAATTAGTACATGTCTTTTGTGCGTTTGGAGATCCACAGGGTGTATTTTTATGCCCTCACAAACCAAAGACACAGGACACGCCCTAAATCAAGCTGCGCATAACACAACTGACCAGTAAGCTATAGATCACTATAATACGGACCATAAATTCTAATTTAGCTCAATTGCTCCACATGAACCCATTGTTTTGGACCCTCTGGTGGTCAAATAAAACCAGAAGAGAATATAAAGTAAGTATTCTTTTCTCTAGTAGAGATTATCTGATAGGGCCAGTGGTTGAGGACCTTATTAACATCATGTTGAGCTGCAAATTGCCTGTAAGAAAGGCTAAGCGAGATCTGGCATCATACCGAATTGGGCTTGTTGGTTTGTTGTCATGCCTCACACATCAACAAGAAGAAGTGTCATAGTGGGGGGTGCTATTTGATGCGTTGCCAGATCACCTTTGGTCTTCATTACAGACACTTTCTGCCAACACTGCTGGCAGACAATTATCATTTTTTCATATTATTAAATGTATTTTTTCTAACAGTGTACATTAAATTGCATAAGAATTTAACAGAACCTTTTTGATTCTGTCTCTGATTAGACAAGAATGTCTAAAAAAAAGGACTAGACTAGACATTTCTGGCAGTAAAGGTCAGTAAACCACTTTTTACAGACATTGTCTGGCACCCCCCTGTTGAAAATATCCAATTTTTTTACATTTATTTTGTTGCATATTTTTATATAGGTACTAATCATGTGTGACAGTGATTTATCAGCTTAACAAAAAGTAATTTTGTGTAAAATTACGTGAATTGCTGTTTTTACAATTCATCTAAAAGCTGGATTAAAATCGATAATGTATGTATTGCATTTATACTATAGTTTTCACATAATCATGACACATTAAAAAAAACAGCTTATTTTTGGCATTTTAATAGGATTATGCAGAGAAAAATGTCAGATTTTTACAGTGTGTTTATTATATACATGACATTATTTTTTAAATTGTTTTTGGCACACAGGTCAAAACCTGCGTCAATGTAGCCTCAGATTGGAGAGCTGAATCATGCAGGAATGTATGAATAATGTGTGAGTGATAGTTAATCTGTTTATGTTGCTGAGAGGAACAGAGTGATTATCAGGGTCGTTAACGTGCTAATCAGCACAGGGACACGGCTATTCAGAGCACGCCGGAGCGACTGTCTAAATGTATATCGTTAAAATAAACATTTATCTCTTTAAAAGTGATGCTCAATTATGAACTGAACTTCATAGAATGAGAGCTGAGCTTTACTAAGAATTACTGTTTAGTTTTTTATGGTCATTTTCTCAGGATATCTCTCTGCAGATCCAGCTCTTCACACAAGATACTCTACTTAGTTACTTTAGTGCTGAATCACATTTTCTCAGTATAGAACAGAGATTATTAAAGATTCTTTGGTGAAGAAAGAAAAGTAACCAATAGTATTTTTGTAAATTTTATTGTTACTTATCTATATTGTCAATGGCTCATAAAAACTCCAATCTTGATTAATTAATTTGTTTAAATACCTCAACAGTACTAGATGTTTCTAAATAAACCGTTCTAAAAACTCTCTTCTACTACTACTACCCATATATAAAACAGTAACTTTTAAATGTACTGTTTTTTATTCTCATTTTTTTAGCAAGGGTTATAGCAAAACTTTGTATCTACAAAATTGTAACTTTTAACTTTAATGTAGTTTTTTTTATTTTAGTTAGAGATTAAACAAAAAAGAGTATCTACAAAATTGTAACTTTTACCTTAGGGTATTTTTTTTAGTTTTTTTAGTTTTTAGGGATATGACAAATCTTTATTTCTACAGAATATTTACTTTTAACTTTAATGTGATTTTTGTTTTAGACTTCAATGTCATCTTTTTTAGCTAATGATATAACAAACCATTATTTCTAGAAAATAGTAACTTTTATCTTGAATGTATTTTTTTTAGACATGGTTATAGCTAAAGTTTTTTATCTACAAAATAGTAACTTTAGCTAAAGATATAACAAAACTTAGTATCTACAAAATAAAAAACAACGTTTAACTTCAATGTAATATTTTTTAGCTAAGGATATAACAAACCTTTATTTCTAGAAAATAGTAACTTTTATCTTTAATGTATTTTTTTAGATATGGTTATAGAAAAAACTTTTTATCTACAAAACAGTAACTTTAGCTAAAGATATAACAATATTAAGTATGTACAAAACTTTTAACTTTAATGTAATTTTTTTAACTAAGGATATAACAAACCTTTATTTCTAGAAAATTGTAAGTTTTATCTTGATTTATATATATATGTTGGTTTGGTTTATAAAAAATATGTACTGCAATATATTTAATTAAAGTTAATTTTAGACCAGTTCTGTTTGGTCAGTTACACATGTTGTAGACCATTCTTTACCAAAAATTAAACACTTTGAAAAGCAGTGTTTAAGATCAGCTTCAGCCTCAGGTGTGTGTCTGTGTGTGTGTGATGCTGGTTTACCTGGTCCCGGTTCCGTCACTGCGGGAGTGGAACACACAGGTACACTGCGACGGGCAGAACGGCTGGACCAAACGGCAACAGCACAGCAGCAGCACCTGAACCACCAGGAGACGCTGCATCCTTCACTGAGCGGCACAAACACTCACACACACACATCAGCGCCCACCCGCCGTGCCAGCGCTCACCCACCGACGCTCAGGGATCTGCCGGGCCTGTGGGGGAGCGAGGGGAAGCAGGAGCTGGGCATTCCCGGGGCTCGGTTCTCCGGTCGGCTCTCGTCTTCAGGTGACCGGCTCGTCTCCGGGCTCGGGCTCGGGCTGGACAGGTGGAGGGGACGGGATTGTATGGGATTGGGCGGGGTGAGTGCAGGAGAGCACGGATTACCCAGAGGATTTCTCCAGGCTGAGTAGGTCACGGAAGTCATGTGAGGGACAGGGCCATAGAAAGGGTGGGTGTGAAGGCGGGGCTAAAGTTGGTGTGGTTACATTGAGAGGCCAGATTGGCCAATTAGGTGTCCAAATAACTTCATATATCCAAAAATTTGGACAGGACAGGGTAAAAGGTAGGGGAAGGTAGGGTTTGAGTGGGTGTGGTTAGAGGAGCAATGTTGTTTAACGTTAGAATGATTAGCCTAACCAATCAAGTGTCCGAATATCTTTACGCCTTCAAAACTGTTTGAACTGCTCCTAATATTAGCAGTTACGTGTTCATTCACCTGCATTAAAGTGCGCCCCCTGCTGGCACAGGTGTTTAAATGCACATACAGCTTGTATAATGTCCACAGAGAAGAATCATTGACCAATAGAATCAGACTTTCTACAACAGCCATGACCACATGACCCAAAGTTCATCTTTTTCAATGCCTGGTTTGGGTTGGAGGGGTATAAAAGGCTTGCTAGAGTGTTGACGGAGCTCCATCCAGTAGCGTTGGAGTGTCTGAGTGTTCAGCACCAGAACCCGATCTTAATGAAGCTCCAATGTGGCTGAATGCAATCAAATCCTTCAAATACTTGAAGTGGAAAAAGTGAGAGTTGTTGTGGGGGAGATAAGCTGTGAAGATGCTAATCAGCTAACAGGCTAATCCTGAAAAGGTTTCCCCCATCATGTGACCACCACCAGTCTCCGCCCAACACATAGCCCCTCCATCTCTTTATTTAACAACCACCCCCGCCTCTTCCTATCTTCTCTTTTCTACCCCGCTCTGTCTTTCTCTGTCTTCTTTTCTCTTCATATCACCTCTCTGTCTCTCTCTCTATTTTCTCTAACTCTTTTTGTCATTTTTTTTCTCTCACTTCTTTTCTCTTTAAACCTCTCTCTTTTTACCTTTTTCTCATTATTTTTCTTCTCTCTTCATTTCTCTGTTATTCTCTTCATCTCTCTCCTTCTTTTCTTTTCTCTACATCTCTGTCTTTCTTCCTCTTTTCCTACCTCTGTGTCTGTTAATCTTCCTATTTCCCTCTCCTTTTTTCTCCCTCTTTCTCTAACTCTCTTTCTGTCATTCTCCCTCTTTCTCTCCCACTCTCTCTTCTTTTTTTCTCTTCAGACCTCTCCCTTTCGTTCTTCCTCTTTCTCAGTCTTTCCTTTTCTCATCTCTCCCTTGCTTTCTCACTCTTTATATATCTCTTTCCCTGTCTGTCATTCTCCTTCTTTCTGTCTCTATTTTTTCTCTTTCCTTCTTCTTTTCTATACCCTTCTCTCTTTCATTCCCCCTTTTTTCTCTTCATCTCTCTCTCTTCTTTTATCTACCTGTTTGTCATTCTTCCTCTTTCTCTCTTTTTTATTTTTTTCTCTACATATTTCACTCTCTCTTTCTCTCTCTCTCTCTGTAGCGTGTGAGACAAAGTGACACCTGAGTGTGAGGTGTCGTCTGGTTTATGATTTATTACACATCTGAGAGAGGGAGAGAGAGGTTTTATGTAACACTTGCGTCATTTCTACTTAAACATTTGATTAATATGAATAATAATAATAATGAATAATTATAAATACATTAAACAAAAAGTCTATCAGAGGTAACTTTGCGTAGTGTACCTCTTGGTGAGAGAACGCTGACTGCTAGACACATCTCTACAATGCACTCAAAGACATCGATGAACAACCTTTTGAAGTATTCGGATTATGCTGGAGTGTTACATTCTTTTGGAATTCCAGACGCTCGTTCCTGAGATGTTTCTTCAGGTGGTGAAGAATAAGAGAGCAGCACCTGAGCGCGACTCACACCTACCTGTTATAGACCACCACAAACTGCCCAAAACAACACAAATACTACCAACATAAGTATTACAACACTAACAATACAAATACTGTCACACCAAAATGAATACAGCTAATACAACACAAACACTTCATTATAAACACTACAACAATATTAACACCAAACACACTGATACTAAAAATATTTTAACCACAGAAGCACTTTAACCACACAAATTAACCACTACTTCACTAAAACTACACAAGGACTAACAATACAAATACTATGACACCATAAACGCTACAGTAAAGTTAATACAACACAAACACCACATCAATACTAACAATAAACACTTTACTACTACAAATACCATAACCGCACATTTTAACCACACAAAAAACACTACAATTAAACAATACAATTTCACAAATACTTGCAATACATACCCTAAGCTACAAACACTATTATACAAATAATACAATACAAACAATACAATACCACAAATACATTACAGATACTACACTACAGTGCCAAAACACTTCATTATAAGCACTACAAATACTGTAACCACACAAATAAAATACTAAAACACTAAACTAAACACTAAAACTACAAAAGAAAAAATAAAACACTACAACAACACAAAAACAACACTAAAATACCACATCACAAACACTACAATACAACCACCAGAAACACAAACACGACACCGTAAACACAACAACATTCTAAACATATATTTAAAACATTTATTTTAAACCGTATGTGTAATGTTTAGAACTGAAAAACAAATGTTTAAACCAGTAAAAAAAAGTAAAAATATGAATAAAATCTGTTATTAAAAGACATTCAGATCAAACATCTGAACACTAAGCATGAAAAGAAGGACAGGAGAGTGTTTATTAACAAGAACACCAGTGTATTTATTTATGCAAGCAGTTTGTCCCTACAGATCAGAAAAGCCACTGTCAAGCGGTTGGCACATTTATGTACAAAACAGAATCATGGTACAGCCTGCGACTAAGCATTCTTTAGTGAGTGTACAAAAGACTAATACAGGGCGAGAGAGAGAGAGAGAGAGGTGGGGAATGAGGGATAGAGGAGCAGGGCTGAGATTGGTCGGACTGAGGGCAGTAGTTATAGATTCACCACAAACTAAACAGATACAAATCAAACACTACCATCAAACAGCGGGAGATTCAGAGCAATGCAGTCAGCATAGAGGTCCAATTACTGCACACGGGGAGAGTCGGGATGACCCAGCAAGACAGTCGCGGGAAACAAACTCAGAAAAATGTGAAATGAAATTGATTTCTTTTTTTTTTTCTTTTTTTTTCAAATTATTTTTATTATTCGTCTTTTTTTATTTTTTATTTTTCTTGTATCCAGTAAAAACGACTACCATTAAATGCATGACCATGCCACAAATAACACCTAGAATTCACAGTCTTTACCTAACGTTACGGGGGATCCAACTGGCCAGCTGAAATCCCAATGCACTTACACTGAGAGAGAGAGAGCTCACACAATGGTCAAATATAAGTGCACGAAACTAGCTCTTAGAAACACTGACAGAACATGACTTGCCAGGCAGTAAAAAGAATGATAAGACACCTCCATAGTCCATAGTCTCAATAGCATAATGACTCGTAAGCAAGACAACATGTGACATCTTCACCGTCATCAAGGTAAATAGCGTTATAACCTCTGTAAATAGTTGATTCTGTTGTGATTTTCCCCTTTTATAGAAACGAAATCCAAAAACAAACACTCACCAAAACAAAAAAGGCTATGTTCAGACTGCCTGCACAAATCCGGGCAAGATGTTTGATGTCTCTGCACTGTATCCAGATTTTGATATTTAATAGTGTGGACAGACATAAACCGCATTAGATTTGCAATAAATGACTTGAGGTGGAGACTTAAAAAGATGCATCTTAGTTGGTACGGTCTAGGCACAAAGATTTCAATTTCGGATCTCAATGTGTCGTTTGCATCATTCACATTGTGAGAGTGCTAATTTTTTGGAATTCGACTGAAATTTCAATGTGCCTTTAGGTCAGATGCGTCAGGTGGATTTCAACAAGTCTTTCCAGTCAAACCGAACAAATCAGATTTCAAATTTTTCATTTCTGTCATTCACAATATGACTAATCAGATTTCAATATGTCTTTTGGGTTATTCACACTGCGACATTGGATTTAAAAAAATTCATGCTTGTGTCCGGACATCACTTATCAGAACGTAAATAACAGTGTGGACACTCATCTAAGCAGATCTGATTTCAGAAAACAATCCGATTGGCCGGCAGTCTGAACATAGCCATAGAGACCACAAACACTACATCGCCTGAATTGTTTCATCTTATTTTTTTTTCTGTTAAACAACGCCACCCCCTCTTCCTCATCATCCTCCACCCCCCTCCCCCCTTTCAGTAACGTGGAATGTCAGTTTTGATTATTCTCGTATACGAATTCACCTGAAATCGAAGTGCTTACATACAATACATGTATACATTTACAGAATGACTATTTACAAACGCAGAAATAAAAACCCTGAAAATAAAAGCAGAACGATCTACTTACCTTCTCTATCGTCTGTAGGAAAATAAAAGCAGGGGGTTATAACACTGTAGCTTTGTGCATGTGTGGCAGTCGGCCAGTACAGCTTATTGTTGCATTATTACTCAAGAAGGAGGTTTTAACGGAACACTCCGCTGTTTCACTGTGTTTTTGTGCTCTCTATATAACGTGTCTGTAGCGTGTGGCTAATTACAACAAACTGTACTTTTAAAATGAGCCCCTGTATTTAGAAAAAAACAGAAAACATGACAACCTGAATCTCATTTGCACTAATGGAAGTCAATAGATGCATTGGTGGAAGCAGATTTCCATTGGTTTTACTTATAGGCTTACTACAGAGTCTTCCTACTGACTTCTATAATAACGTTGGATGTTGAAGCACTCAACCAGTGACTTCTATTACAATCATGATGACTTCCATTATAAGGTTCCAAAGGATCAGCCTATTGATTTCATTTAAGAGCATGCTGAAACATCAACCCATTGACTTCCATAACAAGTGTGTTAAACCATACTCCTATTGGCTTCCATTATAAGCATACTGAAGCACTGGCTCATTGACTTCCATTACAAGTGTATTAAAGCATCTCTTCATTGACTTCCATTATAAGGTTGCCCTTGCATCTCTCCACCAACTTCCTTTACAAGGTTGATAAAGCATCATTAACTCCCAACACATTTTCTGTTCTTTTTTAACTGCAGGAAAGCTACAGTTGTTTGTAAATCACCTCATGCTATAGACACGTCCCATAGAGACATGATTAAAACACAGGTCTCTTTTAATAGGTTTTTAATAGGAGATGGTAAGACTCCGCCCACAAAGAGCAACACACAGTTTACTCTCCCTCTGAAGACGATAACAATGCCCCAAAACTGGCGGGCTGTGCAAGCGAGCACAGCAAACAACCTGTAACATTTTACTGTCTCTTATTCGTAATGATATCTGTAGAAAAATAATAAATAAACACTTTATGGTACATTTGCCGTTTCTTATTCTTTCATTTTTGTTTTTCTGTTTTTTTTCTGTTTCCAAAATAATGCAGAATCGGCGTGCGATCTGCTGCTTTCGGGCCAAAAAATCTTTCACTGATTTAAAAAAGTAAATAAATAAAAATTTAAAAAGTATTCTTTTTTTTTCAAATTTTCATTTCATGTGTGAAGTGCTTGAGAAAATGAGATCACCGGAGACGAACACACATGAAGAAATGTGCTTTATACCCCACAACCGACCCGCGAAATAAGGAGGGTGTGAATACTGATGTTTAAGAAAATTAAATTAAATCAAATCAAATAAAATTGCATAAAGTCATACCGTGATTGACGTCCAAAAATAAAAGAACTTGCACAATCTCTTGAGAAAATTAAAAAACATACAATACTGTAAAAAACTACGACACTACAGCTACTTCTACTGAAGATTAGTAAAGAAGATAATAATAATAATAATAATAATAATAATAATAATAATAATAATAATAATGCTTGTGCCAGAGGTAAGGGGTTGGCCATGGGGTTGGTCATGTGACACTCCTGTTGGACAGCACCAGTGCCAAAACTCCCCCTATACAGGAAGTGAGAGCACTGCGGGTCCGCTGGCGCTGCGCGGGTCTTATGTGTAGGCGTTGAGGCGCTCTTTGGAGCGGGTGGAGTGGATGTCGTGCAGCTCCTGCTCCTCCTTGGACTTGCAGTCCTCATACTTCTGCATCTTACACGCGTCCTTCACGTAGGCCCAGTTCGCTGAGAGCACCATCAGGTAATGGATCTGAAACAGACACAACAGCCACGGTTATGAGCAAAGGTGACATTCATTACTCAGGTAGAAATATAGATAGTAGGAAGTTGTAGAAGTTAAACATTTTAACTCAATCTTTTTGCAAGTAACAGTAACTTTTAAAGTAACAGTAATGTAAGGAAAAGGATAAAAGCTTAGGCCGTGCCACAGGAGCCTATAGTGCACTGGAGTGTGGCATGACGTGTGCAGGTGTGATGGATCATGTATAAACCAGTAGGGGGTCAGAAAGGGACATGATTGTACTTCTCAACCAATCACAATCAAATTCTCTCTATCTGGATGGAGAGATTTATCTGGATACAGCTTTTTTATGATGAGAAGTCGGAATATAAAAAAAAACAAGCTAAAAGGAAACAGGAGTAACAAGGCTATTTCTAAAATGTAAGGAGTAGAGAGTACAGATAATTGTGTGAAATGAGTAGAAGTAAAATTGTCTGAAAAATAATTACTTCAAAAAGGTTTTGATTACCAAAATTCTACTTAAGTAAGGTAACTAAGTATTTATGCTTCGTTACTTGCCACCTCTGGCTATTAGAGTCTAATACTTTTGGCCTCTATTTGCAACTTTATTGGAAATACCTCTCTTTTATGTCAATTTTTTAAACCCTAGACCTTCCTCAACTGGCCACTTTATTAGAAAGACCTTCCATACCTCGTGTTTGCACACACTGGCCACTTGCTGTACATACCTTTATGCCTTCTTTTAAAAGCCCCCAATATTTATTATGTCTTAAGAGAATAAATACATAAAACAAAATCTTGTAAGAAAGCATCTCTTCATGTTTCCTGTGCCACGCCCAGTGTCTTCATCTTTACCACCTGTTTCTAAGCTCTGCCAGGTTTGCTCAGACTGGGTGACGTCAGTGGGCAGCACTAAAATTAGCACCAGTTCCAGCAGGGGGCAGTGTTGTAAAGCAGTGGGAGGTTTCAGCTTCTTCCACACCTTTCATACCAACACAGTGCCTACAGAGGCATTGCCCACAGCCCAGCATGCTCATTCCTCCAAAGGAAAACCAAGCCTTTTCCTCATATTGTCAGCAGATAAATGAAAGATTTATTACCCCAGAATATACTCCTCAGTCTGTATTATACAGTGATCTGTCTATACCTGCCATACTGTTATATTATCTGGGCTAGCATTTTAAAAAGTATTCTTACAGGCCTAACCCAGAAATCATAATTATAATCAGAATTAGTCCGAGCTTGGTTCATGTATTGCACATCAGCTAAAATGGGCTGACTGTGGTTTATACTCTGCAACCGGGGCGTTGGGCTGCCAAAGTATATCTTTAACAACTTCCATTCTAAGGTTGTCAAAGCATCCTGTGATTAGCATCAGCCTATCAATATAATGCGTCAATCGGACCGATTGTCACACTATACTGGGCAACTGGGGTGTTGGCCCATGCAGGTCTGTACATGTGTTGTTTTACTATGTTTAATGTATTGTACTGTGACATATAAACAAAGGTACTCAAACTTATGGAATAATACATGTAATAATATGTTATGAACATGTTTACTTGCAAAATATTAGTATTTTTGACATATTACACATAATCACATGTGCATATATTTGCTTATCTATCTGTAATAAAGAAAAATATGATTAATTTTTATTAGAAATACAATTAGACCAGCAGACTGATACTGGCTGATGTTGTCTAGGATTTAGCTTTATAAACAGCTGTTCTTTGAAATACAAAATCCATTACATAATATAAACAACCCAGTAAAATACATAAATAAGCCCCCAAAAATATCAATACTATGCAAATATATTCACGATTATTCAACTTAATAAACTGAACAAAGCCACGCCCCTCTTGCCCTCCTTGCTTTAGGCACTTATTCTCCCTCTCTCTTTCCCTCACTATCTCTCTCTCCTCTTTCTTTCTCACTCTCTCTCTCTTAGAAAATGGTTCCTCACAAATTACTGAGTGATGTTCGCAACACGCTCCAGGCCTTTCTTCCTCCTGTTTCCATAGCAACTACATCCCATACCCAGCGTCCCTCTCTGACAGAGAGAGGGAGAGAGCAAAAAGCTGATGAAGAGATGATGATAATGAAGAGGAAGAGTAAGAAGGGGGAACAGGTGTCAGTGAACATCAAGAGCGAGCGACATCTCCCGAGCACCAAAGATCCACCCAGCCTGCCAATCAGCACAGCAGAATTGTGGGAAGGCAGTGCTGCTTATTTAACCTGATAAACAACAACTCCATTTCCCAGAATGCCCAGTGAAGGCTGTGACGGTGAGTCATAGCTCCAGCCTGGCATTCAAATGCAAAGAGAAGAGTTCAGCCATTTTGTTGTAGTCATTGTTTTGATGAATCCAAGCCTTTCCTACACTCAAATGAAATAAACACTCTTATACACTAGAATGGAAGATATTAGTCCCAACAACACCCCCAATACACTAGACTATGAGTCCATAAACACCCTCAATAAACACAACTACACACTAGAATAGGATATTAGTCCCTATAAACACATCAATAACGTTCCTATACACTTGACTAGGAGATATTAGTCCCAACAGTACCCTCAATAAACATTCCTGTACACTAGAATAGGAGATATTAGTCTATTAACACCCTCAATAAACACTCCTCTACACTAGAATAAAATATTAGCCTATAAACACCCTTAATAAAACACTTCTATACACTAGAATAAGAGATATTAGTCTAAAAACTACCAACCAACACTCCTAAACAGTGGAAAAGGATATATTAGTCTATGAACACCTTAACTAACATTCCTATACTCTATAGTAAGAGCTATTAGTCCATGAACATCCTCAATAAACACCCCTATACACTAGAATAGGAGATATTAGTCCATAAATATTCTTAATAAACATTCCTATACACTAGAATAGGAGATATTAGTCTATAAACCCCCTTAATAAACACTGTTTTACACTAAAATAAGTAAAATTAGTCTATAAACACAAGAGATGTGTTGTGATCTTGTGGAATCACAGACACAGGCAGAGGCCATGCAATGAGATTCAGTCATGGGTTGCCAGGTCTGTATAGAACTCTCAAGAGGGATTGCCAGATGAATACAGAACCCTCACTGGGGGAATTCTGGCAATAGTCCTAAGGTCTGAAGAGACTCATGTGGAGAGAAGTTGTTGGGTTTATGGCAAAATCAGCTGCAGTACATGCAGACTGTTCTGTCTTTTACCGCATAATAAAAATTATACATAAATAAGTCATGGTCAGAGTAAAAACAGATTGACATCCATTACAAGATTACTTACTAAACAAAACATATATATTGTATACATTCATAATATTTTACATGCAGTTAGGAATAAATATATGAATTTTCTCACCATAGCGATTACTGCAGCTCCAGCGCCGGCCAGCGCACACACAAACAGGTGGAAGGTCATGTCCAGCTATAGTTATAGAAAGACATTTTTTAACTTGAAATAATGAAACATTTATTTAATGTAGGCATGGTTGATATATCACACTTACCTCTTTTGATTCACACATTTTAAAGAATTTCTCTGATCCTGTACACACTGTCTTCTCCTCACCAATGGTCACAATGCCTGAAATATACAGTAGCGATTGTCACTTAATTATGTATGCAATGAGCTTCGTATTAGTTCCATTATTGAATTACATAATTTATTTATGTATTAATTATGATCTTTTGATATCGGACTCACTTTATCCAACAAGTCCAACTATACAAATATTGTGTATATCATTCCCAGTGTTGGGCATGTTACTTTGAAAAAGTAATTAGTTATAGCTACTAATTACTTTTGCAAAAAGTAACTGAGTTACTCCACTATAAAAGTAACTAGATACCAGTAAAAATAACTATTGCGTTACTTTTTTCTTACTCGCCCCAAAATGTATAATTTTTGGTTTCTGTATGAAAAAGACTGGTTTTAAAGCAATAATGGAAGAAGGGATGTTGGGAAGATGTGGGACTTCGGACAACTTGCCCATGCCTGTGTCTCTTTTATGTATTTATTTAATAATAAATACACTTAGGATATGTTTACACAGCAGATAATACTGTTTATTTTTGGCTGTTTACACAGTCTTTTTAAATGTGACTCAGTTCACACTGTGTGAGTGACATGCCAAAGAGCAAATGAGCAATGCTTCACGTGAAGTTTCGGTTTCATCCTTTCATCAGAATCTTAAGAGCCACATATAATTTCAGCAGCATTTGGGTTATTATTGAGAATTCACTCGAGCCTTCCTCTAAAAAGAACACTGTCTTTTTTCACTCATCCGACAAAGTTGCATGTGCTGTTTAAACAGCCACACAAATAACCCATTTGTATTACATCCGACGGACAATATTTAGCTGCTGTGTGAACGTAGCCTTTATCTACAAATGTTTGTAGATATAAGCACTATTTATGCACAGTGTACAGACCCTGATGTAGCTGAAGTCTTTTAAAAGGGTGTGGCTGCTGTTTAGTGTGTGTATTCTCCAATAATAACATGTAATCAGCGTGTGAATGCTGTGTGTCCACAATGACAGGAAATACCCTGATAGTATGATGTCATTCTCATAGCTGAAACGCAGTTTGTGTGAGTATTGTTGTTGTGGAAAGCCCCGACATTATCAGGAGCTCACGTTTCATATTTTTAGATGCTGCTCACCAAACTGGCGCGGGTCCAGGCACAGGCTGGCTCCCTCCAGCACCGTGGTGTTCTGGCAGATGGTCCAGATGTTGAAGTACATGAAGACGGGCAAAGCGGTGAAGGCCGTCACTCCGAGCCAGGCCAGCATGAAGATGTACGTCAGCATGATGAACTGAGGGACAGAGTGATTAGCGTAAGCGTTGTCATCGTAGCTGACTAGGTAGATCTGTCCGTCTGTCTATCTGTCTGCCTGTTTGTCTGTCTATATACAAATGAAAAATGCTAATAAAATAATTTTATTTAATTGCAGACAGTATGAACTTTTTTTTGTTTTATCTGCTTAACATCATTTTATTTATTGATATAGTACATCTATTTCTGCATTTCCCATATGCTAGACAATTCTAATAAAGTTGTGAGAGGGATAATATCAAGGTAAATGTGAAATTAAAAAATAATGTGATTACAAATAGGCGATGTCAACAGGTGATTCTGATAATGATCTTGTAAAAAGCACTGGAAACACAGCGGATTGTGCTCAAATGAGTCAGTATTATAGTTTTTTTATGTTGTGATGGTACGAGTGTTCCGTACCCATGCGCTAACGCAGCGTCCACACGTGGTGATTTTGAAGTCTCCGTACAGGTCCTTAATGGCTCCACTGGTGAAGAAACCCTCCACCATCAGCAGGATCCCGTATACGAAGAAAGCTGAGGCGATGCCGTAAATCACGTACTTAATAATGTCAATCCTGCAGAAACAGCACAGAACACACAGGTGTACAGTGTTTCTATTTACGATACAGAGAGAAAGTGGGCATTCCAGAAGGGGCGTGGCTAAAACTGAAAACTTAAATGGATGTAATTGATGCAAGTTTAACAGTAGGAAAGATATTTTAACTTTGTGCATCACTAAAAACAATTTACTTTGTCTTGTACTATTAAATACAGTCTCTCCCATTGTGAGGGCACCTATAGGGAACTTACATTTAATGACATTTAATCCACAGGCACCTAACCGAACATTAACTCTATACAGCACTGCATCCCTCTACATTTACTCTACTGGAGAAAGGGCACCTTTTGGATACAGTCTAGTAAAGTTTGACATAGATGCCACTTCATTAGGGCACCCTTTACTACTGTAAGGACAGAAGGGCACCCATATATGCACACTCATTAAGACACATTATTAACATCTATATAATTAATTGAATTATTATTTAATTCAAGAACAGGAACAAGAAGGGCAGCAGGTGGGGCATAATGTCTCTTTTTTCCACACTAGTAAGGACACTTTAGCCACACTTTAAACACACCCACTTAGACCGTCTCTCAGAAATCCTCAAGATCTTTGTTAGTTTGGTAAGTGGGTGTGGTCAGAGACCTTATTAATAAAGAGTAAGGCCACTGTCTGATGTATGAATGGGGTTTCTCAAAACACTTTTATGGATTAACCTGATTTATGGATAGTCTTGCTCTTCAAGAAAAATAATCAATCAGCTTGTGTCAGCAAAAAAAACACATTTTGAGTCACCAATTGTTCGTAAAGTTTATCAGATTCTTTTTATTACCATTTCTTTCTAATGTTTGCTATTTTTCCCCAATTCAGCTAGGCCAACTGTCCCACCCATTCAGCTGTATATCCCCTATCACAAGTGATGCCACAGCGTAAAGAGGGTGAAGAATAGCACACGCCTCCTCTGACACTGAGTAGCATCACAGCATGCTCGGAGGAAAGTGCAGCGACTTGGTTCAGATACATCAGCTCACAAACGGCTTGTGCTGATCGACACCCTGACGACAGGAAAGAGCACCATCTACCCACACAGGGAGAGCAAGGTCAATTGTGCTCACTCAGGGCGCCGGCAGCGGTTGGCAAGCTACATGACCAGGATTTGAACCAGCGATCTCCTAATCATAGTGGCAGTACTAAAGACCTCTGAACCACTCACTGCCCTTGGATTATTTTGGTCTCTTTCCATTTAAACAGATAGGAGACTGGTCTTGCATAAGGGAATATAAACACCCGGCCATGTTGCTAAGGTGGCAGGCGAGTGAGCTGACTTGTCTATAAAGACTTGGTTTGGTTTGGTAAGTGGGTGTGGTTTAGGACACAGTGGGACTGCATTTAGTCTGTGAACTCAAACATACTCGAACAAACTTCTCAACAGAGCGGAATGCTGGGGTGGCCAATTTAAGCAAACATTTTAATTTTAAGTTAAATTATAAAATCTAAAAATGTTTTTAAAAAACATATTTAAGTAGGTTTTTAAGAAAAAAAAAATCAAATTGTTCTAAATGTACCGCAAAACAATACCTATGCCCAACCCTGCCCACAGAGACAGACTGGATACACCAAAAGTTAAGCTTAACAGGTAGGTAGATAGACTGTGGGTGGTGCTGATTTAGACAGAAGGGGGCGCTCACATGGTAAAGACATCCAGGGAGTCTCCAGGCGCTCTGATCACATCGAAGTAGTTCTGCAGGATGGTGACCGTGCCGGTAAGAGCTTCATGACCACAACCACAGAACAGTGCCACGCCTGCGTACAGCAGGATAGTGGCAATCAGGGATGGGTATGGGATTCCCCGCAAACACTTCAGACAACACTCTGTACATCCTAAAGAGAGAAAGAAAGATAGAGAGAGAGACACTTCAGTAAACATGAACAATAACATCTTCATTCACAATGGAAATAAACAGATGCACAATAGTATCTATATTAGCTATTACATGTATATGTATATTAATGTGTAATTAATAATGTAATTTAATGAACAGCAGTACACGAGTGTGGTGAGAGTGAGCAGATTGTAGATCCAGACTGTGGGCATATTCTGGTCCCGCAGTGCCGCCCACTGCAGTTCCTATGACAACAGGTTGATTCGTGTCCAGCATCTCTCAGCAGTCAGTTAAGAAGCTTTATAGCATCATTATTAGCCTTTACACTGCTGCGCAGTCCACCATAAATCACACTCCCAGCCCCATTAACACCAGTAACACCAGGAGCAGCAGCGGCCTCCTCACAGCCCTTAGTTCTGGAGATCTACGGTTTCCCCTGGCACAGCTTTATTAATTGCTTCATTTTTTTTAACCTCATCGGGTCAATAAATTAATAGACTCTAGCCATATGAATAAGTCAAGAACAATGACCAAGTCTAAGACCAGGACACATTAAGTGCATGTCAAGACTAAGACCAGGACACATCAGGTGAAATTTAAGATCAAGTCCAGGACATATCAGGTGAAATTCAAGATCAAGACCAGGACACATCAGGTGAAATTCAAGATCAAGACCAGGACACATCAGGTGAAATTCAAGATCAAGATCAAGACCAGGACACATCAGGTGAAATTCAAGATCAAGATCAAGACCAGGACACATCAGTTGAAATTCAAGATCAAGATCAAGACCAGGACACATCAGGTGAAATTTAAGATCAAGGTCAAGACCAGGACACATCAGGTGGAATTCAAGACCAAGACCAGGACACATCAGGTTAAATTTAAGATCAAGGCCAGGACAAATTGAGTCCTTGTCAGGACCAATAATTTTAATAGCCGTGTCCAAGACCATGAAACATCAGGTCTGAGGCAAGATTTTTTTTGCCAGTCCAGGTCAAGACAAAGGCTTTTAGTAGCCAAGACCAAGTCAAGACCATAAAACACCAGGTCTGAGTCAAACATTTCAGTTGTCAAATTCGGGTCTAATCCAGACCTGGATTTAGTAGCTGACCAATAACAAGACTGGGACACATCAGTTTCGAGTCAAGACCAAGATTTTAGGTTGAGTCCGAGTTGAGACCAAAATCTGAAGTGACCAGGTCCAAGTTGAGACCAAGACATTTAGTAGCCAAGACCTAGATTGATGCACATTAGGTCAGAGACTGTCAAGACCAAGACGGGAACATATTGGACCAGGCCCAGGACACATTGAGTCTGAGTTAAAACCAAGACTGGGTACAGTATCAGGTGAGAGACAAGTCTAAGACTGGGACATACAGTAACAGGTCAAAGTCAAAACTAAGACTTTTAATAGTCAAGTAGAGAAAAAGAGAGAGAGAGAGAGCATAGCATTCATTCTGAGCTACGAATTAGACTGATTCAGGCATTGGAAGGGAGACAGAGACAACTCCTCCAAACACACACACACACACACACACACACACACACACACACTGCTCATCCCTGTCTGAGCGGCTCTGTTGCTGTGGAGATATGTTGTTATTCCAGTCAGGCAGAGGCTGAAGTGGAGCTGACTGGACACTGCTCAGAGAATCCAACAACACACACAAAACCACACACATTCATCCACAGATCTACACTGCATGGACAAAAATATTGGGACACCTGCTCATTCACTGTTTATCTTTTTGCTATAGAGTTTGGAACATTGCTATGAGGATTTAATTGTATTCAGCCATCATTGTACGGAGATCCATCATTCCAGAGAACCGAGTTCTTCCACTGCTCCACAGCTCAATACTGGGGGCTTTATACCTGTTTAGCCCACATCTGGCATTTGGCATGATGCCAATAGGTTGTTTGTTTATCTGCTCCAGAGAGTCCTATTCTATTGGCAGCACTTCTTTTTTTAAAACAGTTGTGTATTTACAGTTGCACAGTTTACAGTTGTAGGTAGCTGAATGCAGAGGTGTGCAGGGGTGTTCACAAACATCTGGACATAAATAAAGCCTACAGTATATTATAGAAGATTAGCGTTAAAATAGTTTTACTCTCTGTGCTGTGACAGTACACAGTGTACTGTATGTGTGTGTGTGAGTGTGTGTGTGTGTTGCAGCTGCTTATTGAAGATGCTGTGAGCTGTAAATTGAGTAAAAAGCAGTCTGATGTTTCATTCATTATTCAGCAGCAGGCTGGCACACACACCCCGGTGTCCATACATTATTAACGCGTGGTACGTTTGTGTTCAGTGGACGATGATGGGACAGATGCTTTACACTGCTATATTTAGGCAGGAAGGCCGCTGCCCTTTCCATTCAGAGCAGAATTTGGGCCAGCTGGAGGACGGGATTTCCACGCTTACGTTCATTACATCGTAAAGACCCTTCTGGAACGAGGTCAATCAAACGAATCACGGCAGTGCCTAATTAACGTTGATTAAATCTGCTTGAACATCAGCCTGACAGCTCACTTTAGTACGTTTGTGTTTGCCATTAAAAGTGCATGTCTATAGCAGGGTTATCTTATAATTTTCATTTGCAATACATTAGTAATACATAGTTTCAAATATGTATAGTTTTATTGAAACATAGGTGCTCTTAACTCTCTACGAAGTCAAAATGACCATTTAAGGCACCTCTAGCCTAGATACAAGATGAGATACAGTTGGGCATGAAGGTGTACAGGTTCCGTATGGCATCTTGCAGCACATGTACCCACAGATGTTGCAGTTGCACCTGTAGACCCTGCTCTAAACTCCTACACTGCTGAAGTCGATTGGGGATAAATCTGGAGTGTTGCAATCTGTTGGAGACATTCCTGGGAAACCTTTGCTATGTGTGGGTGAGCATTAATTATCCTGCTAAAAAAAATGCTTGTTGGAAGCCCTGCCATGAGAGGCAGCAAAACATGTAGCTATAGGATCTCCTACATTTATTGCTGAGCTGTTAGTGTCCCTTGTATCGCTACTAGGGGTAACTGAACATCGAATGGCTTCTCCTTCATGACACCATTGCAAATGAAAGGGATAGTGAATGAATGCTAGACTGGCTTAATGTCAGGCTATTAGTTAAAAGAGGTACACTACCCAAAAAAACTCCTGAGAGCCTTTTTATAGGGCACTGAGAGAAGCACTTTTACGTGTTACATGTCTCTTGTGTTAAGTCCCAGTGTCTAGTTAGACCACAACTATAATTATTTATATATCTGCCCAAGACAGAACTGCATGCTGAGTTTTGTCACAAATTGAGTTGTATTCTTTGTAACCTTTTTTTTTATTAGTCAATATGAAATAATCTTAATAACAATACCGAAATGACGATTCTTGAATATTTGTACAGTAGTATTTGTGTTATAGTGTTGACTATAGTGATTCTACTACACGTACAGTAGATTTATCTAGATATATTTCTGTATGTAAGTTCCCGCCACTGATCTTCCAACTTTTCAGACCCAGTGCACACAGTCCAGGATTTAAAAAATGAGTCCCGTTTCTACTCTATAGTCAGTCTGCAAGATTCCTCAGAGCTAAATAGACATCTTTATGACTCTTTTATGGCTTAAGCTCTTCAGGAGATCGTAAAGTACCTTTGGCAAAGCAGCAAAAACACTACTACATAACACTCCTGTTTATACCTATCTGTAAATCTAATGGTAATTTTAATGGCCGAGTCTAAGAGAGATACTCAGAGTAGTCCTATCAAGGTCCTGTGGAAGCTTTTCATACACTTGAGAATTCATCTTCCCCTTAATATTTGTAAGCAAGCCCTGATGCAGCAAAGAAGGCCTAAATCATAATGTACCCTCCACCATACTTTACGGTTGGGCTGATGTTTTCATGGTGATGTGCAGTGCCTTTTTTATGCCATTTATGTAGTTCACTTCAATCTTACTGTCTTCTGTCCAGAAAACATTTCGCAAACTTCAGGCATGCAGCAATGTTCTTTTAGTAAGCTTCCTATGTTCTTGGGTTAATGTTTTTGAGTCTTCCTTCGTGGTGTCCTGCCGCAGACACCCTGCCTGCTGAAGGTTTACGGAATGTAGACTCATGAATACAGATGTTAGCCTGTGCCAATGATGCCTGTCACTCAGAGTTGACCTCATTGATGAGTCTTCTTTGTGCTCTTGGGGTAATTTTGTCTGGGTGCCCACTTCTTGGCAGAGTAGGCACAGTCCCATATAGTCTCCATTTGTACATAGTTTGCCTTGATTGTTTGACTGTAGACTGGTGAATTTCTAAAGTCTTTAAAATCACTCTGTAACCCTTTTCAGCTTTATGTAAATTAACATTTTTCGTAGATTGTAGATCCTCTAAAAGCTCTTTTTTGAAATGGTATAGCTTAAATATGTGTGTCTTTCTCAAGCAGAGCAAACTCAAAATAGTTTGAGTAATGTTAATCAGTCAATCAATACATTAGCTATAGTCCACACATCCAAACTAGCTATACTCCAGCTAAGCTAACATTTGATTCTAATTAGATTTTAAGGTCATTAGTACAAGCTTTAAATACTTTTTATAATAGCACTGAGTTTTTTTTAAGGTTATTCTCAATAAAGACATGAATGATCTTTTTTCTTTTCTTTTTTTGCTTTATGAAACTAAAATGTAGTTTTTGCTGATTCTGTTCCCAAATCACTGTTCAGACTCTCCTGCTCCACCAAACTAAAGAAAAGCAAATGCAAATCAAGCCCTGTCTCAAACAATATAAACAATAGCTGCATCAAGGAGACGCCCCAAACCCACTGACCCCACCCCCACACACCCCTCCATCTGTCCGTCTGACAGCTTTCACCTCCCCATCCCCCAATTAATCCGCCCCCGGTGCCCCGCTGCCTATACACCACTCTCTTTACATTCTGTCCAATTACTTCTGCATTGCAGCTTCCGAGAAACAAAAGGAGAAACTGTGAGAAAATACAGAGTCTACACTTTCCCTGCATCACACAGCAGTGTGTATACACATAAGAAGAGTGGTTTTACTATGATTTAATATTTTTAATAATGATGATTTCATAGAAACTATCTGTTTTGCATGATATAAAAGATTTTTTTTAATCTTATTAATTATTATTTTTTTTTTTTTTACATCAAACCAAGTAAGGAAAGATTGAAAAATATAGACATCCAAAGTAAATGTATAATATATAACACAATCTCAATGTATATCCAAAGGTTTAGGCAACCCTGCTTCACCTATAGTTCATACAGAGTGTGGCTGTAAATAGGTCACATACTCTACAGAGACACACTTCTGCACATTTCAATGCACAACCATCTTTTATTTTTATTTATTACATTTAAATAAAAAAGATTGTCGGCAATAAATGTTATGTAAAAGTTATGCAAAAGTTATGGCACGTTTAAAAAATTTTTTTTACTGTTTGTACATCACAATAAACTCTCCAGTGTTGATAATGAAATAAACCTATGAAATATATCACTACAAAATGCAAACAAAATGTGGACACCGTTTATTGTATCTCAGCTTCTTATGCAGTTAAGCAACAAAAGATATATGTTTTAAATAATAAAATGAATAACACTAGTCTAAGCTAGGTTTACTATAAATCTATAAAATCAGAGTATTTGATTATACTTACTTTATGATATCTACAAATATAAACTGAATGCAGCATGACTGTTGCAACTCTACATTTACAGGGTTAATCCCTGAACCACAGGGTCACTCTGACCCACTGCCCTCAGACAGCTTTCTCACAACTCACCCCGAGAGCATCCGAAACAAAAGAGCTCAGAACCATCAACTAATCCTACCTCACCCAGAGAGAGAGAGAGAGAAAGAGAGAGAAAGAAAGACAGACTGCGAGAGAGAGAGAGAGAGAGAGAGAGAGAGAGAGAGATGGACAGTAAAAGGAGAGAAAGAGGAAATTTTAGAATAGAGAGAGGCCAGTTTCCTCCTGATTTACCCTAAAACACAGTTGGTCATCCACGTCATGTCTGGTGCACGTATAAGTTTTAACTGGAGCTACAAGGCTAATGTAGCTAACTCATATTAGGCCTACATCATCATACACATTAATGCAGCTAGATAAATAGCCCTAAAGCCTGATACTGATAAATTATCTTATGAGTGGCAAATTAAAATAGCTTTGGCCTATGTGTGTGTGTGTTTGCGGAGAGTGAAGGGAGGAGGGCCAGTGGGGCAAAGTGTCTTGCTATCCTATCATGCACTGCTCTCTTTAGCCCAAAATGCAGTTTATTACTGTAAATGCTGATCCGACTCCAATGAGAGTGTGTTGTTGTTGACTGGTATGCCATGTGTGTCAATAATGCAGGTTCAGGTAGTGTGCACTGTGGACTGTATTAGGTATATGGTTACCCTATATCATGTATGCTTTACTATTATCTAGAATATACTACTTAGGTATATCAATTAGAATTTTACTGCTCTGAATTTACAGGCTGACTGAAATCAGATCTGACGTCCAGCTCTGAAAAGACCAAGTGAAGCCCTAAAAAGGAAAATAAAACTCACGCTAATGAGAAAGAAGCTGCTGAGCTGATGAGGGATGAGGGTCTGTAGCCTTTTCTATGTCCAAGCCTGTCCAGTCTCATAATCCTGCCCTGATTTTTGACCCTCCCCATCTCTACTCATCTCAACACTACTGACTCTATAAGCTAAGGACCTGGTACTAAGATCAAGTGGAATTTCTTGCTTCTAGGCTTCCCCTACAGTTAGGAAGTGTAATTTGTGCTTTGAACAACCACATCTTTGTAAGAGTAAGATTTTAGTAACAACCTTAATTTAAGTAACAACCTTAATCAGTCTCACTTAGAATTTTCACATTATTTTAAATGATCAGAACTCAAAATAATAATTCAGATTTTTGTTTTAAAATTAAAGATATTAAATCAGGGGCTTTTAGTTGAAGTCTTACATTGCTGTTTGCTTTTCCTACCCTATTGACGTTTGTTTTGCTTAATATGAGCATATACAGTTGCCAGCAAAAGTATGTAAACTTTCTGGGAATACTTGGATTTCTGCATAAATTGGTCACTAAATGTGTTCTGATCTTCAGCTAAGTCCAATACAGTACAATAGTCAAACACAGTCTGTGTTCAATAACATCATGCAAAGACATAATTGTTTTTGTATGGTATTAGTTTAAGCAGACTGTGTTTGTCTATTTTTTTTATTTAGATGAAGATCAGAACACATTTAATGACCAGTTTGTGCAGAAATCCAAGTAATCCCAAAGGGTTCACATACTTTTGTATATATATATTTTTTTATATATTTTTCCTAGTTTTTGCCTATAGATTTTTTGCAGTATAGATTAATATTACAGGATTTTAAATTAATATACCTCAGGTTGCACAGTTCTGGCAATTCTCTTTTACACAGTGCACTCTACTTTCTGTGCGGAAGGATACTGCCACCTCTTCTGTTGTTTTTAATTACAGCTTGTTCCAAACTAAACTGACTTAATTTTTTGTCCACATAGAGATAAAACCCTTATATAAGCATGGTAGCATTAGCAATTGTATAAAGCTCTATTGTCCCTGCCCACAGGAACACAGTTAAAACAGAGCTTTTACTGATCTACAGCTTTTTAATGATCATTTTGTGAATGGGTGCCCATTGCGCAGACAAAAATCTTTGGTTTTGCAATGTATATAAGGATGGGGCCTGTGGCGGTAGCGTAATATTCCAGCATTTAACACTAGCATGATTCAGGTTATGCAGTTTTCTCTGTTTCTATGTTACCTTCTGGCTCTCTCCCTTTAGTTAGGCTGTTTTATTCAGATCTGCCGGTGTCATTAAGCCACGCTCTGATAATGTTTTATATTCTTGCTTCTCTGCTTTACAAAAAATCCAGTCAAAACTAATTCCATCTCTCTGCCTTTCTATGTTCTCTATCTATCTCTTTTACATGTATCGAGATTCCCTGTTCCTGATTTTTTTCTTTGGTCTGGTGAGATCTGTTTTCCTGCATTGCTACACCAGAGTTACATAGTGCAGTTAGCAGCTTCTGGTTACAGACAGAACCGCATCTACATGATTCTGAGGTAAAAACATTATACATTTCTAGTTCGCTCATTCACTACTCAGTAGACAGAGCACACGGAAACACCGCAAAATGGCCGACACACTCACACTCACACACACTCCCTCTGTGTTTCTATAGGGGGAGAATAGTGAGCATTTCTACGAACCAGTGCTTCCCTTTTAACGCTTAAATTACTGGTGTGTGTCTACCGTGGACCCCCATTGCACCGCTAGCCTGGGGCCACAGGATGCTCCGACTCGCCCCCGCATCTCCTCGCATCCTCGCCTAATAGACCCTCTTGCGGTTGCCATGGCGATGGAGGCGCGGGCCTGGCGCATCTGAGCGCGCTCAGTGACCCACTTACAGCGCCGTGTGTCAACAAATTCAGCGCAAACGTGCTGAATGTGTGTGTGTGGGGGGTGGGGGGGGTTAGCTTTTACAGGGATTAGAGCTCAGGGGCGAAACGCGGCTCGGCTCAGCACGGCCCGGAAAACTCTAGAAACACGCCCACCCACACTCACATACACACACACACACTCCTTCAAACACCCTGTGAGACACCCCCCAACATCCAGAGCACCGTCGTCCCCGTCCATACTGTTCTGACCCACCCACACCGCAGGGGATGTACAGCTCTGGAAAAAAATAAGACACCACTTAAAAATTCTGCATGATTTAAAACATTTTTTACAAATAAAATACTGAAAAGTGCAGCTGTAATTGCAGCTAAAGGTGGTTCCACAAAGTATTGGCTCAGGGGGATAAATACTTTTGCACACCACACTTTTCTGTTTTTTATTTGTAAAAAACAATGCATAAATCATACATATATACACACACACACACACACACACACTTGTAAATATATATATCAATTATTTTCAATGTCCAAATAAGTAATAAAAATGATATAAATTAAAATATATATATTTTAATCCATATTTACAGAGTACAGTGTCCAAGGGCTGAGGAGCATAGGGCAGAAACTCTCTGCTGATCAATACCTGCAAAGCTCCACACCTCGAACTGCAAAGGGTGTCTATGGGTGTTGAATGGGAAGTCATAAAATGCGCCTACAAACTCCATATTATTGCCTATGGATTTATAATGGAATAGGACAAAAGCTCCTGTAGGTGTAATATTGAGGTGTCCCAATACTATTTTCCATATGGTCTAGATACACTGTGGGGCCAGCGACACATAAGCGCCTATGGGTTTAGAATGGGAAAGCATAAAAAGGCCAGTTGATGTAATGTACAGTCTAGCTCCACACTAATGCTTACTGGTTTAGAAAGGAATGCCACGTGGAGGTGTCCTAATACTTTTGACTATAAGGTGTTGCAGTAAAGAGGGACTAACTCCATATAAAAGCCTATATGAGTTCAGAATGGGGTGATATGTTGTAAAAGCTCCTGCTGTTTTTGTTGAAAAACAAAAGGAAGGAAAGCATTAAAAAGTCTAAAGGGCTTATCCTCATGTGCAAGTGTGACATCCTTTCGAGCATGTGAGCACAGATCAGACCGGGGAAACCCGGACCTGAAACTTTCCTGACCACAGATGTTATATACACTACAGAACCTTGGTCTAGGTTTTATTATATTTTAATTTTTTCACTTTTAGCAATTAAACAACCAGTCAATTTCTGTTGCCATGCCTTTAAAATGCCTTTATGCATTACACAGCTCTGGAAAAAAAAGAGACCACTTCAGTTTCTGAATCCGTTTCTCTGATTTTGCTATTTATAGGTATATGTCTGAGTAAATTGAACATTGTTGTTTTATTTTATAAACTACGAACAACATTTCTCCCAAATTCCAAATAAAAATATTGTCATTTAGAGCATTTATTGGCAGAAAATGAGAAATGGCTGAAATAATAAAAAAGAAGCAGAGCTTTCAGACCTCAAATAATGCAAAGAAAGCAAGTTCATATTCATAAAGTTTTAGTAGATTCAGAAAACAATATTTGGTGGAATAACCCAGGTTTTTAATCACAGTTTTCATGCATCTTGGCATGTTCTCCTCCACCAGTCTTACACATTGCTTTTGGATAACTTTATGCCTTTACTCCTAGTGCAAAAATGTAAGCAGTTCAGCTTGGTTTGATGACTTGTGATCATCTATCTTCCTCTTGATTATATCCCATAGGTTTTCAATTTGGTAAAATTAAAGAAACTCGTCATTTTTAAGTCTCTTAATTTTTTTCCAGAGCTGTACTTTTTTTTCATTCCAGAACAGAATCTGAATCAGAATAATAGTTTATTCACTATATATTTTAATGCATACTATTAATTCAATTGTTTCAAATGTACACACTAAACAAATTTTATTTACACTATACATAGACATGTATGTATTCTGCGATATTCAGTATATCGATACTTCACAGCATCTGTGTTACTGAAGAGGTTTACCCTTTTTATTTGATAAGTGCCACTACATGAAGTGGTAACTATTACTAAACTAAAGTAAGACATATTGGGTGGGGTCTTAGGTAGTTTAAAGCTCCAATGTTAAAATAACATTTCCATATCCATATTTAAGGCCACATATCACTAATGTAATGCAAAAAAAGCTATACAAATATCAATATTTTTCCTCTCTCCTGCTGGCAATGCTCAAATAGAATCAGCATCTGAAAAAGAATCAGTTCTATCTGCCATGATGCATTAATACATGTATCAGAATCTACTGAATCAGACTCATGTCTCTATTCTTTTAGCAGCACCTGTTTGTGAACCAGGCCACTGGGTACATTTATCCAGTCAATCTGGGCGTGCGGAGGTCCAGCTGGCAGACATAAGCTGTGTGTAACCTCGAGCCGGTCGATAGCTCCTCTCCTCCAGCGCAGATTAGAGGAATTTACAGAGCAGCTCATAAATAAGAGAGAGAGAGAGGTGCAGCGGTCAAGCTCCAACGGTCTAATGCTCTCTAACACAATAACCACAAGCGCTAATGAAATGACCGCTATCCCATGAGGCCTTTCTCCTCCCCTCCACACCCTCCTCCACACTCCTCGCCCTCGGTCCGCTCTGCCCGCGGCACTCAGAGCTGTCCACGAGGGTTAAGCACCGCCGCTAATTCGCACTGTACATCACTTAGCAGCAGCCATCACAGTTTTATGGGTCGGGTCAGTAGAACCGACTGCAGCACCTGTTCTGGGTTTCACAGGTGCTTCACTCTGACTGCAGGAGGGGTATATAAAACACAGCCGGGTCATGGAACCAGTCGTAGATCCATTATAACATGTTTAATCTGAATGAATGATCTACAGTACAGTACTTAATATATATTATAACAATACATACATCTATATACTATATACTACAGCTGGAGAATGATGTGGTAAAAAATATTATTTAAAACATATTCACAATACCCAAAAAGCATTAGAATCTTAAGAAGTGATATCAAATATTGTTGCATGCAAAGTATAATGATTTTTATTTAGTTTTTGCTGCATGTCATCCAATTTATCTAATGTATAGTTCTTTAGCAAAGATTATATAATCAAAAGATGCTTAAAAAAAGTGTATAGTATCACAATACAATCAAATATCACCATTACTGGAGAAAGAGAAAACATTCTCCAAAAACAATAAGACTAACAAAACTTAACATTTTTGATTTAACTTAGAAGTTTAGAAGTTATTTTAGAAAATTTCTAATAATCCATTCTTTATGAAATTGTCATGAATACTAAACAAAAAGTTCCTTGTTTCTTTCATAATCAAGAGTATTAAAAAGAGTGTATCCTGATTGTGTAGGAGTAACTGTCTCTACTGTCCAGAAAAAGGTTTTCTACTACATTTTGGAGCATTGCTGTGAGGATTTGATTGATTCCATATCAATGATGGCAGCTCATTGTGACATCATCTTGTTTGAGTAGTTCTGAATAGATTATGATAGGCATTGATTTAAAGTACTCTAATTCTCATAAACTCTCTATGATATAGGTTTTTGTTTATTACACAATTCATGTATTTATTTTATTAGCATTTTTAGATATAATGTCACACACATGTATATTTACAATAAAAATAGGGGTAGAAATGGGTTTGACAGTTCATCTGGAGTGGAGCAGTTCTTTTAGGAACCAAAGCCATATTGCAATTATTAAGATAAATGTCACGTTTTACATTTTTGTAACTGAAATAACATCATATGTAAAATTTGCATTAATATGTAAAGACGTATATTTGGCCATTTAAAGGTATTTTACTTTATTTTATTTATTATGGTTTTTTTTTGTCATTGTGCACTTGTTGTGTCAAGGCAACATTATGCATTTTTGAAAACTTAACCCGTTCAGATCTTGCGTTAATTAGAGTGGACATCATGTAGTCACTTTTTTTCAAATGTTCTGTTGCATAGAACACTAACTGAGACCTGTTGTCCATCAGAAAAGATCATAAACCAGTGAATGAAACAGTAGCTTAGCCCCGCCCACTGCAATGGATAAGAAAAAATCAGCAACTTATTAGGGCATATCAGCACTACAGAACAAATGAGGCAAAGTAAAATAAGCTTATTTTTATTCATTCTTTGTGAATTCTTTAGAAGACTTTTCATAATGTTTAGGAATACAAAAATGTATTTAATTGGATTAATTTTAATATAGATTTTTAAATATAGATTTCATTACAGAAAAGAGCATTCTTATATTTTTCCATAACTGGAACATAATTCATAATTAAAAAAGCAATTATGCTGCAATTAAGCAGTGGTTCTTAAATAAATAAAAATCTCAAAAAATATTAAATTCATGGCATAAACATGTTAAATTTAATATAATATATATTTTTGTAACCATCTCCAATTTCAGTTTTAAAATAATATGGTCTGATTTACTCTTATTATTTTTATTTGAATTATTTACAGCACATAAAGTTAATTATGCACTCAAGGGTTTTCCTGTATATATTTTTCTTTTGATATTGTACTAAACACTGCTTTAATTGTCTTCAGGAATAAGAATGGTGATGTCATGTTTTGGCCTTGGTTGTATGAGGCTGTTTAATAAAGGCAGCTGAGTGCTCCGAGCTTCATGTGTTCAGTAATGTTATAAATGAGTGATAAAGAGAAAGCAGAGCCCCTGCTGTGTTGATGCAGTTCTCACAGTGTTGGGTTCCTTTAGAGATGAGCTGGAGAGCTGTTCACCCTCAGGCTCAACAGCTGGCCTTCTACTGTCACTCTGCAGAGTGAAGCATTTATTCAGATTTACGACTCACTGCAGAGCAAAATACTGCATTTAATACTGCATTTATTACTGAATTTACACTCAGAACCTGGATCTTTTCTACTGTATCTGTGCCATTAAGGTTTCAGTATTGGGTCGGTCACGATGCAGCATTGAGACATAACAGAAATAGTATCAGAATTAGAATCAGTGTTATTTGTCTTATATAGTGCTGTGTGCAAGCAAGGTTGTGTTCACTATAAATTATGTGTATTATAAACCTGTTCAAATCAGAATGCATGTTGATTCACCATATACATTAATATATATTAGGAATAGAATCAGATTCAGAATCAATTTTGTTTTCCACATAAATTGATATGTACTATAAATCTGTTCAGACCCAAAAAGAAACAGAATTAGAATAATAATTAGAATCAGAACGCATGTTGATCCACCAAATACATTGATATTTATCAATAAGAATATCTTAAGAATTAAAATAATGTCAGAATCAGAATGAGAACACATGTTGATCTGACCTAAAGATATGTATAGATTTTGGATCAGCCAAAATAGAATCAGATTCACAATCAGATTCAAAGCTCATCAACAGTATTTTACAGAAAGGCTTTACATTTGCTATAAAAGTGCCATTAAAGATGAAGTAGTGTACTCATTTCTAAATCATGTGTAAAGTGCACTACCACACTTCACTTGTGCAGAAAAAAACAGTGCCCAGCAATGCAGTGTAGATTTTGCACAGTAACAGCAAAGCATGCATTCAAGAGCCAATTTGACCAATTCTCACAAGCAGTAAAGGCCAAGAACAAGAAACCATTATATCGAATGAACACCAACACCAACCTTCAGCATTCTGCCAATACTAAACCCAGAGCACACCACAAACAACACTTATAATACACTGTAAGAACCAATCAGTGCAAAGTGATTAAGATAAACAGATCAGTGGCATCAGTCTCTTATCTAAATCCTCTATTTTACCTTTTACCTAGAAAACAATTGGGGTTTCAGATGATAAGAGTATAAAATGAACGTAAGCCTGTTCAGATCTAGTTCAGATCAGATAAGTATGTATTTTGCTTCATGATTAGTATCTGGATATTATTTGATCAGATTCTGTTTACACTTGTTTATACTGATTTTTTTACTCCAGTGTAAAAAATAACACATACACCATTTCTTTATGTTTTTTGTTTCCCATCAAAACTGGGGATTCTACAACACTGTAGAACAATAGATGCAGTATGTCTTATCACAAAAAGTGTGGATTGGACTTGTCTCTGACCAAATCCAAATGTGGTTTGAGTGATCTAATCATTATCTGATCACAGTGCATTCTAACTGTGTTCACAACTGACTTTTTATGCGGCCAAGTGAAATCTGAATTTCATCCAATCGCACTGCAACATGGGCGTTTGGTGACTTTAACCACTGCAATCATTCAAAATGAGCTTCCTTTCACTTTGCACTTTGCAAAATTGTAAACCTGCACTTCATAATGTATCGGTTACTGTTTGCTCTGGCTCTTGTAGCTCCTTTTATATACAGGCTCAGTAGGATTCTAGGATTCTAGGACTGGAATTGTGAAACTGTGGGTTCATCAGTGTTAACCACGTTTAATTGCATTTGAGGTCCTTTTTTGCTAGTTTGGACTATGCCATCAGAAAATGAAGATTTGGGCAGAGACAGAAAAAAAAATGAGAAGAGAAATTTTGGGCTGGAGTTCAGGTGGTTCTGCTTAGGAAGCCACTCCCTCCTCTCTGAAAACTAGAGCCAAAAGGGAGAGTTAACCAAGTTAAAGGGAGCTGACAGGGTGTGAGAAGGTTGGTAAATAAGGCAGAGGTGGATTTATAGGTTGGATTGAGAGAAGGGGATGTTATTCCTACCAAAAGTTAGTAACTAAGACAAAGGAAAACAGCAGGAAAAAAATAAACACCAAAGCTAAAATAAAAAAACATCTTACCATTAAATTATTACATCCTTATGGTAAAAGTCCACTGAAAATGAAAGTCTGGACCATTCTAACGTTAAATTGGGTGGTGCACAACATTTGCTGCCACTGGAGATAAAAAATGAAGAAAAAAAATGCTCCAAAGTGACTCCATATCAAATTATATAACAGATTTCCATTACAAGTTAAGAAGTACCATTACAAGGTATTTCCTTCTCTTGTAATCCTGCAAACTTCTTGTATTGGAGATAAGAAGCTATTTCCTTCCTAGGGTCAAATCACAGTTAGGGCTGCACAATATATCATTTCAGCATCAGTATTGGAATGTGTGCATGTGCATTAGTCATTTTAAATCATTTGCAATGTCACACGCTGTAAAGCAAGTTCATTTTATATGTTATGCTTCAACTTGCTTCATACAAAAGGAAGATTCTACCAGTGAAAAAAAATGCTCCTGTATCATTTATCATTTATTTTATGCCTGTCTTGAGTCGCATTAAATGTTAGATCACTGCCTTCTGGAGAAATCTGGTGAAATCATGAATACATTGAATATTGCAATATATATTGCAGAACAAAATAGCTTCATTTTCATCTCATTTTTTTTTCAACATTGTGCAGTCCTTTTTGAATGCATACATAATTATTTATTTATTTATTGGTTGGTGTTACACATACACTATTTCATAATAACCTATGTAACACAGTAACAGGAACATTCTGTTATTTCTGTAACAGTAGGGAATTAATCTTTTTCTTCTCTTTCATTTTTCTCTTTTCTATACAGTCTCCTTCCATCCTTCTCTATCTCTTTCTTTCTTTATCGTATCCCAGTGAAAAATAAAAACAAACAGTAGCTTTCAATGCATTTTTACAACCAAACCATTCAGAATCAATACTGAATACACCCAGAACCCCTACACAGTATGTGTGTCTGTGTGTGTGTCTGTGTTTGTGTGTGTAGGAGTCTATGGGCATATAGAGAGGACCCGACATGGCCACTGTCATGGCAACTGGCTGTACTGGGGATGAAAAAAACAGCACATACGTGAAGAGCAGCCATGAAAAGAGAGAGAGAGAGAGAGAGAGAGAGAGAGAGAGAGAGAGAGAGAGAGAGAGAGAGAGAGAAAAAAGAAAATGAGCGAGAGAGGTGCACAAAGAATTCTATAAGAAAGGGGTATGCAATACAATGGATGCTGCTACCCATCCATCTTCTATGTTTTTTTTTCTTTGTTACTTTGATCTTTTAACATGAAAAATTTGATAAAATTGTAAATGAACCTAATCAGCCTCAGACTACACCTCGATCGACTGATTTACAAAGAAAAAACAGAGCAGGAGGGACGAAAAAACGAAAAACAGCAGAACTGGGTCTCCAAGCCTCTTCAGACGGTTGGAAATGCGCAGCAAACAAAGACAACCCTCAGACTGTGTGTGTGTGTATGAATGTGCACGCACACACACACACACACACACACACACACACACACACATACTGACACACACACAGCATTCACTGCCTGCACACACCCCTCACCACCGAACCGCCAAAACAATAGGATCTCCTGTGACAAATATTGATTTTTATCTAGTCTGGAGCATCAGTGCATTCTGCAGGCTCAGTTTGGTGCAGGAAAAAAAAAATATATATATATATATATATTTTTTTTTTTTTTTTTTTTTGCAAGAAAAGAAAAAAATGCACGCCATCAATCAACCAATCATCGCAATACAAAAGAAAAAAAAAACATTCCCATCAATTATGACTGATGCACTGAAATCAAGAGTTAAAAAAAATAGATCATAATTTAGTTTAAAAAAAAAATCACAGGATCAATCAAGCAATCACAACAAAAAAGAAACACTCCCATCAATCACAGCTGATGCACTAAAATAAAGAGACGATAAAATGAGGCAAAAACCCGATTGATAAAGGCTTTGGGCCGAAAAAGATTCTGTTCGAACCCAAACCGGACTCAGTAAACCTCAGTCTGAAACACAATAGAGGCAGTCGAGACGAGGCAGAGCGAGGCGAGGCAGATCAGAGGTAAACAAGCGCATCTGCAAAGAGATGGAGGATGAGAAACTAACAGAGCGAGAAAGAAAAAGAGAAAGAGAGAAAGATAGATCTTTACCTTTCTGGGTCTGTCCCTCATCCATGTCTTCCTCCATGTCCTGGCCGGTTCTGGTGGACTCTGTTGCGGTGACCAGCGTTGCGTCCGGGCCGAGAAATAGCCTTTTTTATCTGAATCCCCCGCCTGCAGATCACAATAGAGGCTGAGGCTGGGTCTCTCTTTCGCTCTCGCTCTCTCTCACTCTCACACACTCTCCCTCTCTCTCCCCCTCCTCTCTCTATTTCTCTCTCTCTTTCTCTCCACGCACACTCCCTCTCCCAGACTCGCCCCCCTCTCCTCTCTCCTGCTCTTACTCTCTGTTTTCCTTCATTAGGCTATCTCTCTCACTCTCTCTCTCTCTTTCTTCCACATTCTCTATTTTTCTCTCTAAACACACCCTCTTTCCCTATTCTCTGTCTTTTTTCTGTCTATCCCTCTCTCCCTCTTTTTTACTGTTGGTCTGTTTTGCTATCTCTTTCCAGTCTTTTCCCCTCTCTCTTGCCCCCACCTCATCTCTGTACTTCATGTTTCCTTTCAGCATCCCTAACTCTATTTTACATTCCATCATTTTCTTTCAACACAAATCTCTCTCACTATTCTCCTTGTTTCTCTTTTTCATTCTCTTTTTCTTCTTTGCTATTGATTTGTTTTGTTCTTTCCTGTCTGTTCATTTTCTCCTCTCTCTCTATTTCACATTCTCTCCTTTTCCCTCTAAACAATAATTCTCTCTCTATATTCTTAGGCTTTCTCTCTTTCTGTTTCTCTTTCTCATTATTTTTTTTCTCTCCTCCATTCATCTCTATTTATCTCTTTTTATCCCTCTCCTTCTACTTATCTCTTTCATTTTTTCATTGCCTGTTTCTCAGAGAGAGAGAGAGAGAGGTAGAGAGTGGGACCTAGAGGAAGAGGAAAAGGAAGAGAGATTTAGAGAGAGGGAAAGAAAGAGGAGGTAAAAAGAGGGCCCTAGAGGAAGAGCCAAAGAAAGAGATTTAGAGAGAAAGAGAAAGGGAGAGAGGGAGAGGAAGAGAGAGAGGTAAAGAGAGATACAGTGAGGCATAAATAGAGACAGAGAGGTAGAGGAACAGAGAGCTGGACATATGTAAAGAGAGATAGAGAGAGGTATAAAGAGAGACAGACAGGGAGAGAGAGAAAGAGTGAGAGAGAGATAACAAGAGAGAGAGAGAGTTAGAGAACAAGAGAGAGAGATATATAGAGAGATGGATAGCGGTAAAGAGAGAGAGAGAGAACAAGAGAGAAAAAAAGGATAGAGGTAGAGAGAGACAGAGAGGTAGAGAGATGGATAGAGGTAGAGGTAGAGAGAGAGAGAGAGAGAGAGACAGAGAAATGGGTAGAGAGAGGGAGGTGGAGGTCTCAGTATAAACACAACAGCTGGCAAGCTGCACCCAGATTCTGGATCAGTGCACTGAGCTCAGTACAGAGGTGGGTTCTAGAGAACTTGGCCCCACAAAGCTCTGCTCCAGCTCAGCATCACCCCCACTGTCTGACTGAATGGTTAGAACCGGGTTCCTCAGCTGGGCTCAGCTACATCACATCACACCCAAACACACGGTTCAGTAACACGGAACGGACCGGAGATGGGAGGCTGAAGCTCTCCAGTTTGTATAGATCCTGCAGGAGAACACTACTGCCAATAGAATAAGACTTTCTGGAGCAGATAAACAAACATGAACTTGTTGGCTCTGTGCCTAATGCCAGTTGTGGGCTATAGGGGGTCTAAAGCCCCCCGTATTGAACTGTGGATCAGTGGAACTGTGTTCTCTGAAATGATGAAGCTCCAAACAATACTTAGGATGGATGAGTTGGAGTGGTGAATCATCTATCCAACATCCTAACCTGATCCTGATTTTCTACAGCTCCTTCCACTGAATGCAATCATATCCTCACAGCAATGTCTAATAATCTAGAAGAACATCGTTCTCTAGACAGTAGAGACAGTTACTCCAACAAAAGCAGGGTCAATTATTTTTACTATTTTATTTTTAGAAGAACCCTGAATGAGCAACCATCCCAATACATGTGAAGATAAATCAAGAGGATTTAAAACATTAAACAATAAAACAATAGATAACAAAGTGCAAACGTGCAACAAGTGTGCAATATAGATCTATAACACTACCATTAATACAATAAAAACAGCAGACAAGAGACAGTTTAACCCACAGGAGAGTGTAGTACAGCTATGGTACAAATGAAATGTGTGTGGTGAAGATAAGGTCTACATTGTGTCTACATTGCAACCATTTTCAGGATTACACTACACCAGTTTTAATAGTTAATCTACACCCAATTCCATGGTTAGACTACACCATTTTCAATAGCCAATTGAAATTCACTTTCATGGTTAATTCACACTCATTAATACATAACCTATTTTCATAACTGATCTACACCTATGGTTATTCTACTCCCATTTGTTATGTTTACCTCACACCTATTTTCACTATTAATCTCTACACATTTCTGTGGTTCATCTCCACCCATTTCCATAGTATTCTCCACCCATTTTATAGTTAATGTACATGCTTTTCAATGGTTAACCTACTCAAATTCCAATGCTTAATCTACACCCATATTCATGGCAATCTCCACCTATTTTCATGGTAATCTACACCCATTTTCATGGTTGATCTCAACCCATTTTCATTTACATGGATAATGTTCACCCATTTTTATAGTAATCCACACCCATGTCAGTGGATATTCTTAACCCATTTTCATGGTAACTGACACCCATTTTCATGGATAATCTACACCCATTTTCATAGTAATCTACACTCATTTTCTTGGTTAATCTACACCCATTTCAATAGACAATCTACACCAATTTTCATAGTAATCTACACCCATTTTTTGGTAAATCTACACCCACTGGAATGCCTAATCTACACTCATTTCCATGGTAAGCGACACCAATTTCCATGGTTAATCTACATCCCTTTCCATGGTCAATCTACATGCATTTTAATTGTTAATCAACACTCATCTCACTGATTAATCTGCAGCCATTGTAATATAATGTTAGAATACCAGAAACTATATGTGTGTTTGTGTACGAGTGTGAAATCAGAGCAGTGAGAGTGAGTGTGCTGTAGGACAGATAACAGTGTACGTCTGTTTACAGTGTGTGTGATGTGAAGTGACGCTGCTGCTCACTGAAATCAGTGTGTGGCTCTAATGACACAGTCTCAGAGGAGTGTGTGTGTATGTGTGTGTAACTCGCTTCGCTGCCTCTGTGCAGAATGTGGATGAAATATAAATGCCTATGATGAATATAACATCATATGGTATCCCCCACCCCCATACTACTCACATGAAGCTTTGTGGTGTGTGTGTGTGTGTGTGTTTGTGTGTGTGTAAGGCATATTCAACATGTTAATATGTAAAAATTCAGTTAATAGGATTTACAGAAAGCCATATGCATACATTTGGACACCCTTTTTATTGGGCGTCATTTTATTGATTTAAATACCCTTATCACTAATTACTGGAACACAAAAGGTGTTTAGTAAGCTCATTGACCCTTGACCTACATTCCCACAGGTGAATCTAATTATGAGTAAGGGTTAAGGTGAATAACTGCAAGTTGTTCTCTTCATGGTGTTTTCTCTAAAAACTGGCAATATGGGAGCCTTAAGAAAACTTAAATTACTTGAAAACAAAGATTGTTTAACATGATAGTTCAGAGGAAGGATACAAAAAGCTAGCTCAGAGATTTCAGCTGTCAGTTTCCACTGTGAGGAAAATAGTGAGGAAATGGAAGACCACAGGCACAGTTCTAGCAGTTCTAGTTAAGGCCCAAAGTGGTATGGCAAGAAAAATCTCAGATAAGCAGGCTGTATATGTAGGCTGTATGGTAGAGTAATGCAAAGAAGCCTTTTCTGTGCACACACCACAAACAGAGTCGCTTAAGGTATGCCAAAGCACATTTGGACAAGCCAGCTTCATTTTGGAATAAGGTGCTGTGGACAAATGATAAAATTGTGTTATTTGGAGGGCGGTATGCATGACGGAAAAATAACACAGCATTCAAAGACAAACACTTGCTACCCACAGTAAAATTTGTTGGAGGTTCCATGATGCTTTGGGTCTGTGTGTTCTTTGAAGGTACTGGGAATCTTGTTAAAGTTAAGGGTTGCATGGATTCAAGTTAATATCAGCAGATCTCCCACCATCAATACAAGATCTTGGGGAAAGCTTTATGCAGCTCTGGACAGAAATAAATGTTTAGACATTGCAGAAGCTTGTGATAACAATGTCCCAGTAAATGTGTGTCATAATCAAAGCTAAATGCATTCCAATCAAATATTGTTATGAGTGTGTGACCTTTTTCGGACAGGCAACGTTTTCTCATCTAAATATTTACATAAACCTCATGTAGTAAAGAAAGCCATGAGCAAAAGCTGTAGTAATAAGAATAATATATTCTTTACAATAGTTACTGAAAATGCAGTAACAGTTCTTAGTTGTGTAACAGCCGGATTTTTCTAGCATTTTGACAGGACTGTTGGGCAGGACAGAAGGATATAGCATCAGCAGTAAACACACACACACACACACACCTTCTCCTGCCAAGAACAGTAAAGACATGGATGGCAGCGAGCTAAATCACTCAGCTAAGCAGTGTAGAGAGTTTGCTGGCTGGGTTTTAGGCTGAAGTCAGAATGGCAGCCAGAGGACAGAAATATACACAACAAAACACTGACTGTAAAAACACTCACGCAGTGCTTCAGATCCTTTCTATTCTATAGAAATGAAGCCAAAAATATCCACCCTGTTGTTTCATTTGCAGAAAGAGTCTGTGTGAGACCAGAGGCAGAACCACATTTGCATAACTTGGTGTATTTATATATTATTAGTATGTAATACTAATAAAATATATGTTCTATTGTACAGTACTATTTAGGGGTGGCACGAGATATCGCGAGATTAAAACGTGGCAATATTCCTTGTCAAGCTTAAACCTGTCTCGCGGGAAAAAAAAAACTGAAGTGTGGACTTTTTAAGAGGGATCTGGCAACACAGTAGCGATAGCAGCGAGTGTGGTGGCTGAGCAGTGAGAGCAGCTCTCAGCTGAAGAGAAAAATGTAGGCATTTGCATAGAAGATGCTTCTGCTACTTTTAAGTTGTATGTCTGGCTGCATTTTGGCTCCAGTGGAAACAATAAAAGGTAACAGAGTGACCAACAAGACACAAACCATATGTAAATACTAAGTATTTAAGTCCCTTAGCTCTGTACTGTATTAAAAAATGTTCTGTCTCTGTTTGCACTTCAAGCATAGGCTTAATATGACTGGTTGTGGTTTGCACTTATTGTTTGTACTATACAAGACCTAGAAAAGTTTTATTTTTATTTTTGTTATTCTTATTCTTATAAAATAAATGTGTGAGAGAAACCAGTCTGTTGAGTTTGCGTTATATGATTTTGTCAAATAAAACTCTTTTTATTAAGTTTTATAAGTTTTCAAGCCATTTTTCATTTTTGACATTTTCTTTAAAATTTTATTTTTAAATCTCGTTCTTGTGAACCCAGTATCGTGTCTTGTCTCGTGATATTAGTGTCTCGTCACACCCCTATTACTAATATATTAATGTTTCCTACATTTTCATCAAATTACAGTACCAGAGCTTAGCTCTTTTTACCGCTGAGACCAATTGAAGCTACTACACTTGACTCTCCCTCTCTCTCTTTTTCTCTTAAACTTTATTTAAATAACAGGGAAATTCAACAAGGCTACATAGTATTCTATGTTAAATGTGGGTGGGTCCAAACAAATAATTATAATTACTTAGATTTAATGGCAGCGCCCATCCATGTGTGCGCTAATCAAGCTGCACAGTGCGTGATTGACGGCTCGCACATCAAGCACTAAAATAGGGCCCTCAGAGTGCAATGAATGGATTTATGCTCTTGGAAAGAATGTTCTTGATATGTTTAGTTGCAAAAATTAACTTGCAGGAATACAACAGCAAAGGACCTGTTGAGATGCTGTGTATTGGTTATTTTCTTTTTCATATTAAATGATAACACTCTAGACTCCCAATTTCTTGCTTCATTTTTATAGCAAAACCAGGACACCATTTACTTAAAATACCCCCCAAAAAATTAAAACCAGTGGTGAACTCATGCTCTTCCAACAAAAGGAAAGGTAAAAAATTTAATATTAAATCTTAAATTAGTAATGTTTAATTTCTATACAGTAGATTTCCAAACACAACGAGACACAGAAACCCAGTCTTTTTCCTAAGCAAAGTATTGCTGCTGTTCGCTGTGCTGATACTGATGCTGCTCTGTGTTCAGCACAGCTGGCTTTGGTTCTGTACAGAAAGCTGTTCTATTTAAGGCAGGCTCAGGCCTGAGGGGCTACAGGCTGATAACATTATTTAACATTGAATATAACTGCAGCTATCTGAGGTTACCCGGCTTTGTGTGGGATCGCAGACACCAGGAACGCAAATCGACTGAGAATTCAGCAGCTTTTCAACAGTTTAGAGTTAAGTACTGTATGTATAGGAAATTCCAATCAGTAAAACTAAAAAGATAACGCACCTTAGATCACTGGAAAAAAACAATATACAGTTTTGTCTCAGGCAGATACTACCCTATAAAAATATTCCCAATGGCTAATTTTCAATAGTTTACCTTTTGGTGAGATATACTCTGCCTTAACTGCTGTTGTGGTGATCTGGAGAGCATTGCATATGACAGTTGATCACCCCTAGTAGTGATATATGCAGCAATATGTGCAGCATACACTGCGGTCACATGTGCTGTCTCTGATTGCAGGGGCTTTCAACTGGCATTTTTCAGCAGGATAATGCTCACCCACACACTGCAAGGGTTTCTCAGGATTGTTTTCACCAGACTGTAAAACCTTCTTGTCCTGTGCTCTCCATATTTGTTACTAATCACTAGGAGCAGCTGGGATGGCAGCTTCAGTAACCTACGAGTGTAGAGCAGGATCTATAGATCCAGCTACAACATCTATGGGTAAATGTGCTGCAGGATTCCTTACGGAATCTGTATACCTCCATTTCCAACCATATCTTATTTTGTATCCAGGCTAGAGGCTACTAATGCCTCCTTTCAATTGTACAATTTTCAGTTTTCTCTAATTAACTTATCATTTTACTCTAATATTGGGATCAGTCTATTATATAATAATTTTATTCCATTGCTACTTTCTAGAGAGGACTTTTTACTACACTGCTTGGCCAAAAAAAAAAAAAAAAGTCCCCACCTGGATTTAACTAAGTAAATGATCTGGAGTTGCTGCAGTTGGTCAGGTCTAGGTTCAGCAACAGTATGTGCTGAAAGAATGAGGTCAGCTGACTACCTGAATATACTGCATATAGACCAGGTTATTCCATCAATGGAAGTTTTCTTCCCTGATGGCACGGGCATATTCCAAGATGACAATGTCAGGATTAACGGAGCTGGAATTGTGAAAGAGTGGTTCAGGGAGCATGAGATCATCATTTTCACACATGGATTGTTCACCACAGGGTTTAGATCTTAATCTCATTGAGAATCTTTGGGATGTGCTGGAGAATACTTTGTGCAGCAGTTGGTCAGACTCTACCATCTTCAATGCTGCAAGATCTTGGTGAAAAATTTATCCAGCAACACTGGATTAAAATAAATCTTGTGACATTGCAGAAGCTTATTAAAACAAGACCACAGCGAATGTGTGCCACAATGAAAGCTAAAGGTCGTCCAACCAAATATTAGAGTGCATTTTTTTTGTCCAGGGAGTGTATGTTTTGGAGCATTGTTGTGAGGATTTGATTGTATTCAGCATCAACAGCATTATTGAGGGCAGGATGTTGGATAGATGGTCACTATGTTACCACCTTATCATCCCCAACTTATCCTATTCAAAGTATTGGATGGAGCTCCATCATCACAGAAAAAAGTTCCAATGCTCCACAGCTCAATACTGGAGGCTTTATACCCCTCTAGCGCACGGCTGGCATTAGGCATAGTGCCAACAGGTTTATGCTGTGTGTGAGTTAGCAAATCTGTGTCAGCAATATGTGCAAATTTTAAAGTATAGTAGGTGAATGCTGAATTAATTAGAAGGGGTATACACACATATTTGGAGGTATATGGTGTATCATTCGGCCCACCCGGCCCATGCAAACACACATGCACACACACACACAAACACACAGTCAGCCACACCCTTGGCTTTGATGATGCTGCTTTTCTGAGCAGCCTGTGATGCTCTGAGGATCTGTGGGAGACGGAACATGAAGGGAGGCTTGGCTCATGCTGATGCACGTGTGGTTGTGTGTGTGTGTGTGTGTGTGTGTGTGTGTGTGTGTGTTTGTGTGTGCTGTCAGAAAAGCCTCTAGTTTAGTGTTAATGAACATTAACATGATGCATGATTCCTCATGATTGTGACTGTATATCACACACACACACACAAATACACACACACACACACACACACACACACCCTGCTTAGCGCTACAGGCACAGATGAGAAAACACACAGCAGATGGCTGAGCAATCTCTACAAGGGCATCAAGCCGTCTACATGCAGTTAGTTGGCATTTGAACATGTTACACAAAGTGTGTGTGTGTGTGTGTGTGTCTAAGCCCTACCACCATCTCTGCTCTATTCCTTGCTTCTTGCTGGCTTGTTACCATGGCAACCAACTGATGTGTGAGCAACACACACACAGTTACACACGGTTACACACACACTCACACTCATGTGGGCGCAGGCAGAATAGAGCTGTTCTCTCTCTCTCTCTCTCTCTCTCACACACACACACACACACACACACACACACACACACACACACACACACACACACACACATACCACACCCTCTCAGTGTACAAAACCACTGAAATGTACTGTCACAATGTGTGTGTTTGAGTGTGTGTACCGTGTACTGTGTGTAGTGCAAATGTGTGTGTGTGTGTGTTTAGAAGCTCTTTTATGCTCCATTTATTTCAATTCTATAGAAATGAACACAATATTGTCTGCAGTGATGTCAAATTTACAAGTAGACTTAGTGTAGTAGAGACCAAAGCTGGAGGCAGACTGCCTTTATTGAATTTACTTTACTGCAAGCATACTTGACCAGAAATAGAGCAGATATTTCCCACTAGATTCCCAGTAACTGTAATGTTTCAACCACCTTAATATCACCCAATATAACAAGCAAAACCTATATCATAGAAACACTCAAGAAACACCATTTCAACCACCGAGCAACACCATAAACACCACCTGAAATACCATTACAAGCACCTTGCAATACTAAAATAAACATCAAGCAACTACTTAAGGACCAACAACGATACAACAGAAACTTGAATCTAGCAATATCACAGCAGCCACTTAGCAACACCATAGAAACCCCCTGGAAGACAAGAGGAGTCTCTTAAAAACACTGTAGCAAACACCGGATATACAATATCAATCAAATAGCAACAACACAGCAATCATTTAGCAACATCATATTAACTGTCTGTGATTGAAAAGAAACCATTAACTGTAGCAACACCATAGCAACCACTTAAGGATCACATCTAACCACTATTTAGGAACAGCATGCAGACCAATTCTAAAAATTCAGCAACATCACATCAACCACTGAGCATCACCATAGCAAACACATGAGATACAATATGAATCACACAGCAACAACTTAGTGACACCCTTTGAACAATCTTGGATACAAAAGCAACCACAACATAAACACCCAAGATACCATAGGAATTATGCAGCAAACACCAAGCAACCAATCAAAAACATCTTGCAGCCCCATGAAACCCTCCTGGAATATGACAACAACCACGTAGCAACAGCCACTTTAGCTACATATGCAACAGTTCTTCATTTCAATAAACAAATATTGTTGTATAGACCTGCCTACGCATTTGTTAGATCTGCCCCTCTTCTAAAAAACAGATGTGTCTCAGACTGCCTTCATTGAAATTATGAATGGGTTAAAATAGTTGCTAATAATAGTTAAAAAATAGTTGCTAATTTAGGATCCAGGAATATGAATTTTTTTGGGAGGCACCAAAAAGATTTTATTTCCAACCAATCAAATTTAAACATTTAGCTGAAGGCAGAATAACAAACATGTTTTTTTGAAGGTTTTCACTATTTTTATTAAACCTAATTACAGCCACAATGTAATGACAATCATTAATTATTAAACCATTAATCTTGCTTATATCCCAGAAGACATACAGACAAAGCTGAATACACAGTACCGTACCTCAGAAGTGCTATTCTAATCATGAATTTACTATTCTAGGCAGTAATGATATTCAAGTAATATGAGTGAAATTTATACAGAGAAAGACAGTCAGTCAAGTCAAAATTGACGCCAAAACGTGCAAATAATTAAGTGGGACTAACATTACTATCCTAGACCTGTACAGCTTGCATCTTTCAGCTGAAGAACAGCCAGTTTGTGAAAGTGTACTAAACACTTAAAAAGATACAGAACATGATAAATAATGCTAAATGCTTTATTTAATTTCATTTATGCTGTATACATTTTTTGTAGGTCTTCCCAGCTGGAAGACTTGCATATTCACTTCCTAAATAATGACTAATTTCAAATAAAAATAGTACTGAAAAATTACTAAATAAAGATCCAGAACCAAAAATTAAACTATATATATATATATATATATATATATATATATATATATATATATATATATATATATATATATATTTTTTTTTTTTTTGTAAAAAAAATGTAACGTAACTGCTGAAGGGTTGAATGCAACAGGTCACACCCCACAGCAGTGCGTTCCATTAACACTCCATCAGTTGCAGCTCTGCTGTATTAAAGGGAGGATCAAAGGGGTGATTTTTTTTAGAGCAGATTTATAAATGCCAGTTTTCTTTCTTTAGATATCCATGGCAACAAGCAGCCCGTGAGAAAGGCATGTTCTGATATAACACAACAGACGCACACTCAGTTTGGGTGTTTGGGTGTGTATGTGTGTGTGTGTGTGTGTGTGTGTGTAGTGAGGAAACGGAAGGCGGTAGACGTGAATTTGGGCAGCTCGCCTCAGACCTGTCTGACTAAATCTAGATACAGGAGGAAACATGTAGTCAGCCCAGTCATTACACAGCAAGCCTCAGCCCCGCCCCAACACAAATTAACACTTACAGTGGTCATCTGGGTCCATCTGGGTGTTAATTCAATGCTTTAGGTGTTAATTGAATACTGCTTAGCACAGACGCTACTGACAGAAAGCCCAGTGAAGAAGGTACACCAGGGTATCAACAGGTATGAGGAAAGAGCACTCAGAGAAAAAAATTTGACCACTTTCTCAATAATAAAATGGCAAAACTACACAAAACCAGTCAGATTATTCAGAGTATACAGACTTCACCTAGTAATTATACATTTTACTATATAGCTTGTGTATGCTAAATCACACAAAGGAACTGGTTTATTCCTCACTGTCATGTTTGTCAAAAAGACTATGAATGACTGAAATGTATAAAGGTCATGAACATTTTCTAAAAATAATCCAGGCCTACTAAACTAAAACTCACTTAGTCAACCACTTCATGTATAGCAGGGGTCGGAAATTAAGTTGGCCGCAGGTCAGATATTTTCCAAGCTAAAAAAAAATGGAAGTTTTGGAAAATTAAGTGTAATAGTATGGAGTGTTACAGACTAGTAGCTCTCCAGATCAGAGGGTTGTTGAACCCAATAACAGAACAGCTGATCTCAAAGCAGATAATCCCAAGAAAAAAAAGAAAAATAAATACTACTTATGCGGGGTCAAACCTGTGTCTTTAGAGTCGTGGTCCAATACACTACCGTTGCCCCGGCTAGTAAATTGGGACACAGTCAGGAAAAAAAGCCCTTATAAGGGGATAGGGAGCCCAAGAATGGGTGGAAAAACGAGAATGGGCAGAAACTATAGTCACGCCAAGCGCAACAGAGAGAGAGGGGAGTGTAAACAAAAGCTCGCCAGAAAAGTTTTTTTTTTTTTTCATTATCGTTCATTATAATTCAAACAACCTCACGGGCCAGATGTTTTATGCTTGCTGGCCACATCTGGCCAATCTGAACCAGGAGAGATATGTGGTTCTCTCTTTGCAGCAAATAAATGGATGAGCAATCTTATAATCAGGAAACATGTTTAGGAATATTTCTCCAACTACTTCATTAGCGTTATCAGACTGGGCTTTCCAACACTACACAGACACCAGAGCACCTCCGCTATAAGAGTCCATGTGTAGCATAACACTGTCCAGAGATCTAATTCCAGGACTTCTGTCCGTAATGCTGGTCTCTTTAACAGAGTATTCACAGATTCCCTTAAATTGGATCTAAGCTACACAGTGAAAAATTTTAGTTTTTCAACAGTTTGTTATATTGAATGTACACTTCCAAATGCACACATTACTGTCGTCTCTAGCTAAAAGCTAGCAACCAACTAACGAACACACATTAACTTAGCACCCCTCAAAGTCCAGAATAATGCAATGAATAATGAGTAATGAATAATTAATTAATTAATTATTATAAAATAATGAATAAATGATTAATAATTATTAACCATTTAATAAGCTTACAAAAAAGTGGAACTTGCAAACTCTATTTAGTACATATAGCATTTTTAAGATATTTGGGAAAAGCATTTAAGGCTTTAACACAATTTAAGGCCACACTCGCAGGAGAAGTGTGAAATGCACTGTAAAAAAAACAACCTATAGAATCTACTCAACAAATGTGAGGTAAAATTATGCACTCAGTTTGAGTAGATTTCACCCCATATATGGAGTAAAGATTTCCTAAATGTATCAATCGTGACAAACTAAAAGAAATAAGGTAATACCTACCCAACATTTTTCAATGGATTACATGAACATAACTGTTACTAGTTTATCTACATTATATGTATTAGTTACATATTATATCTTATTTTTTTATATGACTAGCTAAACACTACTTATTCAGAGTAAGTTAAATTTACTCAGGGAGTGAGAACAGCTCTCTGCAAACTTTACTTACCTGGAAGTTACACTTATTTAACTTAGCTAACACTATATCAGTGCCATCTACACCGTTATACTCACTAAAACATGCACCGAAATCCTTCAGCCGTGCTGAGCCTGATAGCATGTTTAACAGTGAAAGCACTAGCTAGTTAGCTAGGTTAATTAGTGTTAGCTATATGCAAAACATGCTAACGTTAAATACAACAGATAGTGAGCTAACCAGCTTTTTGATGTAACCAACATTTTTACCATGAACCTGCACACTTGCTAGCTATCACTGCATTTTATTATTAATGTTGAGGAGCACTAACTAGCTAGTAAGCTAACCTAGTGAACCTAGGTAGAGTTAGGTAACTTTGCATGCACAGAGGGGTTAGCCAGGGTTGCCCACTTTTCCAAAAACCTTGGCGTGAGATTTCAGCAGGTAGGTTCACTACACGCATCTCAGAAGTTGTTCCACAGTACAGATATATATCTGTGTAGATATGATCTAGATACATGTATACATTTTATGAACATGCAATAGTGCAGAGTGTGGGGCCTTCCTCTAGAAAATTTAGCATTTCTTAAATGCAATTTTTTCTTTCTAGTCAATTTTAGGGTGACTAGTTAGACATGGCAAATCCTAAATCCCCAATCCCCATCTCATTCATAGCCTACATCCTCAGCTGTCCTTTAAAAGACAATGTTGTTTAACAGAGAGAAACTACTCTAGGCTGGTTCAACAAATTTCAAGGCAAAGGTGAGGTGGTTTGATTTATATGTAGATTTTTAATGGAGTTTCCTGCCATAGTTACTATGAGCCCGAACCCGAATTAAACCCGACATTTTTTTTTAGCAAGTAGCGAGTTAAAACAGAGCTTTTTTTAAAAACACTTTCGGGCTGTTAGGTCCCTGTCTTTTTGCTGTGGAAAGCTATAGGAGCACGCGGCACTTAACACACTATATGAAGCTGACACACGCGCTGTTACGATCAACAACTAACCTGAAGTAGTTCCATACTGAGTGTTGTAGTACTCGAGTCTGGTCTTGGTCTGGTCTCGGACTCGACCTCTCTGCTTCTCTCTCTCGTTCAATATCCAATCAATGAACACTTTTCATTTTGAATAGTCCGACGTTAAGTTGAATGCGCTTTTTTATCGGCTTTGAAAAAAATGAATGGATGCACACGCACCGTCTTAATAAGCGCCCAAAATGGAAAAGCCAGACAGATACTGTGATTTTAGCCCGGTTTTAAGCCCGATCTGGTCGAATGCGTCTGAACTTAATGATTGGTCCGAATTTTAGCTTCTTTGTGCGTCGTTTGTCCTGCAGTGTGAGAGGGGAAGCGATGTCCGGTTAACTGCCCAAACGAGCTGCTAATGCGAATTTAATAATAACAGTAAAATAAATATTAAACTGGAAAATCACCTGAACTGAACAAAATCCAAAATATTAACACAAATATAATCTAACGAATTTTAAAAGTTAAAAACGAAATTGTCAACACAACAGCAGAAAATCAATAAACTAATATTATTAAAAAAAAAAACGCTAATGATAAACTGCTTCTTTGTGATGAAACCAAACAAATAAAATAAAAGAAATTGAGCACTGCGCGGGCCAGAGCTGCGTGATTATAACATTCTAAGCTGTGCAACTTATTGTTATTCACAGTTTGATGTGTTACTTTTCTATATTTTGCTTATCACGCCATAGCTTTATATAAAATAAAACACGGGCAGAAAATCTAAACTCTACTCAGAATGGCTGACTAGCTGGTCAGCTTTGACTGTCTTGTGTTAGTTAGCTATTTGGCGTTGACAACAATGTATTGGTCCAGGACAGAATAAAGTAGTGAATTACAGATTATGAATTAACCCCACTTTGTTATTCGGACATGCAAACTATATCGGGAAGAGCTAAACCCCCCGCCTCCCCTCTTGCTTTTATCAGTCCGTCCTGGTTGTGTTTCTCCACAGTGTTAGGAACTTTCCTTGTCGCAGTGCAAGTAGGCAACCAACTAGCTGCTAAATTGCTTACTAGTTTAGCAAGGAAGCGTTAACGCCGTTTACCTCTGACTGAACAACACACATTCGCTTTGGTTTCTCGAACTAACGTTTTAAAATGTATTCATCACAACCATTTCCTCTCTGGTGGTGTCTTTTATGTAGTCGTTGTTCGACTGTAATGACAAAACGTTGAAGCTGACCTTAACTTACTGATTTCGCGGCTTCTCAGCGAAGTGAAAAATTCTGTCCTTCCCCAGACTGAACTGGCAGCGCGAACCAACAGTCAGAGAGGGATTAGACCACATGTGTCAAACACAAGGCCCGCGGGCCAAATGTGGCCCGCCACGTCCTTTTATGTGGCCCGCGAGAGCTTGTAAAATCTTAGTGTCCATAATAAATAGGTCAGAAGCATTCTTTGACCAAAAACTACATTTCCCACAATGCTTGTCGATTGTATTACCCGCGAGGTTACGGCTTACTGCCACTAGGAGAGATATTTACTGCCATTTAGGAGAGATATAAGTTATGTGTAAATATTTATAAGACAATAGCTGACAAAATATGTTTTAATGACGTTAATAAACATCACTGTGACAGGGCTAGTCGCAGTTTCACCACAGCAAAGGACGAAGACGTGAATCACTTATCTAACCAGCCTTTACTGATTTCTGCCCCCAATAGCCTTTAATAGTCTTCAGTAGCCCAACAGTCTAACCTTGCCGCCGTGGTGTGTCCACTAAACTCCGTAGTTATAAACACCATGAGGTTAGCAGCGCGCTAACTGACCTGTTTATAATGTAATCCGAGCAGTGACTCCGTGATGGCTGCTTTAAACTGCTACTGTTAGCTGCTTGGGCTGAAAGATGAACTGTATTATCCGGTTAGTGGGGTTAAAAATCTTTATTTCATACACGGAAGAACTTAAAAATGTTAAAAACGCTCCAGACTGGCTCAGCTGAGCCCTGTAGCCCGTGGCTGGGCTGTAGCTCTGACTCAGTAAAGACTGCGGGCTTGTGCTGCTGCAGCTCCCACTAGTGGTTGTATGAGGAACTGCTAAATCTGAGGAAATGCTAAATCTGTCATGTTCTTAACAGCTCACAATTTTTTATTTTATATTTATTAAGCCTTATTTCAGTATCAAACGTTTTGATCAAAGTTAATATAACTTGTATTTTATGTCATTTCTATTCACTTGAATAGTTTGGTTCTTGATTGATGGAGTTTTTGGATTTCATAACATGACAAATTAAAAGGATTTATGTTAATAGAGCAACAAGCTAACATTTTTTCCATGCAACTGTAATATTTGATTGAATAAATAATATATTGAGAGTTACTTAACATTAAATAGTAATTACATTCATTTTATATTACATCTGGTTACATTTTCTTACATTTATAAGTTACATCTGGCCCTCAGAGGACAGCCAATATGCCAATGTGGCCCTCGGCCAAAATGAGTTTGACACCCCTGGATTAGACCATAAACTGTGTATAGCTGGACAGAGCATCGTCTCTCAAAAGTGAAGCCACCACAGGTCGGGCACCCCTGCTGTTTGGTTTCAGAAGGCTGTGTAACCCCACCCATCCCCATAGGTTTCAATGGCAAAACAGACAGACAACTTTCAATCACGTTTTTTTCTAATATACTGTAACTCTACCTCCTTTATTTAAATGCAACAGCTAGTGTAACCTATGCTTATATTGTCAATTTTTTTATATCCCCACAGAACTCGATTTTAAAAACGTTATTCAGCTCTATTCAAAAAAGGTGTGGTTATTGTAAAAGTCCAATCATAAGTTTAAAGCATTCGGAAATTATATAACGAGTGTGAAAAAAATGAACACAGAAAGAAAAAACGATATAGCGTGAGATTTCTTTGTTAAGCGTGAGAGCGTGACATTAAGGGTGCTTTCACACCTGCCTCGTTTGGTCCGGACTTTCGGACTTTTCAGTTTGGTCCGAACCAAAGTAGCAGGTGTGAAAGGGGCCGCGAACCACGGTCCGGACCAAAGGACCAGATTTTGGTCCGACCAAAAGAGGTGGTCTCGGTCCGGATCTTCTGAACCATAGTCCGGTTCGCCTGCAGTGTGAAAGCGCTTTTCTGGATGGTTCAAACTTTGGGACCAGTTACAGGAAGCTGAGCAGGCGTTCCTCAGCAACGGCAGCAGAAGAAGAAAAATAACCAACTACTACTGTCCAGCGCGTCCAGTCCCACCCACTTTGTCCACGCCATGCCTTGTCAGTCTCGCAAGCTTGTAGTATATACACAGTATTTAAGCCGGACGACGCGGCACATTATATTTAAAATCCGCTACCTGCCCTGTACATTTTTACTTCCGTTCAGAGGCGGAGCTAAGACATGATGCTGACAAAGTGGGCGGGACTGAACAAGCATGACGCTAACAAAGTGGGCGGGACTGGACAAGCATGACGCTAACAAAGTGGGTGGAGCTGGACGCACTGGACCTCCAACTCCGCCTTCCTGCAGGCTGCAGTCAGTACCCTCTAAAAAATAACCGGAAAAGCAGGAAAAATGAGCCGTGGATAAAGTTGCATCAGGACAAGCACGTTCGTTTGAACTAACCTAGACTAACCTAGACTAACCTAGTAACTAACCTAACTAGTAGCTGGTAAAAAAAAAAAAAACACAATAGCAGCACTACTATGGAGACGAAATGAATCTGTTCATTCATTTTATCCTTATCCTGGAAAGGCTTTCCACGGAATAAACCAACAGCTGAATTGTCAACACGCCAATGTCAGACGCATGTCCTTCTACTAATCAGCGTCAAGTTAAGGAAAATGCATCGATATGTAAGTGATGATGAAAGGATGTAGGAGTATCACACAAAGGTCTTTGGTGCGCTCCCTAAACTGCAGTGTGAAAACAAAAATAAGCGGACCAAATATATACAATGTAGCAAACACATCCGGACTTTCAGGTGTGAAAGCACCCTGAGTGTCACGCCAGATGCGTGAGTTGGCAACCCTGGGTTAGCACTGGCTACAAGTGTAAATATTTGACCTGCTACAAGAGCCTATCTGTGCTATTTTAACATTTCTACATTTATTTATTGATTTATTTCCACATTTCTACATATCTATTCATTTATTTATTTACCTATACAATTATTTATACACGTATTTATTTATTTATATATTTATTTAATTATATGTGCAATTATTTATATATTTATTTATTTCAACATTTTTGAATTTATTTCTATATTAATGTATTTCTACATTTATATGTGCATTTATTTATTTATTTATACTTATGTCATTTTTGGTCCTCCATAGTAAACACGCGGGCTTTCGTTTTTCACACTGCTAACCTGCCACGCAGTTACAGTGTACGCTCACAACTTCTCCCTCCTTCTTATCTACAAACCATGCAGAGTACGTGTTGGATAGCGTTTGACTTGCTCCAACCTCAAAATACACTATAGTGATGCCTTCTCTACTATAGGAACATATATTCCCAACTTTTCCACTGAGAAAGTAATTAATTATATTCTGCCGCTTTGGTGTAAAAACACACTCCGTTTCAACAAGGTAGTGATACACATCTGGGTAGGTCACCTCTGGCAAGAGGAAATCAGAGGGGAAAAAAACTTCCCTCTTAAATCCTTATCAAAAGGATCAGGAGAAGAGGTTTAATCACTAATTACTCATTTCTGACTATAGCGTGTTTGCTCTGTGTTCGGTAGATTTGCGAAATATGCGCTTGTCATTTTGACAGCTGCATGGGTTATATATACCACTCTCCAAAATCATTTTTTTACAGTGTGTGTGGTTTGTGTGCACCTACCCTGCACTCTATCAGACATTCTTACCAAGCTGCTCCACCTTACCAGCTAATAGAGAACATTTATAAGGTTCCAGGAAGGTTAGACTGAAATACTGTTGCAGGAACATCCTGAAAACGTGATATAATAATGGTTTGCATCCCAGCATTATTAGAACATTTCTCACATAACATTCCCAAATTAATACAAGTGACAGAAGTGAAATTGACTATTGGCTGGAGATTTCTGATCAGCAAAGTATTCTTAGTTCAGCAGGGATGCTGAGTGGTTTAAAAACTCCAGCAGCACTGCTGTGTCTGATCCACTCATACCAACAGCACACCACACACTAACACCCCATACATCACCACCATGCCAGTCAGTGTGCAGTGCTGAGAAAAAATGACCCACCACCCAAATAACAGCTGCTGTGTGATGGACATGTTTGGTCCAGATCATTAAAAGGTCCTGATCAGGGTGAAAGGGGAATAATAGAGTAACAGGTCTTAATGACGTGGCCAGTTTGTGTAATCTGCTAAAGGCTTATTTATTGATTTGTGAAAAGTATGAAAATGGATGAAAAAAAAATACGTTGTGTTTATTATGAAGGCCTGCTTTAAAACCAGTCTGAGTAAGAAAATACTAATGCTTCCTTAGGACAGCAGTGATGGCGTGTCCAGCTCCCAGTGTCTAATATCTCCAGATTAGACCAGAGTGGATTCGGTTCCAAGTGCTACTGGATCTGCAAACACACAACAAAACCAGAGTTATGATCCTCCTGAACTCATAAAAAAATTGTATTTGACTTGAGCTTAAATACATACATGTTTTTACATTAATGGATTTAATTTATAAAGTAAATGTAACATAGGAACTAGGGGTGGGTGATATGACCCTAAAATAATTTTACAATATTTCAAGGTATTTTAGGTATAAAAATATTTGTGTAATTTGACTACATATCAAAACAAATACAAAATATACTGCTTTTAAGAAAATCGCAATTATTTTTTATTGTGTCAATTTTTTGTGATTGTTTTGTCTGATACGATATAGCACACCCCTAACATGAACCAGCCTTGATTTTTACACTGGCATGCCAAAAGCCACGGGACAGCAGTTTGTAAATTGATCATGCTAATGGTGTACACTATCAATATGTGTATTTTTTGTGCATTTATATATTTTTTTTTACATATTTTTTCTGTAAGCTGCTACACTGTTACACAGTTTGTAAACATTTATTGCAGTGTATTTCTATCATGTTCTTCCTATGCATTTTAAAAGCAGCAGAATTCTTGTAGTTTATGGCAGTTTATGACCTATTTCACTACATTGTTATGATAATAAAATAAGTGCCACACTTGTAAGAATTTCAGAGTTGCTTTGTTGTACATTATTTCATATTGGTTGTTAAATTTTGTGAAATTGACACTTACAAATACATAATTCCAGATATTTGCTTATTTAGGAGTACTTTAATAACACAGATGCTGTAAAATATCATAGAGAATGAATTGCCTTGCAATATTTTGAGCATTGTGATATCATTGTAATCATGAGATGTTGTAAGGTGTTTTCTTGTGAGTGTGTTTGATTGAACACAAGCCAGCGTGCTCATGATGGCAAGACCAGGTGAATTATGGGATTTGAATTGAGGTCTGATAGTGGGTGCAGATGGACAGGACGTTCTATTTCTGCTGTGGTTCTTACATGTTTTTGCTAACAATAGGAAACAAATAACACTTTAAATGTATTAGTGTGACTGCAGTAGAGATTCCAGTGTCATGAAATCAGTCCTGAAATGAGTAAGCAGAGATATTAATATAGAATGTGTGTGACTGTGTGTGTGTGTGTGACTGTGTGTGTTTGTGTTTAGCAATAGCACTGCAGGCTTACTGCCGGTGTGGCTGGTCTGGGTGTGGAGGTCTGTGTGGTTCTGGACGCTGGTGGGGGGCAGTCTAACAGCCTGCTCGCCCAGCGTGGGCTTCACTCCGAAACGCTCTGTCAGAGAGGAGCAGGCAGAACTGTCAGTATCTAAAATCTCCAGAACAGAACAGGTTCACTGTACAGACAAAAAAATTAACTCCTATATAGAGAGAGGAAGTAGTTGTGATTAAATAGGTGATCAAACTGCACAGGGGTCCCTTGTCTTACCCACAAACTAATATAGTTATATTAATATACGATAACACTTTATTTTGAGTAATCCCCAGCTCACATATGACCAGCCTCCAACACTGAAATGTGGTTAAAATAATTTTGAAACAATGTTACAAAAGCAAGCGTTTAAAATGTACTGGTTGTGAAAATGTTAGTACAAAACCTAGAAACACTTTACTGTAAACTACATGCCACCTACATAAGAAGAATGAATGAATAAAATGAAATGGGAACCTAATCTATAGTAGGGCTGCAACTAATGGCAATTTTAGTAGTCGACTAATCTGGCAATTAATTGTTTAATTAGTCGATTAGTTGTGATTATTTTTGTCATGCCGTCCATTAGTACTTTCTACTGGTGGGGACAGATAAACAATTAGGCCCAAAGACCAGTTTTGCAGTACATTTTGATAGTTTGACGTTCCTATATTAAACAAAAAATTACAAAGTATATTATAGGAAACATTCATACAGGCTGGATGTAATTTTCAAGACATTCTTGGATACTTGTATGTTTTTTTCCAAGAAGATTCCTCCCTGAAATGATTGTTTGTCTAAGAAAAAATGCAAAGGTTGAACAGATTACAGCATCTCCCTAACATATATCCAGCTAACATTAGTTTAACTAATGTTATAAATGTTAATGAAGAAGAGAAGCCTGTTTAAACTCAGCTCAGCAGCTAAAGAACTAGCAGAGTATTGTGGAGTAATGGACTCGTCACATCACACATCACACTTCAACATGTCGATGATGAAATTCCTGTGGACTATTTGCCGACTATTCGCCGTTGTTGACTATGGGTGCTTTCACACCTGAAAGTCCGGATCGTGGTCCGAACCAAGGTTCATGCGTTTGCTACATTGTATATATTTGGTTAGTTCAAATTCGCCAAACGAACGTGCTTGTCCTGTTTCCTGCTTTTCCGGTTATTTTGAGAGGGTACTGACTGCAAGTGGAGTTGGACGTCCAGTGCGTCCAGTCCCGCCCACTTTGTCAGCATCATGTCCGCCTCTAAACGGAAGTAAACAATGTACAGGGCAGTTAGCAGACTTTAAATATAATGTGCCGCGTCGTCCGGCTTAAATACTGTGTATACACTACAAGCTTGCAAGACTAACAAGGCGTGGCTTGGACAAAGTGTGTGGAACTGGACGCGCTGGACGTCCAACTCCGCCTTACCGCAGGCTGCAGTCAGTAGTAAGTTAGTTGGTTATATTTCTTCTTCTGGTGCCGTTGTTGAGGAACGCCTGCTCAGCTTCCTGTAATTGGTCCGAAAGTTCGAACCATCCAGAAAAGCGCTTTCACACTGCAGGCGAACCGGACTATGGTTCAGAAGATCCGGACCGAGACCACCTCTCATGGTCGGACCAAAATCTGGTCCTTTTGTCCGGACCGTGGTTTGCGGCCCCTTTCACACCTGCTACTTTGGTTCGAACCAAACTGAAAAGTCCAGGCAGGTGTGAAAGCATCCTATGTCAACTAATCGTTGCAGCCCTAATCTATAGTTAATTAAATGTTGCAAAGTCTGACACTAAAACAGTATTGCAATTTTGATACCGATTCATCTTTTTAATTAAAACATAATTCAACTTTAATTCAACTTAAATATGATATTAAATTAATGTATATAAGTGCTGAAATATGTGCTGAGTTTATTAAAAAAAAGAACAATCATTACTCTCAGTAACGTTTCAACAACAAAAAGATAATTAGCAGTATCTAAATATTCAGTCGATCCATTAAGAGACTTTTACTTTCTAATGAATTCTGATATTTTTTTTTTACTTATTTTTTGTTTTAAATTCAAATTTAAGTTCAGTTTCAGGTCTGTAGACGTTAAAATGATAAATCACTGATCCTCTAACAGCTCTAATACACACACAGTTCAACATCCTTATTATTCACCGTTATAGATATACTACTGGCACCGGCCTGTAACTGCAATTTAACTCAGAGTCTGTTAGAGCAGGTTTACATAAAGTAGGGTTAGGATTAGGGATTAGACTAAGATTAAATTAAGAATTTGGTCCAGGATGGGTAAGGCTGGGTTAGGTTTTGCTTAATGTTTTGCATATATGATCCTTGAGATTCCTTGACTGTTTTTAATCTAGCAGGATGTGTTTAACAGGTCTCTCACTGGGATGGCGGATCCGCTCGTCTTTCCTGCGCTCGACGTGTCGGTGGATGATGTTCTGGATCTTCTGCTGGGTGGCTGTGATGTTGGGATCAGCTATCTCCTCGCTGAGCCGCAGGTTGTTCTTTATGGCTTTGGAGGCGGTCGCTCGAGCCACGATTGGCAGCTGCTCCTGGTAGCTCAGATCTGTGAAGTCGAGCGCCCCCTCCTGGACAGAGCTGATCCTGCAGGGAGAGGAAGTGGGTGGGTCAGTCAGAACAGATTGTTTAGAATCAGAAAGGGAACTGTTTACTTTCTTATTTTTTAACAATAATAATATATATAATAATAATATATTTTTTGCATATTAATACTGTTCATATTAATACTGTTCATTTTAGGAAAAAAAAGAGGACCCAGTGTCTAAATAATTTTGGAGATAATTGTGTGTGTGTGTGTTGTGAAATAAAAACGAGTGAAGTTATACTCACCTCCGGTTGGTCATTAGAGTGTAAATCTCCTGCACTAAAGCTTCTGCTGCTCCAGGTTTGCAGTGGATGGTACCGTCCACAGCTTCCTTCACAAGACTGAGCTGCAGTTTCATTAATCCCTGTATTTATTTTAGATATACACATCATATAATTATTACAGATGAATTATTGCAAATCTCTACATGTATTAATGCGACCATTTCCATAGATCACCTTCTCTATCTGAGACCAGTTGCTCTGCTTGGTGGGCAGTGACGTCCCATTCCCATAAGAGTGCATGGGGAAATCCTCTGGGTAGAACCTGGAAAAGATCTCAGCCACAAGGAACCCATTGGAGAAATCTCTAAATCAGAGAAAAAGGGATACAATTTTGATTTAATAGCTTCATTTATTAGTAATTTATCATTTAAAGCTTCCGTATGTGATTTTTCTAAAAAAAAAAAGTTTACCAAATTTTGCTAAAATTGTCCATCCTTGTCCAAAAAGAGGAAATAAAAAGTGAACAAATAAAGTGATGAAATTGGAAAATAATTAGTCTTGAAATAAATATGATAAATACTCTAAAAAATTAATTGCAAGTTTTAAGTTAAGTTTTTTATTTCCTTATTTAATTAGTTTTTTACCTGGTAGATTAATAACAAAGGCATGAAACAATTCATGGACACAAATGGAATCATGCAGTAAATAAAACTTTTTTTCTTTTACAATCCTCTGATCTAAACACAACTGAGATGGTGATTTGAGGTGATTTGGGATGAGCTGGAGCTTCACAGCATGAAGGAAAAGCAGCAGCTATTGTTCAGCACCTCCAGGAACTCCTTTAAGACTATTCCAGGTGATTCTACCTCATGAAGCCACTGAGATTACAATACCAAGAGTGTGCAGATCTGTCCTCAAAGCTAAATGTGCTATTTAGAAGAATCTAAAATACAAAAGATATTCTGTTTTGTTTAACATTTTTGTGTATAGAATAATCCTGCATGTGTTCCTGTATAGCTTTAATGTATTCAATACTACATTTAACATGTAAAAAAATCACATAAAGAAAGAACATTCACTGAATAAGGAGAGGTGTGTTTTGACAGGTACTGTAGGTGTAACTGTTACCGTATGATGTGCTGTAGGTTAACTCACCTGCGCAGGTTCTTTGGAGGGTAGGACAGGTCCAGACTCTGCAGCCACTTCAACACTTCCCTGCCCACACCAGTCCGTTTAACCGGCGCAGAATAAGACATACTGAACCAGCAGATTAATCAGATTAATCATACAGGCTGATTAGAACAGGATTCAGCTTTAATTCACATTTATTTATCCAGATAATCCACCCTGACTCAGACAGGAGCAGGGCCTCAGTGTTGCTGTTTGCTGTTGCGTGGAAACAAGGAAATTGAGCTGTGCGTCGCTTCTGCCACCTGCTGGTTATAACAGTTACTGCAGCCCAGTGAATACAGGATACATACAGCTCTGGAAAAAATAAGAGACCACTTTAGGTTCTAAATCAGTTTCTCTGATTTTACTCTTTATAGATATATGTTTGAGTAAAATGATCATTGTTGTTTTATTCAATAAACTACAGACAACATTTCTCCCAAATTCCAAATAAATATATCGTCATTTAGAACATTTATTTGCAGAAAATGAGAAATGGCTGAAATAACAAAAAGATGCAGAGCTTTTAGACCTGAAATAATGCAAAGAAAACAAGGTTCTCATCCACCAGCCTTACACTTTGCTTTTGGATAACTTTATGCCACTCCTGGTGCAAAAATTCAAGCAGTTTAGCTTGGTTTGATGTTTTGTGATCTTCCATCTTTCTCTTGATCATATTCCAGAGTTTTCAATTTGGTAAAATCAAAGAAACCCATCATTTTTAAGTGGTCTTTTATTTTTTTCCAGAGCTGTATAGAGTGATCTTAGTAGCTACTTTTATTTCCAAAATAAAAATAATATTTAATCACCTTAAACAATCAGGGGAAAATAAGTAAGATTAAAGATTAACAAACAGGTAAACAAAAATGATCCATTTTAAAATGAAAAAGTAAATTCAGTTAAGAAAACTACTTTAAAATGATGAAGCCAAAACTAGCCATTAGCTAAAAATAATAACAACAGCAACAGTACTAATAAAATCAGGAAAAGATTTGGTTAAAATAAAAATGTAAAAAAATATATATAAATTAAAAAGAAAAAAAGCAATAAAGCATAAAACTACATTAAATAAAATTAAGTAAAACAAGTAAAGGTGGAGGAGATATTTAAACATTAAGCTGTTTTTTCCTTGATTATGTACTAGGATGTAGAGTTTAAAGGGCGTAAAGCTTTTTATTAATTAAATCATTAATAAAAAAACTTGTATATTGGAAAACTTGTTGGTACTAAAAAATATTTTTTTCTGTCAACCTACGAAAAGAAATAATATTAAAATTAATTCAGCGCAGAGATTATATGTACAGTTTTTTTGTACAGCTTTATAAAGCTTTAGAGCTTTAAAAGCACAGGAAATGCATATAAAACATTCTACTGAAGTCTGAAGAGTTGAGATGAAAACATTTATTAATTAATGCATGATCAACAGTGATTACAATTCACTGAATAAAATGAATAACTCTACAGTTTAAAAGAAAAAACATAGCATGTAACACAGTGACAGTCGTCAGCTTATTAAGTCCACCTACATTCACATTATATTCATTGGCCTTTTTATTGGAAACACCTCTGTAGTTGTATAGACTTTAGATTTAGTTATTCAAGTTGGACCACCCCTGGAGAGAAGATTTAATATAAATTACATGTAGTCGTTTAAGATGGTTGGAATATTGCTGTGAGAAGGATTTGATTGCATTCAGCTCTAATAGTGACCACATCAGTGAGAGGTCGGGTTCTGATGTTAGATCATTAGTTCAGTTCTCAAACTCATCCCACAGTACTGGGTGGAGCTCCATCATCACTCCAGAGAAATCCTGAGAACGTTTCTGATAAAATGGCCAAAGAGTGTAGCAACAAAGCAAAATGGTTCTAGTACTGAAATGGTTTAATATAGTACTGAAAATAGTTTCCCCTGTGGTACTCAAAAAATTAATTTGATACAGTACTGAAAAGAATTTCTTTACAATTTGATGTTTTCTAAAAAGTTCCCTGTATTTTTGAAAAACTGTTTGATATAATACTGTTATCTGTAATAGTAAAGTTGTCTATAGTACTTAAAAGGGCTTGTATGTAGTACTAAAAATGGTTTAATGTACTGAAACTGATTTCTCTATGGTACTGGAAATGGGTTTTATGCAGTACTAAAAATGGTTTAATGTAATGAAACAGTTTTCTCCATAGTACTGAAATAGGAGTTAAATGTAGTACTGAAAATGGTTTAATGTTGAAACTTATTTCTCTATAGTACTGAAAAGGGGTTTTAGGTACTACTGAAAATAATTTAATGTATTTAAAACGAGTTCTTTATAGTACTGAAAAGGAATGGGAAAAGCAGTTCTCTATAGTAATAAAAGGATTTGATATAGTACTGAAAAATTATTCCTGAAAAGGAGTTCTGTATAGAACTGAAAAGTTGCTTTTTTATAGTACTGAAAAAGGGGTTGATCTAGTACTGAAAGAGTACTATGTAGAAAATAAAATGGTTTATCCTCAGAAAGACAACTCAAAATGAGTTCCACATAGAACTGAGAAAGGTTTCTGTATAGTACTGAAAAGAGGTTAATTAGTTGAAAATGGTGTTATTGTTGCAATCAAAATGATCTAACCCCCCCAAGTGCAAATTAGGATTAGTATCAGAATAAGGTGTTTCAGCTGTTTATAACATCCAATCCAATTTCAAAATATCTCAATATAACAAATATAATAAATGTAATAACTGCAGTTTCATAATTATGAATCCCTTCATTACAAGCATCTTTAATACTTCCTACAGAATCCTCCTGCTGTTCTAATCTGCTGCAAACGTCATGCTTGGCCAGTCTCCAGCTTCTGGCAGCATTCCTGGTGATTCTTAGTCTGTTCCTCATGGGCAGTACATCCAGTTCACTAGTATTCCTGGGTTTACTACTTTAGCCACCTTCTTCAAATCCCACCAAAGATTTTCTTTTGGGTTCAAGCTAGACGACTAAAAGCCACTCCAGAATCTTCCAGGACTTCTTCTGAAACTGAATTTTGGTGGACTGTGAGGAAGGTTTGGGATCATTGTCTTGCTGAAAGGTCCAGTGGTGCCCAAGCTTTTGCTTTTACTTAGAAGAGATGAAGTTTTGTCCTATAGGATTTTCTGATACTGGATTTAACCCATCCTGTTCTCCACATGCTGCAGGTTTCCAGTTCCAGTGAAAGCACATCAGCCCCAGAGCGGAATCACGTCATTGCCATGCTTAACTGTAGGCAAGGAGTTATTTTTATTTTATTTATTATATATTTTTAAGAATTTTAAAACCAGAGACGTTATTAATGAGAAGACCAATCACTGGTTGAAATATGACTGGGAGTCCCCAGAACAGTCAAAGTCCTGCCCTTCAACAAAAAAAGCCAATCAGTTTGTGCTTACGCCGTGAGTGGAGGAGGGTCAGCATGCTAGTCAAGAAGCACCACCCCCTTGCTGTGGATATCTGTGAAGGTGCAGTAGCCAAAATCACATTTTTTGTGCATTGTGGATCCAAACACTACCATATGCTGCCATCCAGAAAAGGCATGACGGACTGTACTCTCTCTTTACGCATCTCAAAAGTCATAATAATATCACACACACAGACACACCCCCACGCAAAAGCTCTTTTGAGTCAGTTGATTGCTATGTTGTGAAAATGTTCTACTAAACTATGCTGCAATACCAACAAGGATGTGTTTGTTTTTTGCTGCTTTTTCTAGAGTACAAATCTGTATTTTTACTGACTTATTTTATACAAGAACACGTAGTGGAATGGGGAATATCAGCACACTCTGATATGTGGTGGAAATGAGCATAAACATGTCTTCATTGTAAGGAATGTGCATCCCTTGCACTATTATTGACATAGCACACCATGTGGGAGGTGTAATCCAGCTTGTAATATAAGTCGTATGAGCTATTTATATACCTAAATGGTCCAATTTTTGTGGATTTGTTGGCATTTTGTAATTTTGTTCTGTGGAACGATGAAACAAAACTGAATCTTTGACCTGGGCCTATAGATCAGCTGAATGTCTGATGGAGGAAGATTGAAGCACACACTTAAAATAGCTCTCTGACTACAGTGAAGCCTGGTGGTGGTGGCTCGATAATGCCCTAGGGTTGCTTTTCCTTCCTCTGGCACAGAAAATCAGCATAATATGGAGGGCAAGATGGGTACAATCTGGTATCAGGAAATCCTAGGAGAAACCCTTATGTCTTCTGTGAGAAAGCAGAAGCTTGGGCATTACTGGACCTTGATCCCAAGCACAATGATCCCAAGCATTCCTCGCAATCCACCAAGGCTCGGTTTCAGAAGAAGTCCTGGAAGATTCTGAAGTGGTTATCACTTGCCTGACTTTTATCACTTGCCTGACTTTAACCCAACTCATTTTATTTTTGCTGCAGCAACAAACCCAGGAATATTTGTAAATTGTTGGCACTGCCCATACATTCGGAGCCTGGCCGGGCATCAAGTTTACAGCAAATCAAAACAGCCGAAGGCTGCTGTACTAAGCACTGACAACGCTTGTGATGAAGGTTTAAATAAGTATAGGACTTCAGTCATTATTAAAAGTGGATTTTTTTGTTTTAGAAGAACTTTTTTTTTTACATTAGTTGATATAAAGATATATAAATTGGACTCATTTGATTGGTTTATTACAAACAGCTGAATTGTTTTAAACTGTGCTAATAAATCTGTTTTGCAGTGAAGGTTGAACAGGTGTGTTGCCATGTTTTTCTTCTAATTCAGCAGGTCTTGCCACTGGGTGGGGAGACCTATAAACCTGAGCTAAGTTAAGTAAACAAAACAGTAATTCTTAAAAAAAAAAAAAAAACCTTTTCTTCATCAAACATTTTCTTCATCTTAAAATTGTTTATTTGGGTGAGTAAAGTGTTTCCATGTATTTACAGTAAGCTTCAATTTCCAGATTTATACTAAGGCTGGGTGCAGCATCATTAGCATTAGCAGCTAATCATTAGCGCTAGCCGTAGTTAGCGGCTAATGCCTTGCAATAGCAATACACTTAGGAACCCTGAGTGTTTTCGTAAGCCAGGACGATATTAGCTAGAGGTTCGTCCCGGGTAGCTTGTTTTAACATGGTAAACAAGCAGGATACAGTCCAATGTACTCGCCTCTGAATGGTGAAAGAGCTAGCGCTTAGCACAGTTAGCAGCTAATGCTAATACTACTCCAAAAGTACTACAGGCTGACTACAGGCTGATAATACTCCCCTCTAAACGGAGAAACTCAGTACTATAGGGAATGCATTTTTCAATAATAAGGGGAACGCTTTTTAGTAATACAGAGAACCAATTTAATTACTATAGAGAACTTCTTTCCGTACAAAAGGTAACTTTTTTCAGTACTATAAAAATCCCCTTTTCCAGTAATACAGATAGCCCTTTTTTGATACTGGTTATTTAAATTTAAATTTAGCCAACAAACCAAATTTACAGTGTTGTGAGTGCAACTCTATAAGCATTTTAGGGGGTAGGAAAACCTAGTAAGCTGGACTTAGTAATGCTATCTGTACTGTAGGAATTTAATGACTGCTGTGGGGAGGGGCAAGTGTGGAATGAGGTGTAGTCTAGTTCGGCCCAGGCACTCTCTGATTTGCTGACGACAAAGCTGGTTCAGTGAACGGGGTGTGGCTAAAAAAAAATCAGAAAGGTAGAAAATTCAGTAATCAGTACCATAAACTGTATATAACATTAGAATAAACCCAAATAAACATAGTCAGAGGTCAGTGAGAGTCTCCCAGTAGTTAACTCTATATAACAATAGAATAAACCTAAGTAAACAGAAAGGCAGTGAACAGTGAGAGTATCTACCTCAATATACCTCTAAATAACAGAATATATAGAGAGAAGTTTCTTACCTTCATACAGCAGTAAGAATCCCTCGGTTAGGCCTCCGGGGGACGCTACCTCCACCGGCCGTTTTAAGCTCAGGTTTCTAGCATTAACATCGGCACCGAACTCCAGCAGCAGTTTGGTGATGCTGAGGCTGTCCCGCTGAGCCGCAGCGTGCAGGGGGGTCTCCATCAACCGGCCCCTTTGAACACTAGCTCCTGACAACACAACACCACACAGAACATCACACTGTAGTCTAATCTCTCAGTCTGGGTTTCTTTTTATTGTTTCTGGTTTAAACTTACCTAAGTTAGAGATGGGACCGATCCGATACAATATCGGTATCGGGGCCGATATTGACGTAATCCGACGAATCGGATATTGGGCGGGCGCTGCCGATCCACTTACCGATCCATATTCCAGTCCAAAGCTTGAGCTGAACAATAAATCCGCCATAACGTTAACACAAAACGCATCCCTGATCAGGATTCCAGTTTAACAGTTTACCCTGAACCCCCAGCAGCTTCAGTCTGCGGCTGACTGAGTAACTTTAGCTGTTTATCTACAAAAAAAGTCCATTATCTGGAGAGTTTTCACTTTGGAAACGCTGTACAGCAGAACGGTACACGTAAAGTCAGCGTCTGAGAGGTAAACAGATTAACACCAGCAGTCTGTTAGCCTAGCTAGCACTGAACTGACAGCAGCTGCATTCTGGTGTTGTGAAGGTATGAACTACAGACTGGATTAAACTATATTCATAATCCACATATCCTATAAAACCACAGCATCTACAAACACTAACCAGCACAAACACACCCATCTGTTATTAAAAAACAGTCATTTATTTAGTTCGGAAATACAGTTAGCATTGCCACTTAGCCGTTAGCCATCTCCATTAAGATCTGCAGTCTGTTAGCCTAGCTAGCAAAATCATTCCGGCATTGTGAATGTATAAATACTTCACTTAATCTTAAGTGAACTACAGCCATAATCCACATCTAATATCAAACCACAGATCCTACCAACCCTAACCAGCACTAAGAAATCAATCTGTTATTTAAAAACAGTGATTAATTTAGCTCGGAAATACAGTTAGCATCGCCAGTTAGCCGTTAGCTATTGCAGCTAATCCTCTACGCTACCTGTCAAAATAAATGTCTCCTGTACAACCGTTGCAAAAAATGCCATGAATTTAATATTTAACGTATTTAATATTTTACTTTTTTTTATATTTAATAAAAATTCAAACATTTTATTTGAAAGGAAACTATTGTGTAATTGCATATGAAGTGTGTCAAATAAATGACTTTTGAATGCATTTACATTAAATGCACCTGTGGATACTCTTAAAAGGGCTGTGTGGTCTGTTTCAGCCTCATTATTTAACCTTAATCATAGTACTATTAATAAACTAAAAGTATCGGTATTTGTATCGGTATCGGCAATCTTATATCAGTTTTATATTGGTATCGGATCGGAGCTGAAAAAAGTGTATCGTCCCATCACTAACCTAAGTCAAATCAATCAATAAAAATAAATTAGTTTAACTTTGATTTATTTGAATTACTCAAACTTTTGAATTTTTTTTCACAAATTAAAAGAGCTTAGGATGCAATAATTTTTATAATTATTCTATGTTGTATCACAATGAATAAATGAACTTGATGTTTATCTGTATGTAAGCTATTGTAGGTGCAGTTTTTTTCTGCAGTGGGCATTTTGCAGTAAAATACTGGGTGGAGTAAAGGAATTTTACCTCCATCTAGAAGTTTTCGGGCGCAGACAAACTCTCTGCATCTGCAGGACGTGTAGAGCGGAGTGCCCATATTCCGAGTTTCATAATCCACATCTGCCCCCCACGAGATCAGCACCTCCACACACTGACTGTGACCTAAAGAAAGACTCACACTCAACCACAAGACACAAAAACCATATACACCATATTTGTGCTGGACAGAATTTTTTAGACGGAATTTTGCCTCCGCTTTTAACCAGTCCATGCAGTGAAAACACACACACACAAACATACACTTTACATAGTACACTGACAAGACACACCATGATTTTGTGAGAACACGTGCCCAGAGCAGTGAGGGCTAAAGGCCCCTTCCCAAGAGCCCAAAGGCAGCGGCCCACTAAACCCAGGTATCAAACCTACAACCTTGTCGTTAATGACCTGGTGCTCTGACCACTGAGCCCATCCTGCCCCAGCTCCACAACAGCTCCACTCATAAAATAGTTGTTTATAAACTAACACAACAGCATTTATGTTGTTATGACCTCTTTTTATACTTTAGACTTTAACAAACTATTTCTTTAACTATGTTTCTTTTATATATGGTAATAAGCTATTTTCTGAATGACTGCTTGATATTTGTGAAATCCCAAAAATAGGTCATTTAAAATCAGGCTGTTTTTGTTGAATTGTTTGCAAATAAGGACTAAACTGACTTGGAGGTTAATCGTATGTAGTTTGCATTATAATTTGGCTGTAATTTTACATTCTGTATTTAACTGTTTTATTTCACATACTGAAAAAAATGCAGATTTCTGTGATAATCAGATTTGCACTATGCATATCAGGAACACCCCCTCCAGAAATACATGCCTGACTGTTCCCTCACTACCTAATATACAGCTCTGAAAAAAACATAAGAGACCACTTAACAATTATGGGTTTCTTTTACCAATTTAAAAACCTTAATATAATATATATACCTGGAATATAATCAAGTGGAAGATGGATGATCACAGGCCATCAAATCAAGCTGAACTGCTTGAATCTTTGCACCAGGAGTGGCATAAAGTTATCCAAAAGCAGTGGGTAAGATTGGTGGAGGAGAACATGCAAAGATGCATGAAAACTGTGATTAAAAACCAGGGGTATTCCACCAAATATTGATTTCTGAACTCTTAAAGCTTTAGAAATATGAACTTGTTTTCTTTGCATTATTTGAGGTCTGAAAGCCCTGCATCTTTTTTGTTATTTCAGCCATTTGCAAATAAATGCTTTAAATCACAATATTTTTATTTGGAATTTGGGAAAGAAACTGATTCAGAAACTGAAGTGGTCTCTTTCCAGAGCCGCATATACCACCCCATCACTGGAGCTACTGTAGACAAAGATCATCAATGTTCTTTACTTCACCTGTCACTGGTTCTAATCTTATGGCTGATACATGGTGTGTGTACCTCTGCTGGCTGCCTCGTGGATGGGGGATGGCTGGCACGGTGCTAGAACCTGTGGTCTGGCTCCACATTCCAACAGCAGCTCCAAACATGGCACACTGCCAGCCGAGCAGGAGTTAAACACGGGGGTCACACCATCGATAGTCGACACGTTTACCTAAACACATACGCGGTACAGTCAGGATCAAGAACACTCTTAAAGCAAACTTAAAGCAACATTGTATGAGAACTGGTGTTTTTTCCTTCTTGGCTCCCCCTACAGTCAGGGAGTGGAATTCATTATTATTTATCATAGTGATAGTGTCTTTAGACCACTGGACCACTGATAGCCCCTAAACCAGGGGTGTCCAAACTGCGGCCCGTTTCCTTTTTCGGAGCGGCCCGCGGGGTATTTTAGAAATAGAATGAAAGTTGGCCCGCTGTTAAGCAGGTTTTTATAATGTGAGATTCAAAGTTTGAACGCCAGGTGTCAGAAACAGGCCAAAGAGTCTAAAAGCGGAGAGAGTGCGCATTTCTAAAAGCGAGAGAGTGCGCATTTTTAGCGCAAAAAAACGGGCCAAAGAGTCTAAAAGCGGAGAGGGTGCGCATTTCTAGCGCATAAAAAGGGCAAATGAGTCTAAAAGTTGCCCTAATTAAGGAGTTTAATATTAAGAGACATCATGAAATGAAACATCAATTTGAAAAATCTAAGTTTACATAACACTGTCAAATATAGGTAAAGATAGTAAGTCAAGTAAAATGGTGTGTAAATGAAAGTAATCAGGAAAATGTATTATTTAAAGTGGTATATTTCATTATTTGTTTTATTACAGTGTGGCCCGTGACTTCAAATATATTTCTCCTTCTGGCTCCCAACAAAAAAAGTTTGGACACCCCTGCCCTAAACAATCTACAAATTAGTATTCTGGGCATTAATAAATACATTACATATGGGAAAACGTTGAGGTTAATGTATACTAAATTATCACACCCCTCCTCAAATGGTGAGGAGATGTTCACCCATCAACAAAACATTGGACGGGAAATCATGCCATATATATTTTTTGCAAATTATGTAATGTTAGATGATTTGTAATCTGTGTCTATTGTGTAAAACAGCAGAATATTACAGTGTTTCTTATTAGATTAGACTTCTAATCGGGGGTTACCCATCAGCCCTGCTGTGACTAACGTTGGCTCCAGCATCGATGAGCACTCTGGCACAGGCCACATGATTCCCTACACAGGCTTCATGCAGAGGGCTCACATGATCTATCGTCAGAGCATTCACACTATGGCCCTGAGAAGGAGAGAGAGAGACAGATAGAGAGAGAGAAAGAGAGAGTAGAGAAAGAGAGAGACAGTGTGAGAGAGAGACAGAGAGAGAGAGACATGTATAAATAAGAGATCACATTTTTTTTAATTTTACCAAATTGAAAACCTCTGGAATATAATAAAATATAAGATGAATTAATTTTTGCATCCATGCTTATTTGTTGCACCAGAAGTGGCATAAAGTTATTCAAAAGCAGTGTGTAAGACTGGTGAAGGAGAACATGCCAAGATGCATGAATGGTTATTCCACCAAATATTAATTTCTGAAAACTTTATGAATATGAACTTATTTCTTTGCATTATTTGAGGTCTGAACGCTATGCATCGTTTTTGTTTTTTTCAGCCATTTCTCATTTTCTGCCAATAAATGCGATAAATGACAATATTTTTATTTGGAATTTGGGAGAAATGTTGTCCGTAGTTTATAGAATACAACAACAATGTTCATTTTACTCAAACATATACCTATAAATAGCTACATCAGAGAAACTAATTCAGAAACTGAAGTCTTAATTGTTTCCAGATCTATATATACAGTGTATGCAGCACATGATAATTCTTAGTATATAACTTTTTATAATTTGTGCACATTCCAGCACTCAAAAGTACATGAAACACCTTTAGCCTATGGTGGTCTGTCAGCCTCTCCAGGCTTTACAGCTGCAGCACTCTTTGCATTCACAAGGTGGCACCAGAGATCTTTCAGACTTAATCTGAAATAGTTTCAAACCTCCTTGCAGTGGTTTAGTGATTATACAGCAGCTTTATCTCACTTATTCTTATCTTTACTCAACTGTACAGCAGCATAGACGTACAGTATCGAGGGGTCACTCACCTGAGTTATAAGGGTCTTCAGGGCCAGCAGTCGTCCCTGGCTTGCAGCATCATGCAGGGGGGAACGGTCAGCCCACGACCCTACAAACAACAGAATGAAAACTAGTTTTTTACACTCTAAAATTGATGTTGTGTTTTAGTCATATGAGCTAGTAATATCATGTTTAGTGAAGTTATCAGCCAGTACAATTAAGTAAAATAAGTTCAAAGAACTTTAAACTAAATACGTACATATGTTTGTTAAGCCAATGTACAAAATGGTTTTAAGCCCTATCCAGACAGGATTTGTTTCTCAGGGGGACGTCTGTGAAAATTTTTTTACACTTCTACTCAGTGATAAAACTCTTGCATCTGGACTGCAACTGAAAAAACAGGAGGACCAGTGAGTTTTTTGGCTTTCTCGGTTACATGACATTGCGTTCAGTAGCTCCTCCATTTCCACTCCCACACTGTATGCATGGATCTTTGTTGGATTGTGCACCCAAAGTGTAATTACGGTGCATGGCAGTGGGCTTAAAAAGCTATTTTATTAAACGCGAGGAGATGAAACTCAGAGATGTGGGTCCGGACGGGACTAGAATTACCGGAGGACCATGAAGTTCAGCAGAAAACAGTAGGTAGAGTATGTCTGAGAAAAACACATACATGGTCATTCTGAATGTGAATAAAATCACAGAGTACCCCCCATAAAAGTGAAAATGACCCCAGGACCTCCTGAGAAACTTGTGTCTATTGTGTAGACAGCTGCCAGGTTTTAGTGTTGTAGGCTGTAAGAGCAAGTTATCTTTATTCTGTGTTGATTTGTAAAAACAATTTACCTCAGCCAAGTGATCCTTTTGTTTTTAGTCTGTTGTACAAACTTAAGATATTAAGTCTTTACAGCTTAAATATGTCAAAGTGATGACTTAACATTGATGAGCTATTTTTTTTTTTATCAGAGTAAGGTTACATTTTACCTCCATCCCTCCCTGTATGGAGTTTGTGAAAACTTGAGTTGATAAACTCATTTTGTTTTACACTTTTTCTGCTACTATGGCTGTAACTATGCTATATGTAAATGTGATTTAGTTTCAGACAAGGTCCAGCCTGAAACACTCCATATAACTTCACCATGAACAGGCGGAGATTTGGAAAGGTTTTGGTTTCTGTGACATCATAAAAACAGTGAATTAAAAACAAGTTGTTTTGTTTACTTTAAGAGTTTTATTTGGGCAGGTGTGAATACAGTAATTAAACTTAGATACATTTCTATGTTTACAAAACATAAAACACCTGTCAGAATCAATACACACCTGAGTCAATATCCAGAATAACTGCAGACGCGTTCCAAACGTCATCATCATCATCGTGCTCTTCCTCCATCTTTCTCTTTCATTTACAGTAAAGTGCGCTGTTGACAGAGCACACAGAGCTAATGCCACTTAGCCTAACAAACTACCATGCTAATGCTAACAGTTTAAAACACTGACGATATGTCCCGGTTTCCGTACTGTAAACAACCTCTTAATTATTAAATGGTAGGTTTAATAACATGGAACCTTGCCAAGGTTTTCTCAATTCTTCTTCGAGTACATACTGTTGCTGACATGTGTATTTAGCCATGTATGGGAGCTGTAGCGTGGTTAAATTAATTTAAAAGTAAAGCTAAGGAAATCAAATGGGATTGTTGGAAGATATTCACCATCTTGTTTGGAGTTTCAGAACTTTTTTGCATGCGTGTGTGTGTTTATCATAGATGATAAATGATTTCCGTTAAAAACTGAATATTAAAATAATAATAGCTAGCTGAGAACATATACTTTGGACAGCTTCTGACCGCTTTGTCCTCAGTTTAGTAACTCCCGCTATCACATGACTACAAACCTTGTGAAGTTCAACACACTTGGAGGAGAATGCTTACACTGACCGATGGCTGTGGCATTATGAAGGATATAACCTGATGCCTTTCAATAACAGATCCAGCACTTAGACAGCTACTCCACCTGGGAGCAATACCATTTTCAAAAGCAGCTCAAACTGCAGTAACAACTATGGATGTGAACTCAAACAGCATACACTCCCTCAGCCCTCGTCTTCTGAAACCCAGTTCAGCACACAAGTCTCTATCATGCAATAAAGTGGCAGATGTTAAGCATATGTCTAATTATTTCCTGCAGGAGATGAAAACAGAAATAAAAATGCGGCACTGCCGTACACACACACATCACACACCAACCTTGACTGGTTAACCAACTCAGCAAGACTTCCACTTTGAAACAGAGTGTTTTCTTTACATCAGACTCTCGGGGCGAGGGAGATAAAACACGAGGCTCTGACTCAGTCTGACTCTTTTATCTGAGCTGCTCTACTTCAGCTGACGAATAAAAGCCGAGCTTCATCTGTCCTAAGAGTATAAACCCCCCTCTGTCCCTGAAGATCACTGCAGTCGCTCTTGTTTATCTGAGAACCCGGCTCACGCTGCTGTAGCTAAAAAAGCCATGCCAACCCATACCAACCCCCAGCCACCAACACCACTCCCACAAACAACCCTCAACCCGCCTTCTGCAGCAGTCTGCAGCAGGGTTTGAAATGTTTGATATGTCTGATGTCACAAAGATTTGATTCATTAGGAAAGATCAGTGCATTAATGTCAAGATAATGTGATTCAGCTGAATTAACTTAACTGAGTCTGCAGTCTGATTCTTTAAAGACTGAACTCACAATCTCATTATGATTCTTTAAAAAAAAAACCAATATGATCACAATGATCTAATACATGATTCTTACTGCTTTAAGAGTGTTATGATTCTTTAATTCAGTGCATAATTAAGTCTTAAATTTATCCACTGCTCAGTTGTGTTTCTTCACAAAATGATTCAGTGTGCATTATGAATCAAATATGATTCCAAACTAAATGATTCAGTGTGCATTGTATATCAAATATGATTCTATACAAAATGATTAAGTGGATTGTGAGCTTGGATATGTAACCACAATTAATTTGTGATTCTTTACACAATAAATCAATCTTACCATGATTTGATTACAGTTCTGCACTTAAATGAATAACTGAACCCTAATTGCCATTGTAAGCCTGATTGATTCAATAATGCATTATTTAAACTGCATTGATTCAAAGTAAAATCTTTAAATAGTGTGAAATGTGTGTATTTTACCATTAAATGTGAATTTCTGATATATAGTATATAATTAAAGTTATTGTAATTAAACAAATTTGAATTTGTGAATTCATGAATAAATTCAGCATATCTTAAAATGTTAGAAAAAATTCCAAATGTGTAACTGTCTAACAGTTATGTGACTGAATCATGTGTGCCTGCTGGTTTGTGTGTGAGTGTGTTGTGAGTGGAATCAGATGACATGGCCTGATTTCTATTAATACTCTGTACATCAGCCAGCATTTAGGCTGGACTGAGGTCATGTGACCCAGACATGTGTCAGTGTGTAATAAGACACACATAAACAGAGTGGGGGAGAACGCTGGTGAGTGGGCTAAAAGACATAAATTACATATACAGTACATTATTGACACTAACACAACTATTATTACTTTTTACATTTTAAGACTTTAAAGAAAAACTTTAGTAAAATATCTATCATGATTGATCAGTGATCCCAGACACAATCAATCAGCCAAACATGTTTGGCACAGTATCTGATGTTTTTTTTTTTTTTTTTTTAACCCCAGAAGGTGTTTTGTAATTATGTCCACAGAGACAAGTTGGACAGTACTGTGTGTAGGATTGAATTAACATTAATAATAATACTGTATTATTACAGGAGTACACAGTGTAATTACTACTGCTTTTGAAGATAAGTGCAAGTAAGGGCAGTTTATTTTGACACAAATTTGATTGATATGTTTTAATTAAATATATTTTTTTAATGTCCAGGAATAATCCCAGATAACATGAAGAATTGGCCTGCGATTGGCTGATGTATGGCCGCATCAACTTAAATTTGGCATTTGGCATGCGAAATTGGGCCAAATTGGGTTTCTGCATGTGGGAGCATGCAGCTCGGGCTGACTGCAGCTTTTAACTCAACAGCAGAGGTGTTGGCACATTCGGCTCAGAGAGATTGTTGTATTATACTCGGCAGCCGGTGTGTTGGCACATGTGGCTTGGGCCGATTGCTATATTATACTTGCCAACCAGAGTGTTGGCAAAAGTGCCATGTGGCGAGTACTATATTATCGGCTTAGGCCGAAAATGTAGATTCAAACAATTCATCCTAAGCACATGTGTGGGACACATTAGTCTTCGTAAACATACTCCTTCTAGAGGTATTATAAGGTCTGTATAATAAACCACACCCCCTGCAGACATTTTTTTTGTATACAATGCTGGTAATGTTATTATGCATTTCTCTTCTTAATGTTATCTGTATTAGTGTTAAATATGTTTTATGTGGCTATTTTGGGTATAATTTATTGACTTGGGTTTGGAACCTTTAAAGCAAATTTTGGTGAACAGGTACCTTAAAGTATCTTATGTCCAAAAAATGACTTGCAGTAAAAGGTACTGTGTTGTACCTCAACAGGGTACAGCCCCAGCGACAAGCCCGTCACATCTGTACTTCATTTTCTCAGTGTGTCTGTGGTCTTTCTCACCGTGCTCTTGTCCGTAGAACTCGGCCGATATCCGGGCCGCCTCCCTGCGGTTCCCTTTGATTATGTAGAAGTGTGTGAGCAGGTTGAGGGTGATCCTGATGAAGAGCTTGCAGCAGAACAGGGCCAGGATGGTGAAGTAAACGTTGGACAGCTGAGCCGCGAACGGCCTTAACTCCTCTGAGCTTTCCGACATGGCGGTGTGTGAGAAGCTTTGGGAATATTTTGGTACACTGAATGTGTGTGTGTGTGTGTTTGTGGTGGGGTAACTGGTGGGCTCTGGTTTAGGCTGGACTTTGGCTGACCAACAGCACCTCCCAGCTGCTCAACAAGTGAACAGTCAGCTCTTGAAGTTGATGTGTTGAGGTCCTAAGAAGACTTCCTCTCAGCAGCCTGTTGGTCACACATATAAAAGAAGTCAAACGAGGCATGAACATAGAGATCCCACCTTTCACGGATGTTCAGGGAGTCTCCCGCATTTTAATAGGGGCGTTCATAACTTTAGTAAAACTATCTGGCTAAGTGTTAGGGGATAGAGTAGATACTCTACACATTTCAAGAACTTAAATGTATCCTCAAGTGCATGTATCCTCAAAGACCATCCAAAATGTTATGATGAAACTGGCTCTCATCAGCAGTGCTCCAGGAAAAGAAGATCAATAGTTACATCTGTTGCACCTGTGACCAATTAATGCAACATCACTTGGCAGAATCACAATGAGAGTGATGAGGTGAGAGAGCGCCACCTACTGTGAGGGGAGAGAGCACCACCTAGAGAGAGCATGACTGTACTCTCTCAGAATCCGGCTGCTGATGAGATCCTGAGCAATACGCAGGTGGTTTAACGTAATGAATGATCTGTGTTAATGATGCATGTATAAAGATTACAAAACTTTAAATATTACATGTCAAATTAAGGCAATTAATAAAAAATGTGGCTAAAACACAATTTTTTATTAAAAGTCTCCAATAAATAAATTAATTAAAATAATACAGAAATAAATACAGATGTTATTTGCATATTAGCCAAGCCACTGAATTATTTATTTGCAGAATACTGCATATTAAAGTATTATTTCCAAATAATTAATTTTGTTTTCTCTGCACATAGCTTTCTCTGAAAGCCTTGAGACTAAGTATTTATTTATTTATTCGTGGATGTGTTGCATTATTAATTTAGGGGTGACCACTGCCCTTGTGCTTTACAGCTCGTCCGGTCTCAACTCGAACCTCAACTCTTACGGTTTTAGATTTTCAGACCAGAATTATTTAAGTATTTAAGATATTTAATCTCCTCACCTCCATCCGATAAATTAATTAATCTACAGTGAGGATTAAACAGATGGAAACAAAAGGTGAAAGAACCTTTTATGGCAACAGGTCTTATTAAACTAAATTAATATCACACAGTGCAGTTTGGAGAAGAATGTTATTGCATTAATCAGTTTTACACTGTATAATCATTTAGAAGCTCGTATTAGCAAATATATAAATATAGATGTGTGTAAGGATATTATAACAATGTTTATAATCAACATATAGGCTGTGATTCATACCTATCTTTATAGGTAAGAATATTTCATTGATATTAAATATTAATATTTACATTATTCAAAAAACGGTTGTTCGGTAGGGGGCAGTATTTCGTTACTGTGATAGAAATATTGCAAAGGTACTGTAAATATCAAAAATACAACCCAGAGTGCCCAGGGTTATCTGAAACATGGATAGATAGAAAAAAAGAAGAGATTGATGGATGGGTGGGCGAGTGCGCTTATGAATGGATGGATGGATGGATGAGGGATCGGTGGATGGATGGATGGGTGGAAGGACAAATGGATGCATAGATGGATCAAAGGATGAACGGATAATGAATTAGTTGTTTAAAAGTTTGAATTAATTTCTTACAATGATCAATTTAATTATTATGTGTACAAATATGTATATTTCAAAGTAAATATATAAAATAAAGACAATATTAAACATTAATTCTGAATTATTAAGACAGTAACAACAATGCAATATATCACACATTTAAATTCAAAGTCAAGTTTTTAAATTAATTAAAAAAAAGTAGGACATAAAATAATATTAATAAAGTAACATAATATTTTGTGAAAACAGCAGTACATATATTGTCCATCAAATAAAAGTCCCATGTTTAAATTTGTGCAGCTACAATAGAAAGCACTTTCTACTATGCATTCATTAGAAATCTTATTAAATATTTATATTTTACATTTATACGGTTGATTTTCTGTTATAACAACCAAAACAGACTATTTTCAGTTTAACTAAATATTATAGAAGGGGACTTTTTATTATTCTTAATCATTATTAAATTAAATAGCAAAATATGTATACTTTTACTTAAATACAGTACTCAGATAAAGTTCTGTACTGTATTTTAATTATTTTACAGATTACAGACTAAAGAAAAAGTGAACGCCCCCTATCACGTGATCACAGTGGCCCAGTGACGTTGGCCGAGCCCGAGCTCAGTAGTGCGCAGACGCGGCGATGGTGGAAGGACCCGGATGCACCCTGAATGGCGAGAAAATCGGCGCGAGAGTTCAAAAAGGACAGAAAGTGCTCAAAGTTAGCACTGTTACTGTGAGTGAGCGGTTTAGCGGCACTGCAGTGATTTAATTTAGTTAACTGATTTCGAAAGAAATCGAATCTGTTATTGATGTTACAAATTTGTTTACATCTCCATTTTTAATGTACGTGGTTGTTTGTCCGTTCCACCTTAAAAGCTGCAGTTACAGGCCCCAGAACGTAGCTAACTGCTGCAGCATTTAAGGTGGTATGGACAGTTCGAATAAGAAGCCTTGTAATCACATCTACATAGCTAGCGTTAGTTAGCTAGGTTCGTTTATATCCTACAATAATATATATATATATATATATATATATATATATATATATATATATATACAGTTACCATATAAAACAAGCTGACCAGTAAAAACGGTGGTGTCAAACATGTAATATTACTAGTCAAATTTTTATTATTTATTATATGTACGTAATAAAATTATAAAAATATTTCTGCTGCCTGAGGAAATCTGCCCACCCAAACCAATGCCAATTCTCACAGCTGCCGAAAAGTAATAGTAGTGCTGGGCAGTATGATCAAAAATGGATATCACAGTATTTTTCAAGATTCTGACGGTTTCTCTGTATATCGCAGTATTTTTGCATGACTGTGCTTTTATATAAGTCTGTGACTTACTGTACTGTTAGGAGTACATATAATACAAAACACTAAGGCTTTAAATTAAGGTTCTGATTACTATTGGGTTTATTTTGTCCCACAAAATTACACAATATATGAAGAAATCAGACTTCATTAGCAGAAAAACAGCTAAAATGTAAGCAATATACCTTAATAAGAGATAAGCCAACAACTTTTCCACGGCTTCCTTTACAAACTATTTTAATAAATAGTTCAAGAGCTTAGAGACATTACAGTATTAAATCAGCCACAATTTCCTTCTTGCTCCATTTCACAAATACATTCAGTTCGGTGTGCATTAATATTATCCTTCAAGCTACAGTATTAATATATATAAACTAGACTATAGTTATTGCTCTCCTTGTATACTCGATTTTTAGGGAGTTTTATCATTTGCTGAATAAATGATTCTGTACTCAGGATCATTTCTGGGCTCATCTGTGGGATTAAAGTGCTGATCGCATGGAGCCCTGTTCTACAATGTGTGCTTCTACACAACACACTGCTATGCCTCTAGCGGTTTGGCGGTATGTGAAAAATCCATACCGGTTCTAAACTGACGCACAGTATACCATATGAACTGGTATACCGCCCAAGTAGGAGGTTCAGAAGCGTGAGGACCAAAAACAGCTGGTTCCTAGACAGCTTTTTTCCCCAAGCCATCGGGCTGCTGAACAGCCAGTAAGACAGTGTTCTGCCCAACCCACCACAGGCAACCACACCTGACCTATTACGTCCCACTCAAATTCATTGTGCACTCTGCACTGTATTTATAGTTATGCTGCACATTCTAACTGTCCATTGCACACCTGTAAATATGTACATCTGATTTGATTTAAAACTGCACATATCCTGAATGCACAACACTATTAGTCTAAAGTAAATTAAAGCTATTTTGAAATATGATTTTTACTAATTAAAATTAATTAGACCTGGATATTTTGCATGTCAGAATTACCAGGGATTACAATTTATTCAAGTAAGAATGTTGTTATAAATATCTCTAATTCACCTTTTAACTAGTAAAAAATAATTCCAGATATGAGAGTGTCCAATTCAGTGTAAATGAATAGAAACATATGACTAGGGAAAATTATCTTTGGGATATGCAGTCTTGGTACTATGTCAAGTCTTTATTCATCTTTAAATCTAATATTACTAGTAAGCATTTTATAGCTGATCTAAAAGTTTCTAAGAGTTTCTACTAGTACAAACTATATTACAGATATGTTAAAATCTGATGGGATAGGATTTTAATAATTTGTGTAGTTTAGGCCATGTGCTTACAGCATTAAGATTTGTAGTTAAATAGTATATGGTTATTTTGCAGGTAAGCTAAATTGTTGATTGTATTTTGAACCTCTGCAAAAGTAGCGGGTTATCCCTATACTGAAATATTTTGTTTTTAATTTTGTTGCAGAAGAATGGTCCAGCTGGAGCATCTCTGGAGTGCATCAATGGATGCACATACACTGGAGTGCAGACGCTCGGCAAAGAGCTGTTCATGTACTTCGGTCACAGAGCATTACGGCAAGTTTTAAATCCACTTTTAAAATTAAGTGTTAATTTCCAGTCTGTGTATGACAGTAATACATTTTGAATTAATAGTGTTATGTCACAAAAATACAACATCCTGTATTTACTAGATTTTGGAGCATTGCTGTGAGGGTTTAATTGAATTCAGCAACCTGAGCATTAGAGCAATCTGGATGTTGGATAGAAGATCGTCTCCCCACCTCATCGCCAACTCCTTATTCCAACTCTTCCCATCAAAAACTATTATACTGTGAGATGCCTTGTGCTTGCCACCCCTAGTGTTCTCTATAATAAAGCTGATTAAGCATGCTTTAAATTATTTACTTATTTTAGTCCTTTCTAATTTGTTTCTGTTATTTTAATATTATAAGTGATTTTTAGTCTGTTGCTTAACATCCGAAGCAAGAAGAAGTTAGTGCTGAAATAATTTGCTTTTTTTAGGTGATATAGGTGGCAGTTAATTTGGCTCAGGGCTGTAATTGGATTTCAGCGCAATCTAATTATGATCACATTTAGAGATATATGTGCAGAGTGTGTGTGAATATGTTAACCTGAGCTGTACAGTTTTGGTGAGATAATACGAATCAGGGATAATGAGCTCTTTAAGTGAGGAGTGCTCGCTAAATTTGCATACTAATATCAGCCCTCTGGTTAAAGGAGAAAGGGTGAATGGTAAAAAGGTTAAATGAATACTCCAGAATTCTTTATCCTTGTATTTAATTACTGAATCTTAAGCAGGTGAGTGTTTACTGCAGAGAGTAACTTTAACATTTCTAGTGTTTGATAAAACAGCACCAAACACATTGTTTTATAATAGAATCCAATGGCATTTAAAATACTTTTCTAAGATTTTCTTACTGAAATATTTGCTAAGTTAAGCTCTACAAAGTATAATTGTTTCTTTAACAAATGTGACATTTTTTTTTTTAGAGGGAACACTTTGTGTTAATGTATTACTGATGTAGTGATGTGACAGGCAGTAAAAAAAAAACAAGTATGAACTTGGTTAAATACCAAAATTCAATCATTTTCCATACATAGTACACGTTTTATTATTTGTTTGTTTCTTGTTTGTTATTTATTTACATGTGCTAATAGGGTTGTATTATCAATGATTCATTACCTAAGTATAGGGAAAGATAAATTGGGGGTGGGTGATATGGCCTAAAAATAATAGGGCAATATATCAGGGTATTTTGGGGTATTTTTCACTATTCTTGGCAAATATCAAAACTTTGATTTATTGTTTTTTTTTTTTTATTAATTTCAAGAATATTCTACTGCAACAAAGTAATGTTAATGTTTTATTTAGAATAACAAAAAAACAACAAAAAAAGATTTGTCTTATTCATAACAATAACTTGAAAAAACAATGTAACAAATAGAGTACAACAACTAAAGTGCAGTATATCTCCTTTCAGAAATATTGCAATTATAAATTTTTTTTTTTTATTGTGTCAACATTTTTTTTATTGATTTTGCAGAAAATATGATGTGGTAAACTACAGCTACACATTATATTACAGCTACAGTTACATATGTGTAAGATTGAGATTATTTATTAATGAAAATCTCTCTGTCTCTCTCTCTCTCTCTCTCTCTCTATATATATATATATATATATATATATATATATATATATATCACAATTAATCTCTATGAGATGTTTTTTTATTAAAGCAACTTTATAACAACTCATCTGTCTGCAATACAGAAAGTGTATCCTGCCTCAGTACATGTGCTTCTCTTACTTTCAGTGATGGTTCTGCATCTTTCAGCTCCTTCAGAAATTAGTAGTTTGTGTTTACTGCTGTTGTGTGATAAGAATTACACTCTCCGCCTGTAGGGGGAGCACAGGAGCAAAGAAAAACTGCTGCCTATGAAAGAAACGCTGCTTTAAAAATGCTTAAATTCAGAAATCTTACTGGAGTGTTGTTTTGTGGACAGGCTGCACTTCGGCATGAACGGCTCGATGCGTATAAACCCGGCTGAGAGACGGGACGGCAAGGGAAATCCACCGACTCTGCTCCTCCAGCTCACCAAGGACACAATCTGTTTCTTTGATTCCACAGTTGAAATCCGGTAGGATTTTTACCACAGCTTTGTTTATCAGGATTTTTCACACATCAAGAGGAGCAAATATAATAAATAAATAGATAAATAAATAAGTACATTTAAATAAATCAAATTTAATTGGATGGGAATGAAATATATATGTGTGTTTGTGTGTTGCAGGATGTCTGAGGACTGTGAAGAGAAGGTTCGAGTCATGGCAAGTCTGGACGTTTGTTCTCCAAGCTTCAGTGCATCCCGTGCGGTGGAAGTGGTGTGTATGCAGCACGGCCGGATGGTGTGTGACGTCTTACTGGATCAGGCTGTCTTGCCTGGTGTCGGAAACATCATCAAAAACGAGGCACTTTTTAACAGTGCCCTTAACCCTGCTGTAAAGGTGATCACCAGCACACCACAAAACAGCCACACCTTACTGTCTGTTTAGCAGACATGAGCATGGCCTTTAAATACTGATGGTTTTAGGAGTAAGAAAGCCTGTTTGAATGGAATTAAGCTAAAGTAGGGTCTCTTCAGCTGCGTTCATGCATGCATGTTTATTGTTAAAATAAATGTAGTAGAAACTCTTGTCATAATAAAAATTATATCACTGAAGGGATGTGTAAAAATTAGGGGTGTGCCATATTGTATCGTACACAACAATATCGCCAACACTTTTAAAAGATCTTGAACGATATTATACCCTGAAATATTGTGCCTTATCACCCACTCCTGATTATCACATCAGGGTACTAGTTCTTTGCTGTTTTTAGCAAAAGAAAAATTCACATTGTTCTCATTTCCCATTATATATCTATTATATATCTACTAAAAACAGGTTATAGCTGTCCAGTATAATTTATTCTACTTTAATCCTGGATATATGGAGATATTTGGGGTGCATTATTAGTATTATGACATTCTGGATCATTGACTTCTGTTACAAATCTGATAAAATACTTGTATTTTGTAATATCTCAGTTTAGTTTTTATTTTGTTGCAGTATGGTATTCTTGAATTTTTTTTTTTAATTCTGTGTTTTGTCATATTGCCAAGAGTATCGGAAATTTTGTGATATTATTTTAGGGCTATATCTCCCACCAGTAGTAAAAAGGTTTTACACACATTCTTTCCACTCCGTTAAATAAAACCCAGTACGGATGAAGTCTTCTGCAAGGTAATGTTTAAAGCAATAGTTTGGCTGTGTAATAAATAAGCCTGGACATGTTTAGTGGCAGCAGTTTGCCTTTTTTAGTAATGTACTGTATTTCCTTAACTGTCTTTTTGTCTTAATTGTTTGGTTATTTTGTAGGTGAATCAGCTGACGAGTGAGCAGGTCAGACATCTGGTGAAAATGACTCGAGACTTCACTTTGCTCTTTTATCAGGTAAATCTGTCTCTTGCTGTAGACAGTAAACAGTGTTTTCCTTCCTCTAAACATTTATTAGAATTTGTCAGAACAGTTTGTTGAAAAATAAGATATTAACAGATGTATGACTACAATCTAGAAACAAACAGCTTCACTGCAATTATAGTGTATATTTTGCTATTTTTAATCAACTTGATACAGGTAGAAAACAATAATAATAAAATTTAGGGGAAAAGCTCTGAAGGCATCATTATCAAAGTATTGGAAAACCTGCTTATTTGTTGCTTCTTCTAAAATTAAGGGTAGTAAAAATTGGGGGTGTTTTATATCATATCGTACATGATAATATCGTCAACATTTTTGAATATTGTGAATGATATAAAACCCTGAAATATCGCGCCATATCACCCACCCCTAATAATCACATCAGGGTACTACTTTTTTTGCTGTTTTTAGCAAAAGAAAAGTTTACACTCAAAATTACAAATATAATAATAAATAAAAATTCTTCTCATTTTCCATTATTTATCTACTAGAGACAGATTATATCTGTCCAGTGTCATTAATGTTACTGCAGCGCATAATATATGGAGATATATGGAGTGCATTATTCGTATTGTGCTGTAGTGTATTCTTGAAAAAAAAAAATCAGTGTTTTGTCATATTGTCAAGAGTATCGTTATCGCAAAAATACTATGAAATATTGTGATATTATTTTAGGGCCATATCGCCCACCCCTAGTAAAAATTTGATCTTACTTTTGTTGGAGTAACTGTCTCTACTGCCCATGAAAGACTTTCTACAAGATTTTGGAGCGTTGTTGTGAAGATTTTATTTGATTGCATTTACTGACCAGAATAAAATTAGTGAAGTCAGAAAGTTGGATGATAAGCACCCTGCATCATCCCCAATCCAATAAATTCCTTAAGTTAGGCTAAATTTATAACTCTCTCTTTTGTTCGGTTAAGGTACTTCTAGGATCGTCTCTGTATGAAACTGTATACGATATTCTCTGATATTTATTTATTTTTCTTGGACCAATCAGTGTCGTAAGAGAGGCTCCTCGCTGAATCAGCACTGCAAGGTTTACAAACGGCCCGGCTGTGGTCAGTGCAGTGGAGCGATCACCGTCTGCCGCCTAGGAAACGATGGCAGGATGACCTACTTCTGCCAGCGCTGTCAGACTGAAGATCCAGCAGAACTTGATGTTAGGTTAGACACGCATACACACGCAAAATTCCTCAGACTTATTTAAAAAAGACATTGATTTTAATTTTAAGACTTAAGATTGAATTAAATATCATTTTTTGAATTTGTGGTCAGAATTTGTATACATACTTTAATTAAGCTAAATCTGTCCACTCACATAGGTGTCAGTTAATTAAAACTAAATAATTCTTATTTAACCTGATTCATCAGTTTGGCAGTTTATAGCCAATTGATTTGGCTTTGTTGCTTAGGGCGATGTTAGTGATAAGTCTCATTCAGAAAGCAGCAAATTCAGCTGCATTCACATTACAAGGCTGAAGTGACTCAAATCAGATTTTTTGCTCAATGTGGCTCAGATCTCATTTTTTCATGCCTGTGTGAATGTGCCAAATCTGTTTTTTTTTTCTAATCAGATTTGAGTCACTTTCATATGTGGTCCTAAATTGGATACGTAGCTGATCTATGGACATGCAACGTGAATGTGAACGGTCAAATTGGAATGAATGCATCTTTTTGCTTTTACGCATGCGCTAGGTGCTTCTGTCTCGTAGCCACACTTTATCTCTTGGTGCAGCTATAGATGCAAAAACAGCAAAAGCAAACCGCCTGGCCTTTTTTCACCTCCTCGACCTGAGAGTGAACTTCACACCAGCTGTTTACTCTCCACTCACATATAAGCTGTTTTTTGTTTTTGGTGAAGAAGGTGACATTTAAACAGGTATCAATGTGCGCATGTGAGGTGTTTCAGGGACAGATTTGTTCATATTACACACAGATACAGCTCACTTACATTTGTGAATGTGAATCGCCAAGATAGCCAAAAATTTTATTTAAGCTATGTGGCTTGTAATGTGAACGTAGCCGTAGTCTGTTTGATTGATTTTACTCTTGCATGATCATTCACAAAATCTGCGATCAAATGGTCGAATAGAGGCGGCTTCAGTTTTGTTTTTTCCAAAAGATTTAGTATCCACTGAAATAAAATGTATGCACTCAGAGTAAATACAGGACATTAGCTACAGACAATTTTATTTATTTATTTATTTTTTTTTTTTACATATGGTGACATTTGCCAAGAAAAAGCGAAGAGAGGTGAATCCTTTACACCTCAAATGTGTAAAAAAAATAATCTTAAAAAAAACCACTGCACAAGGAATAAACTGATGACCTTTAATCATGATACAGCTCTGCTCCATTCAGATTTAATAATTGTACAGCTGCATGGTGCGTTTTCAGTAAAATCCATGGTCAGAACACTTTGATGGGATGGGTGAATCAGAAGAATGAGGGCAGCAGTGACCACATCGCCACAAAAGAGGAGGAGGAGTGGACATGTGAGCTGTGCACGTTGATTAACCGACCAATCAGCAAGTCTTGTGAGGCATGTCTGAGCCCTCGGCCTAAGGGTAAGCTCACATATGAAACGATTATTATCACCACAAATGCAGCAAGCAGAGTTTAGAATTAATTTGTTATATTAAAAGTAATATTCACCCTACTAAGAGACTGTAGCTCCGCCTTCTCAGTGTATATAACAATATCTATGAGACAAGCTTTCTATGTTTCCACTCTCTGGTATGCAGTGTCCAGAGATCCGGTACAGCAGTCACTTTTCCCCAGTGCTCTGATTCGTTACCCCTGCAACAGCTTCTCCAGCCCCCAGCCAGATCTGAAGATGAATCGCAGAGCTGCGTTCGGAAACACCACCCTCGTCCTCACCGACCTCAGCCAGAAGAAACCCGCTGCACAACAGAGGAATCCACCAGCAGGAAAACTAGCGCTCCAGAACACGAAGCGGGGTGCTGTGATTGGGACACAGCCCGCAGGAACTCAGATCTCTACACAAACCTCACCTGGGTCTCCTAGCCAGCCCAGCAAGAGGAGAAAAACAGAAGTTGGACACCTTCCTGGAGGAGCTTCACAGAACAACAGTCAGCACTCCACAAGGTAAGACTCGCATTCAGTGGTCAGTGTTCACAAAGCACTGTAAACAAAATCGAAGCCGAATAAAAATATATATTTGGTTAAAAAAAAAAAAGAAAAAAACATTTTTTTTATTATTTTAAATTAAATGATCACCATTGGTGCAATTAAAAAGAGGGCCTCACTAAAAATAAAATGAAAATATGCTGTCCACCATTAAATAAACACATTTTATGAACATCGGTGCCACTAGTCAAATATACCCAAGTATAAAAATTATGCTCTGAATTTTTTTTATTTTTTCAGCAGACTGTTATTTCTTTTGTTTTTACTCAAAGCTAGTCACTCACACACCAGCTAGCCAGCTAAAGAGAAGTATTTTGGGATATGTAGTAAGAACAGATGCTAAAAGAACATTTACAGTTTTCAGATTAAAAAAAATCTAATTCTGTGTATTTCTGAGGGAATTCAGTGTTTATATCTGAATTCAACTTTTATTCCTCAATTCTGGCTGTGTCGTTCGAATCTCAGACATAATAGGGCCCTACATACAGTGTAGTTCAGAATAAATACCTGTACCTTTAAATTCTAACTAATAAAACTGTAGCCTCTCAAATGCACATTTTTCTCAACAGACAATGACTCTCCCTCTACTCTAATCAGATCCATAGATAATCATAGGAAATGTTTTCAGGTTTAAATGTTCTGTCTGTCCTTTCTCTGATCCTGCAGTTCCACACAGGGCCCAGCAGCGTCCAGACCCACAACCCCTTGCTGCCCCACTCATCAGCAGCCCAGCGTGCTGAGGGTGGTCAATAAAGCAGGAGAGAATAAAGGCAGGCAGTTCTACACTTGCGCCCTACCCCAAGGATCCCAGTGTAACTACTTTGAGGTGGATATATATTAGAATATATTACACTTAAAAACACCTAAAATCACATACAATAGTACAGTACATTTAAACATTACATCAACTATAAATAGAAAAATCAGATCTAGTGATTCAGAAAATGAAGTGGTCTCTTATTCTTTTCCCAGAGCTGTATGTATGATTTGATGATGCCCTCCATCTCTCCTTACTTGTATTTTTCGGAGACACACATCAGACATTATAATTAGAAGATTCTAGGCTACTCAAATATATTTAAGTTATTAATAATAATATTAATATATTAATATTAATAATTAAATATTAACAGAAATTAGATTCTTATATGAATTTGCCCATCTTTTGATTAAATAAAATGTTCAGTTGCGCAGAAAAAGAACATGAAAATAATTGTATACATTTTAATTGTCAGAATTTTGTTGTATTTCGTTTAAAGTAATTATTAGTCTTTTTGTATTTTGTGTCTTTTGTTTCAGTGGGCGGATCTGCACTTCCCTGTGTGTCACCACAGCAAACGCACTCTGATGAGAACCGTTCTTAAACTGGGGCCCAACAACGGCCGGAGCTTCTACACGTGTTCATTTAAACAGGGCCAGCAGTGTGACTTCTTCCAGTGGGTGTAAATCAGCCCAGCAGTCTGTCTAGACCTTTAACCGCTTAGCTGAACACACAGACTTAACTCATGCACTTTTTAAATGTTTTGTTATTGTAGTCCTTTGTGTTTTTATAAATGTTGGCATAAAATGTATGAACAAATTGTGATACTAGAGGCCTCCTTCGATTACTGTTGGTTCTTAAATAAATATATATACATAAAAACAAAAAATCCAAATCCTGTGTTAATACAAACTGTAAATAAAGGTTTTAAATATAGCAACATGAGATTTTTTTAAACAACCTGTAACATTAGAGGCCTCCTATGCTTCCTGTTTAGTGTTAAATAAAAACAATACCCAGAAAAGTCTGGAAAAATATTGAATTTATTAAAAATTACATGTTGATACGAATTTTAACCACATAAAAACAACAGAATACTCTTATGAGTAAATTGTCTGTACATTGGCATATCCCGATTATAATACACAATCAGACTTTAATGTATGGAGTGTTATAAACTAAATGCAGTCCACTTTCTGCAGGACGGGTCCGTTAGTCTGTGCATTGGACACCATAAAGGGGAATTCAGTGAATCCTGGACGTTTGTTGCAAGCGGCACCTGTAATAGACAAAAGAAAATACAAAAAATATATATATATATTTTAAACATGGTTTACTAGTACCAAAGGCCGTGTATATGAAAACTGGATAAATATGAAAATCACTCATTATTGCTGCACAACAAAGAGAGAAATAAACAAACTGTATCCAACAACTCAATAATAAAAATGGCACAAAATAAAATGGTCCAAGTTACAAATGTAATTCAGCAATTTCTTAAAAAAGTAAATTATAAACATAGCTCCACTCTAGTATATGATTTCTAATATGATCAATTTTATAACTAAGAAGCCCCACACGTCTGTGCTCGAGCTATTCGTGTATTTAAGGTTGCCTGGATCTTTTTTAATTATGTAAACTGTTGCACTACAGAGCAGATGTATTATATTAAATGAGTATAAAATAAATAATATAAAATAGTTGTGTAACTTTAATCAGTACAGAGTGCTTTAACTCACCGTATCCTCCAGTGGTGTTGGCACATATGAGTGCCCCGAAGAAGTCCGGGTAGCGCTCTTTGATCCTGGTGATGGCCGTCTTACAGGCGGCGGAGGGAGACGCACCCGCCCTCATCATCTCCACTGCTAAATAACTACACATAAAAATACAGCAGGGTTAGATTACCACATATACAGTATGTACAGTGGTTTTCATTTGCAATACATCATCGATACGTGGCATCTAATGGATATATTTATTAAAGCATTAGTACTCTAGGACATAGGTAGCCCGGAACCGTGAAACATCTGACCCGTGAGGTTGTTTGAGCTATAACGATAATGGGAAAAAAAAAAAAAAAAAAAAAACGCTTCTCTTGCAGAATTTAGTTTACACGTTTTCCTGTCTCTCTGTTGCGCTCGGCGTGACTTTAGTTTTCTGTCCGTTCTTGGGCTTTCTCTCATTCTAAGGAGTTTTTTTTCCCCCCCGAGTTGTAACTCAGTCCACTAGCCGGTGAAGCGGTAGTTTAAAGAATTGCGACCCTACCGACTCTGGTTCAATCCCTGCGTAAGGAGCGGTGTGTTTATTTATTTATTTTTTTTCCCTTATTATTTAGTTTACCTGCTTTATTTTATTTTTTTTATATTGAACAAATATGATCACATTTGTGAATTGATATCATTTGTATAAACACATGAAAAATTCTGAACAAGAATTATGGGATTACAAATGTACTTAAAAGTGACTTCATCTAAAGTACCCAGGCATCATTAATACTAATAAATGTGTTTTTGTGATATAGAGTTTATGCAAATATATCTTTGTGGTGTAGTAACCACAGGTGCAGTTGCAAAAAGTGTCCAGTAAGTGGTGCTAGAGTGTTCTTAGCTTAATTGCACTCTGAGTTAGAATAGAGAGAGCAGTGACTCAGTACTGAAATGGAAGCCTGTTTGTCTAGAAGTGTCTAGGAGAAGCTCCGCACAAATAAAGGAAAATAAACATAGATAACCTCTCTCTGCCTCATCTATAACCTCCCCTCAAGTCATCACAGTGGAAAAAATAACTGATTAAATACTGTATTTAATTTTACACTGGCCTGAATTTGTTAAGATTGAAACAATAAATTGCAATGTGCAGACACATTTCCACTACAGTACAATAATCAATTAAATGTATACAAATATTATATGATCTGCTCCATCCACTGCAATTTGGTGGCGGAACCTTGTTCCTTGATTTTGTTTCCCACCCGCAAGGCTAGGATGTCACACGGCTCATCCAATAGAAGCTTTGCAGCTAAGCTAAGCGTCAACTCTAGTCTGGTACAGAGCAGGTTTGTACAAACGTTTATGTTGCTGTAGTAAATGAATGAGGCTTAAGTCTAGCCTCTTTTGTGGAACCAAAATTTGAGCAAAATGAGCCAGACTAGTCTTAAAAAGCCTGGCTTACTGAGTTAGCTTGCTTCGTGGAACAGCCCCCTGGTGTCCCAATACTTTTGCCTATAATATAGTAAATATAACAGCCCTAAACATATCCTGGCTCATATTCCACATTCTGGGTAAAAGTAGTAAAAAAAAAAAAAAAAAAAAAAAAAAAAACCTAAAACCTGTGAATGTTTCTCTTGACTGAAGTGTGGTTTTAATGCAGTGTTTTTACCTGGGGAGGAAACGCATCATGATGTCTCCTGAGCCGGTAGCAGCAGCGCCACCTGCTGAGCTGTCTGCATATGCCCCCGCACCAGCCACCGGAGAATCCCCCACACGACTAGATACAGAAACACACACACACACACACACACACACACACACACACCTTAAAGCAGAGCAGGTATGACTGTTCTGGGAGCTCGTTACTGCACCACTGGAGCTCGTCTGCTCCCAGAGGTAACAGGGTCTTTCATCACTGCTTTATTAACTTCCTGTCTTCCTGCTCTGACAGCGTAAGTTTATATTCTCTTTCTGGACGATTGCATCCCGTTAACAAGAGCAGGAATTTAACCCAACACATTATGCTACAACATTTTTGCTGCTTGACACGAATGGATGTTTGTAACAAAAATATATAAATAAATAACAAAACTTATTTTTCATGACATATCTACCAGAAACATATCTATGCAATTTAAATGAATTGACACAAAGACTGCAATATTAATACTTGTATATAATATGAACTGTGTATCATTAATATGACATGATTGCTCATTGATTTTTGCTGAAATCTAGTGATTTATTTGTTTGCAATTATTTAGGCTGCAACAATTAGTCGATACAATCAACAATGTTGATTATAAAAATTTGTCGACTCCAAATGTTCATTTTCAACTAAATGTTAATTAGTAGCACTACACAAATAACTAAGGACAGAAACACAGTAGGAAAAGGGAAATGGGCTCAATCACATAGTTTACACTTACTGCTGCTTGTGTCTCCAAAAGTGCCAAAACACAACAGAATACATATTTCCTCACTAAATATCAGCACTTTTCACATTTAAAGTGCAATGTTCTGGACATTTATATGATATTTAAATCTCATCTTCATCTGTTTCTGTAGTTTTGAACTGATAAAGAAAGCTAGAAACAGGAGCTGTATCTACAGCAAGCAGAGATGGAGGGCATGGCAGAAATAATCGTTGACTAATCGACTAATCAGAGATTAATTGGCAGGTTAGTCAACTACCAAAATAATCATTAGTTGCAGCCCTATTTGCAAATTAATTTTGCAATTAATTTGCAAAAAGAAAAATACAGTACAGTATAATGCAATATATCTTATTTCCATATTGTGCAGCCCTCCCATGAACTTTATTAGACCTAATCTCCCCACTGTTAAAAATACAAAAAGGTGTTTCAAATGGTTCTTGGCTTGAATATCCAGTTTCAGAAAAACTCTTTGATTCCGTTTACCCAAAATTAAATATTTTTCAAAAACCCTGTAATAGAAAAAAAAAAAATTAACCCTGCTCGTACTCACCCAGGCACTTTATTGGTCGCCCCATTGGTTGAGGTTGCTGCAGCCACCTGACCATTCTGTCCAATCACAATCATTCCTAAAGAAAACAATAGTTAGATTTTTTTTTAGTCTGTCAAATTCAAATAAAAAGAAAGAAAATCCCGCCTCTTTTTTCCCATCCATAAAACTAAAATCGTACCTGTAAGGTTTAAAAAATTGTGAACTAAGCCATACATTTTGTCTACCGTTACATCCCTAGTGTATATAGTAGGTATTAGTAGCTACCTACTCAGTGTGGGTGTGTGTGCGGTACATAACCAGTTCTTGATTCAGCAGTAGATCTAATATCATGTCCAGAGTACATTACCGATAGTGTCATGTGATCGAAGGTCGATTAGTCCAGGTTTTCGCCGTGGGCCTGAGTGCAGTTTAGCTTTGGGAGTGTACGGCCCGCAGGACATGGAAGGGTCCGGAAAAACATTCTGAAAAACAAGGAAAAGAAAGTCAAATCCAAGCTTCTTATTCAATTTGGAAAATTGAGTTAAAAAAAAGTTCTTTCAGGCAAATTAAAGACCAAGCATATCACCACAAGTCTAAAGCTGATTTGGTCTGAACCAAATAAGAAGTGTAAAAGGAACCAGGAACCACAGTCTGGACTAAATGGGTTAAAATGTGGTCCAGACTAAAAGAGGTGGTCTTAGTCTTCATCACGTAAGGTTGAGTCAGGCTATCATCATCCATTAAACAATAGAAGAAGAAAAATATTATACTAGTCATTCCTGTATCTACTGTAACTGTAGATTGACCCTTATATATAAACCGCCATAAAAGAAATCTGAAAGAAATTTGAGGACAAGCTCATTATGAGGTTGAGAAGTCGCATCCTCCGATACATGTGAAGTTAGACTCCGCCTCTTTTACAACTGCCACAAATCAATGCAGCACACACTGAATCCCCAGCTCTGATACATCAGCTAACAGATGCCTGTGCTGGCCAGCATCACAATGGGAGTGATAAAAAAGAGAAAGCACGACCTACTGTACTCTCTCTGACTCCGGCTGCTGATGGAGAAGCATGTTGCCAGTGTATTCATGAAGACCTTGCTTATCTTCAGCATTTTTAAGGTGAACCAAAAATGGCAACACATCACTGTCTGTCTGCAGTCCTGCTTTGTTTTCATATTTGTTCCTCCACTTCATGTTTCAAGCTGAGAAAAGGCTGTGATTTGATTAACTTGGCCAGAACCCAGACAGTTTAATCTTCTCGAGTGTGAACAACAGAAAATAAATAAAATACACATTCATCAAACTCCACTTCCTGTCTGCGCACAGCTTTGAACGCACTAGCTCTAGCAGCATGGTGGGATCAACCATTGTATTCTTCTTAGCGCTGTTAATGAATTATTCATTGTAGCTTTGGTTCATTGTGCATATTTTTTATGGCTGAGATTAAATTGATATCCTTCCAAAACTTCTCACCAAAGTCCATGTCAAGAATTTTAATGAGGCTGACAAATACGTCTAATAGTTCTGGCTCCGTAAAGAGTACAGCGAAAATGTGCTGAAGTCTCTCACATTAATGATAAGACCATTAAAGAGGAGAGGACGAGAGGACTTTGCCTTTCTTACATTACCATTAATCACTCTCTCAGCAAAAAGCGATGGATTTCTAAAGGTGTAAAGGACTTTATACTCAAGTCAGCAGTCCATCCAAACACCCATTTAAACCTAAGATCATTCTGCTTGTTTAAAGACTTTGACAAACATTCAAACAAAAGAATAGGAGATATTAGTCCACAAATACCTCAATAAAACCTCATTTACACTAGAATATGAGATATTAGTTCATAAACATCTCAATAAAAACCCTCCTATACACTAGAATAGGAGATATTAGTCTATAAACACCCTCAATAAACAATTCTATACACTAGAGCAGGAGATCTTGTTCCATAAACACCCTCAATAAACATTTCTACACACTAGAGCAGGAGATATTACTCCATAAACACCCTCAATAAACACTTCTATACACTAGAGCAGGAGATATTACTCCATAAACACCCCCAATAAACACTTCTATACACTAGAGCAGGAGATATTACTCCATAAACACCCCCAATAAACACTTCTATACACTAGAGCAGGAGATATTACTCCATAAACACCCTCAATAAACACTTCTATACACTAGAGCAGGAGATATTACTCCATAAACACCCCCAATAAACACTTCTATACACTAGAGCAGGAGATATTACTCCATAAACACCCTCAATAAACACTTCTATACACTAGAGCAGGAGATATTACTCCATAAACACCCTCAATAAACACTTCTACACACTAGAGCAGGAGATATTATTCCATAAACACTATTAATAAACACTCCTATACACTAGAACAGGGGATATTCATCCATAAACACCCCAATAAACACTCCTATTTCCCAGAATATGAGATATTAGTCAATAAACAGGCCCAATAAACAGTCCTTTACACTAGATCTGAATATATCAGTCCATAAACACCTCACTCAACATATTAGAATGTAAGATATTAGTAGATTAGTTTTAGTTAAAAGATGAACTGACCTTTCTATAGTTGGGTTGGCACTTCTGTGAGAGCCACTGGGAGAAAATATCCCTCGATCTGTTAGTCGTCAAGTCTTCAGATTTGAAGCCCATATCTTCAGCAAACACTGAAGCTGCATAAAAATACATAATGTACAGAAATATACATTATCGTAACAACACATAACACAAAAGGGTAGTCTTATTTTGGCAGAACAGTGCTTCTTTTACTTCTTTTATTTTTTAATGGGTGATGATAGCCTGACTCAACTTCCTTTAATTAGTCTGAAAGTCTGAACTGTCAAAAAATATTTTTACACTGCTGATAAAAGGAACGATGGTTCTGTTGATTCAGACCAAGACCATCTCTTTTGACCAAATTTATTGAGTCCTTTGGTTCAGACTGCAGTTCACAGTGCCTTTCATACCAGATGTTTCAGTTTGGACTAAACTAAAACATCTAAAGTCTGGACCGGTCCATAGTCCTTTACCAGGCGGGGTCACATGATATGTTACATAAAAAATAATAGTCATATTGTATGCCAGAGCCAATGGTGGTCCAACAAAAACTAGGCTTATCTGTTTTTTCTTGTTCGCTCTGAAACATCATTTTCATTTGAAATGTTCTGCCAGATTTACCCTGGTCAGTGTAATACTTATCAGTTTCATTTTCTGACCATCTGAGGCTAAATTTGAAAAGAGAAAATTGTGTGTAAAACCTCATTATTTATTTATTTTTTTCATTTAGTATAGTAACAAAACAAAATAGGGTTTCATGCATTTTTCCAATTTTCTGTTTTTTTATTTTTGCCCTTTACAATTAGAATTTTAGGGAAACAAATTGAGTTTCTTTGATTTTTCTATTTATAGGTATATGTTTGAGCAAAATGAACATGTTGCAAATGTTGTTTTATTCTATAAACTACAGATGGCATTGCTCCAAATTAAAATATTTTTATTTGGAATTTGGGAGAATTTATTTGCAGAAAATAAGAAATTACTAAAATAACAAAAAAGACGCAGAGCTTTCAGACCTTAAATAATGCAAAGAAAACAAGTTTATATTCATTAAAAGTTTTAAGAGTACAGAAATCAATATTTGGTGGAATAACCCTGGTTTTTAATCACAGTTTCCATGCATCTTGGCATGTTCTCCTCCACCAGTCTTACACACTGCTTTTGGATAATTTTTTGCCACTCCTGGTGAAATCAAAGAAACTAAATTTTTAAGTGGTCTCTTATTTTTTCCAGAGCTGTCTATTTTATAATATAATAATTATATAATAATAATTAATAATAATATAATAATTTTCCTTGTTGCATCTTGTTACAAAGGTAGGTTGGATTGTACCATCATATTTTTGTTAAAAGATGCAAAAATTGAAAAAAAAAATTATATATATATATATATATATATATATATATATATATATATATATATATATATATATATATATATATAGTTAAATTTTAACAGCCAGAAATAAAAAAAATAACACAAAATAGGAAAAATGCAGGAAAACCAACTTATTTTTGACTATACTAAATGGAAAAAATCAAATAAGATTTTACACCCAATGTTCTATTTTTTAATGTAGCCTTAAACTGATTAAACATTACTCTGGTCTACTCTTTACTGCATGTGTGTGCATCAAACTCAGTTATTTCTTTATCCTCCGTAATTCACACTTGCTGTTTAGAACGGGTCACAGATCAACACAAACATCTTCATCTGCATCTGCTATCTCTCCAGGCTACACTGCGGAGCCGCTGAGCACTCTGGGTCAGGCTGAGAACTAAAGGATGGTGTTCTTATATAAGATAATGTCCTATATTTCCGACAGACACTAAAGCAAGTTCAGAGGAGGTTACTGAGCTCAGCGGGTAGAACAGAAACGAGTGCAGTCGTTCCCCGCAGGCCACAAACACTATTCTAGTCCGCAAATGGAGTCTGAATGGCCTATCACACGCACATCCTTCAAAGCCTAGTGTCGCCAACAGGCCACCAGAGAGGTAATTAGGGAATTTCTCTGTCTGGCTTTTACATTTTTATTTGTATTTTTTTTATACAAGTTCACACCATTATCCATTCATGGACTGTGGAAAATGGACTGTGTGTCAAAAAGTATCTGGACAGCTCTTATAGTAAATGAATCTTCCGCTTTAATCTTTTAATGTTTGCTCAACGTCTGGCTGTATCTGAGGCTAGGTTCACACAGCAGGTGAAAGTGGCCCAAACTGATTTTCTTACCAAAACCGATGTTTATTTCAAGCTGTTCCAACAATGTTATTTAATGTTACAGATATCACGTATGCGCTAAACAACAACGCTTCACATTAAGTTTTGGTTTCGTCCTTGTCAGAACTTCAGGAACTTTGAATGAGTTCAGGCTGCAGCTGAGCTTATAATCAAGATACAATCAATTTACTCCACCTCACTGTAAAAAGTGCACGTTTTTCTGCCATTGTCAACCAGCCCACTCTATGAACTTTTTTTTTAATTTTGAAGCTTTTTATTTTCCTTTGATACTTCCTTTAAGGTATTGAACTTGAACCAACCTTATTGTCCTTTTTCTACCAATTAAACAAGACATGTTGGGCTATTAAAATCCATTACAGGGCGCTGCGTCTTTTAATCCATTCCACATACAGCTCTGGAAAAAATTGAGACCACTACAGTTTCTGAATCAGTTTCTCTATTTATAGGTATATGTCTGAGCAAAATAAACATTGCTGTTTTATTCTATAAACTATGAACAACAATTCTCCCAAAATACTTTTTTTTTGTTGCAGAAAATGAGAAATGGCTTACATAAAATAACAAAAAAGATGCACAGCTTTCAGACCTCAAATAATGCAAAGAAAACAAGGTCATATTCATAAAGTTTCAAGAGTTCAGAAATCAATATTTGGTGGAATAACCCTGGTTTTTAATCACAGTTCTCATGCTCCTTGGCATCATGTTCTCCTCCACCAGTCTTACACACTGCTTTTGGATAAGTTTATGCCACTCCTGGTGTATAAATCCAAGCAGTTCAACTTGGTTTGATAACTTGTGATCATCCATCTTCCTCTTGATTATATTCCAGAGATTTTCAATTTGGTAAAATCAAAGAAACTCATAATTTTATGTGGTCCTTTAGTTTTTTTCCAGAGCTGTATGTGAATTGTTTTTTTCGGGTATTTATTATATTTTAGTCCAAGCTTCTGTTGTTTTTTCTATTGTTGTTATTTTAGAATAGTTTAGGGCTGATCTTAAGAAGTGTAAAAGGACAGTCAGTCCATACCTGACTCTCCAACTAAGAAGGTGTGGTCAGTGTAGTCCATCACCGCTCGAGCCACGCCCACAGCGTTTTTCACTCGCCGAAGGTTCGCTACTGCCCCCACCTCCATCGTGTCACTGATCAAAAAAGAAAGCAGATATATATTATCACAGGGTTATAAATAAGCTGTTAAACAAAGCAAATAATGATATATACATGCAAAAATATGGTATCATGACAATGACGTTACTGTTAAGTGTATGTTAGTTTGTCCTCTATAGCTTATATGGAATATGCCGAAAGTTATAGACAGGGTAAAGGAGTTAATAAAGTACCCGTTCATGATCATGGCATCCAGTGTGGTTTCTCCTCGTTCATCTGGACTCCCACCAAACCCCACGCTGCCATCACACTGTTCCTGCTCACAGCGAGTACATCCAGCCTGCGCCGCATCCAGCGGAGACGAACCCGCCTGCAGCGCACTCCATGCTGTACACACACACACACACACACACACACACTCCTTATGAATCATATACACCTAACTTGTGCTTTCACTTTCTGTGTCCACTTTATTTTAAACACCTACTGTAATTGTTCTTCCACTCACTGGCCACTTTATCAGAAACACCAACTGTAGTCAGTACTGGAGGGAGGTGTACATGCAGGAAAATGTTCCCTTTGAATATTTTGGGCCTTAATTAGGATATGCGCAACAATTACGTATACAATAAAAGCAGCACTAAAATAGTACCTTTTATTACACTGATCAAGGACTAGATTAAGAAGCAGTGAGTATCAAGTGACAAAGATATTAGGGGTGGGAATCGTTTACTATCTCACGATTCGATTCGATTCCGATTTTGGGGGCCACGATTCGATTCAAAATCGATTTTTGATTCAAAACGATTTGAATTATAAAAATTTCTGCTTCTGGCTTATGAATCTTATTGAAAAAAAACCCTCCATAATATACACTGGTCCTGGAGCAAGTAATGTGTTACAAAAACAATAAAATGTGCAGGAATGTGGGTCCTCAGTGACAGAGAAATCACTGGGATATCACAATGACGTTAATGAACAATAAATAAATAATAAATAACACTGCTTTATTATAAGGCTACTAGCGGTGGTGTGTAGGTGACGCTGCTGGGCTGATGTGATGATAGCAGTGGAGCGCTAAAGTTCAGGAGCAGCTGCTGATTAACTAGTTAACTTTAAGGTCGTTGTATTTCTTCAGAAAGGGGGCAGGAGGTGGAGAAATTAATTCATATGGTCCATTCCTTAATTCCTCTGTGATGAGGAGCTGAAATTAGCTCTGATTAGCTTATTGTTATTTTTCCGTTCCGCCTTAAATGCTGCAGCCCGCTGCCACCTGTAGCGTTATTTAAGGTGGAACTGGAAAGTTAGCTAGTTAGCTAGCTAACAGTTACTGAAACTAACTACTAGCGATCTTTTTTATGCTTGTTATGAAGCATTCTGCCATAAAACATTAAAACTACACGTTAATCTAAGGTAATATAATGCTTGTTCTGCCATCTTACCGGTGATTCTCAAACACCTACGCTCTGTGTGTGTCTGGAAGATCTCCGTTTGAAGGGACAAGCCCTATCCCCAGGGTTGCCAGGTCCAACAAAAATACCCAGCCCAAAATCAGTCTAAAACCCGCCCCTCAGAATCGATTTTGGGACATTTTAAATCGATTCTGAATCGTAGTAAATGAGAATCAAGATTCTTATGTGAATCGATTTTTTGGCACACCTCTAAAAGATATAGAAGTTTCAAATACAGTACATACAAAATAAAAATCACCAATAATTCAATAATATGCAATAACAGTGAATTTAAAGCAGTTTAATTATTATTATGTTTAGGTTATGAATAGAATAGAAACACCCACCATCTTGTACTTAGGCTATATTAACTGGCCACTTTATTAGAAACATAAAAAATACTGATGGAGTGAATTCAGTCACTGGCCACTTTATTAGAAACACCTACTCTACCTTGTACTGTAACTCATTGTGGCCATTTTATCAGAAACACCTGCTAGAATATGGCTAGATCATGGTCAGTGACTCAAATAAATATTCCAAAAATATTAGAAAAAGATGCAGAGATTTATATTAATTCTTCTAGAGCTTTATATTAATATTAATTCAATAATATGCAGTAACATTGATTTTGCATGCAGTTTTAACACTTTATTCTATTTTAGTTTATTATCTGTAGGTTTGAATAGAAACAATGGTCACAATATTAGAAACTCCTTTCATCTTGTACTTTTAGCTTGCGACTTTATCAGAAACATTAAACGAAAATAAAAATAAAACTCAGGGTGGAGGAGTGAATTCACTCTTTGGCCACTTTATTAGAAACAGACTTTTTAGTGAACTTTTCAAGGACTTTTATGTGGCGTTTACTGTTTTAAAAAAAACTTTTGTAATTGTAAGCACTAGGCCTATAAATTACAGAAGTTTCTAATACAATACACACCTAATAAACATCCCTGAAAAGTTCACTAAAAAGTGGAAACAGTTTAAACAAAAAGAGTTTAAAACCAGTTTACGGTATGTATAAGGCTAAATAAATTTACATTTTTAGGTTAAATATTTATAGTTTTTCTAACAATAAAACCCTACATTGTAGTTTTACTCACTGGCACCTTAAAAAAGTGAACCTATAAGTTCACTAATACAGTAGGTTAAGTTTCTAATACAGTAGATACAAAATAAAAGTCCCTGAGAAATGTTATAATATGCGAAAACAGTTAGATTAAAGCAGTTTAAACGTTTTTATCAGTAAAATTAACTCGTGTAAAAAGTTTAATAATGAAGTAATTAAATCTGACCTGCAGCAGTGGCGTTCTCGAAGTGCCAGGTGTTAATAACCAGCGGTAAGGAGGCTGGACTCACAGGCAGGAACACAAACAGGAGAAATATCCCAGTCTGAATCATCATACCGCTGATTAACCTTCACTTCTACTGCCTTGCAGCTCCAG